>NC_057399.1:17384771-17695326 GCF_019320065.1 Cervus canadensis
TAGCTGGCCAGCTAAGCTGCTGGGGCATGACGCTTTGACACCAAAGGTACAGGTTTTATACAGGCACCTACGCTTCCTCTCTTGACAGCCACTATCTGCATGTGGTCCAAATTGTAGGTCACATGTGGAAGCAACTGGGCAGATGAGAGGGGCCAAGTACATTCCATGACCACTGATGGAAACAATCCAAAGCACAGGATGAATTTATTACCAGAGATGGCACAGGATGAACAATCTCCCAGAAACCATAATAAAAATTACCAAGTACACACAAATATTGCACACAAGTAACAAATGTCTTTTAAACTGTCCAATCACCCCAAAATCACTTCATGCCCTTCAGATTTAATGAACTGCCTCAAGGCTTGCAAGACCTAATATTCCTATGTGCATCTGTCCTCCACCCAGAATTTGCTTCCCCTCATTTATGTAGATTCTATACATCTTATATGCAAACAGTATATAAATTAGTCACATGCAACTGCCACCTTCTTCTGAGATTTTTTTTTCAGAATCGTACCTATAAAATATACCCTAAATCATTCATTCTCCAAATGCCTTATAATCAATGTTACTAGGTCTTACTGATAAATATGATGTGGTACATGAGTCTGATTGCCCTAAAAACAAACATGGGGTAAGTGGTTGGCAAAATTTTCCTTCCTGAATTTTCTGGGATGGTGAATTGGCTTTAGACCCATTCCTGTACTGTGTTCTTGAATCAAAATATCAACACACTTCTAACAACTGCATGGAAAGAAGGTGAAATAGGGTAGGTGCTCAGAGAAAAAAAGTGACTCAGATTTAAGACTTGGCAAGCTGTATCTTAATGGACCAGAAGCCTCATTTAAGCAACTATTAAAATTTATTGGAAAAGAAAATCTTTTCATGTTGCTGTTTTTTCCCAGTAAAGTGTTTTAGTCTATTA
The DNA here is from genome assembly GCF_019320065.1 of Cervus canadensis. Taxonomy (NCBI): domain Eukaryota; kingdom Metazoa; phylum Chordata; class Mammalia; order Artiodactyla; family Cervidae; genus Cervus; species Cervus canadensis. The sequence goes on from NC_057399.1 coordinate 17,385,700, forward strand.
GAAAGGCTAAACATTTTTTTCCTCCGAAGAGTGTTAACTCCACACAGCCTCATATATATTCTCATATATTATGTATGCAAATATACTCCATACAATATCAGAGGGCAATTCACCGAGAACAGAGAAGGAAACAACAGTGTATCAATTTAAAGGTAGGCTTCCTAACAGTTTCAAGGTTGCTAACCAGAAATGCAAAATCTAGGTCTTCTTCATACCACTTCAAAAGGGCAAAACAGTTTCAGTGATCACTTAGCCAATCTGGTTAACATCCTTTATTAAAATATCAAAATGAACTGTATTCTAGAATAGAACTAAGAGAAACATTAACATCGGCCATATGCTCCTTGGAAGAAAAGCTATGACCAACCTAAACAGCATATTAAAAAGCAGAGACATTACTTAGCCAACAAAAGGTGCATATAGTCAAAGCTATGGTTTTTCCAGTAATCATATATGGATGTGAAAGCTGGACTATAAAGAAAGCTCAGAGCTAAAGAACTGATACTTTTAAACTATGGTGTTGGAGAAGACTCTTGAAAGTCCCCTAGACTGCAAGGAGATCCAACCAGTCCATCCTAAAGGAAATCAGTCCTGAATATTCATTGGAAAGACTGATGCTAAAGTTGAAACTTCAATACTCTGGCCCCCTGATGCAAAGAACTGACTCAATGGAAAAGATGTAAGGGAGAAAAAGAAAGGGACAACAGAGGATGAGATGGTTGGATGGCATCACCGACTCGATGGACATGAGTTTGAGCAAGCTCCGGGAGTTGGTGATGGACAAGGAAGCCTGGCGTGCTACAGTCCATGGGGTCGCAAAGAGTCAGACAAGACTGAGCAACTGAACTGAACAGATATATTTATTTCCAACTTCCCTGGTGGCTCAGTGGTAAAGAACTCGCCTGCCAATACAAGAGACGAGGATATCATCCCTGGGTCAGGAAGCTCTCCTGGAGAAGGAAATGGCAACCTGTTCCAGTATGCGTGCCTGGGAAAGCCCATGGACAGAGAGGCCTGACCAGCAACAGTCCATACGAGTTGCAAAGAGTCAGACACACCTTACTCATGTACCTATATGTCTTTAATTTTTTTCCAGTAGCCAGAGTTTTACAAAATTTAAAAGAAACAGGTAAGAATAATTTTAACCAGATTAATTAAACCCAATGTATCAAAAAGTATCATGTCAATTTATAATATCAAAATTATTAATGAAACATTTAATTTTTTTAAGTCTTTAACATCTGATGTGCATTTTATACTTACAGCATATCTCAATTTGGACCGGCCAGTCCTGGTGTTCAATAACACACATGGCGTTTGGCTATCATTAGATGACACAGGTCTAAAACGTCTTCAAGTCACAACAGGAATTAATCCCAATTACCACAAATTTCTGATCTGGCTGCTGTCTACCTTCTTCAATCCAGTTGAAAGTCACCTTCTCAGAGTATTGGACATTCCAAAATCTTTTATCCCTTAATGCAGGCTTCTGCCAAAAATGCCCTTCCCTAACCTCTGAGCAGCTAGTGTTTTTACACTTTTTATTCCTCGGGATAAGTATCACCTTCTCAAGAAAAAGTCTTGCTGGGAACACGATACAACAAGATCCCTCCCAGAAATCTCTATCATAGTCCCTGGTTTACTTCTTTCCCAGCATCTGTATCACAGCCATTCAGTTCAGTTCAGTTCCTCAGTCGTGTCCAACTCTTTGTGACCCCCATGGACTGTAGCACGCCAGGCTTAGCTTTCCATCACCAACTCCCAGAGCTTGCTCAAACTCATATCCATCAAGTTGGTGATGCCATCCAACAATCTCATCCTCTGTTGTCCACTTGTCTTCGATCTTGCCCAGCATCAGGGTCTTTTCAAATGAGTCAGCTCTTCGTATCAGATGGCCAAAGTACTGGAGCTTCAGCATCAGTCTTTCCAATGAATATTCAGGACTGATTATCTTTAGGATTGACTGGTTGGATCTCCTTGCAGTCCAAGGGACTCTCAAGAGTCTTCTCCAACACCACAGTTCAAAAGCATCAATTCTTCAGCACTCAGCTTTCTTTATAGTCTAACTCTCACGTCCATACATCAATTCAGTTCAGTCGCTCAGTTGTGTCAGCTTCAGCATCAGTTCTTCTAATGAATAGTCAGGACTGATTTCCTTTAGGATGAGTTGGTTGAATCTCCTTGCTGTCCAAGGGACTCTCAAGAGTCTTCTCCAACACCACACTTCAAAAGCATCAATTCTTCAGCACTCAGCTTTCCATACATCCATACATGACTACTGAAAAAACCACAGCTTTGACTAGAAGGACCTTTGCTGGCAAAGTAATGTCTCTGTTTTTAATATGCTGTCTAGGTTGGTCATAGCTTTTCTTCCAAGGAGCAAGTGTCATTTAATTCCATGGCTGCAGTCACCACCTGCAGTAATTTTGGAGCCCCCAAAAATTAAGTCTGCCACTGTTTCCCCATCTATTTGCCATAACGTGATGGGACCAGATGCCATGATCTTAGTTTTCTGAATGTTGAGCTTTAAGCCAACTTTTTCACTCTCCTCTTTCCCTTTCATCAAGAGGCTCTTTAGTTCTTCTTTGTTTTCTGCCATAAGGGAGGTGTCATCTGCATATCTGAGGTTATTGTTATTTTTGCCAGCAATCTTGATTTCAGCTTCATCCAGCCCAGCATTTCACATGATGTACTCTGCATAAAAGTTAAATAAGCAGGGTGACAATATACAGCCTTGACGTACTCCTTTCCCAATTTGGAACCAGTCTGTGGTTCTATGTCCAGTTCTAATTGTTGCTTCTTGACCTGCATACAGATTTCTCAGGAAGCAGGTCATGTGGTCTGGTATTTCCATCTCCTTAAGAATTTTCCACAGTTTACTGTGCTCTACACAGTCAAAGACTTTGGCGTATTCAATAAAACAGATGTTTGTCTGGAACTCTCTTGCTTTTTTGATGATCCAACGGATGTTGGCAATTTGATCTCTGGTTCCTCTGCCTTTTCTAAATCCAGCTTAAACATCTGGAAGTTCACGGTTCACGTACTCTTGAAGCCTGGAGGATTTTGAACATTACTTTGCTAGCGTGTGAGGTGAATGCAATTGTGCTAAAGTTTGAACATTCTTTGGCATTGCCTTTCTTTGGGATTGGAATGAAAACTGACCTTTTCTAGTCCTGTGGCCACTGCTGAGTTTTTCAGATTTGCTGGCATATTGAGTGCAGCACTTTCACAGCATCATCTTTGAGGATTTGTAATAGCACAACTGGAATTCTATCACCTCCACTAGCTTTGTTCGTAGTGATGCTTCCTAAGGCCCACTTGACTTCACATTCCAGGATGTCTGGCTCTAGGTGACTAATCACACCACTGTGATTATCTGGGTCATGAAGATCTTTTTTGTAGAGTTCTTCTATGTATTCTTGCCACTTCTTCTCAATATCTTCTGCTTCTGTTAGGTCCATACCGTTTCTGTCCTTTGTTGAGTCCATCTTTGCATGAAATGTTCCCTTGGTATCGCTAATTTTCTTGAAGAGATCTCTAGTCTTTCCCATTCTATTGTTTTCCTCTATTTCTTTGCATTGATCAGTGAGGGAGGCTTTCTTATCTCTCCTTGCTATTCTTTGGAACTCTGCATTCAAATGGGTATATCTTTCCTTTTCTCCTTTGCCTTTTGCTTCTCTTCTTTTCTTGGCTATTTGTAAGGCCTCCTCAGACAACCATTTTGCCTTTTTGCATTTCTTTTTCTTGGGGATGGTCTTGATCACTGCCTTCTGTACAATGTTATGAACTTCCGTCCATACTTCATCAGGCATTGTATCTATCAGATCTAATCCCTTGAATCTATTTGTCACTTCCAATGTTTAATTGTTAGGGATTTGATTTAGGTCATACCTGAATGGTCTAGTGGTTTTCCCTACTTTCTTCATTTCAGTCTGAATTTGGCAATAAGGAGTTCATGATCTGAGACACAGTTAGCTTCTGGTCTTATTTTTGCTGACTGTATAGAGCTTCTCCATCTTTGGTTGCAAAGAATATAATCAATCTGATTTCGGTATTGACCATCTAGTGATGTCCATGTGTAGAGTCTTCTGTTATGTTGTTGGAAGAGGGTGTTTGCTATGACCAGTGCGTTCTCTTGGCAAAATTCTGTTAGCCTCACAGCCATTATTTTGATTATTTGCTTGCCTCTTCTACTTGACTACAAATTTCATGAAGACAGGCATTTTTGCACTTGGGTTTGTTGCCTCAATTAAAGGCTGCTGAACAAATGAACGAATGCAAAACTTGATCTCTTCAAGTATCAATACTCATGCATACATCTTGTTTTCATATTATTTTTATTATCTTGAGAGGAGAAATTATACATTCTTAAAGGCTGTGTGTTTTTGGTCTTTATTTATTCTCAGCACTCAATATAATGACTGTCATGGTCAGAATAACAGCTGAGGGTAGGGGTGGTTGGTTCAGGTGCACACAGTAGGCACATCCAAAGGAGACAAGTAGCCTTCGGAAGTAGTAATTCAGAAAACAATGTAGGTGTTAGGGGAACCAATGACCGAAACTCCCTGCCCTTGTCAGGCACGAAAGCAACCACCTGCCTGAGTTATTGTACAACAGGAGGTCCTGGTAAGGAACATAGAACTAACAAGTTACCACCAATCCGAAGAATTTGGCAAAGGTCCAAAGAGGAAACGCCAGTCCATATGTCCTACCAATCTTCAAGAATCCTTCTCACAGAAATCCACCTTGGCTGAGCAATGCCTGTGCCACCAGGAAGGACCCTGAGTCAGAGTGGTTGATTAGAGAGAACCCAGAAACTAATCCCATTTCGTGAGACTTCGTGCTAAGAGGCAGACCACTTCTTCTGGATTACCTTACCCTCCTGCTCTCTGCCCAGGCACCCCTTTCCCATATAGTCTCTTGCTTTGTCAGCATGTGTGTCTCCTCAGATAATTCATTTCCAAGTGTTACACAAAAGCCCACTCTCAGGACCTGGAAGGGGTCACAGTGACAGGACAATTCTCAGGACAATGCTAAAAAGACAGTAAGAGAAAATATAAAACTTGACCTGCTCATATGGTCAAAAGTGGTGCCTTTTCCCTGCTGCTCCTTCTGACCAATCAAGGGCAGAGGCCCCCTCCTCCAAGGTTAGCATGAGGCTTGACCTCTGGGTAAGCAAGCAAGAAGTATTTGTTGTTGCATAAATGTAACAAGGCTACCAGTTTTTTTTTATTCTATAAGAGATAAATCTTCACCATAAGGGAGACATTTTTCAACTGGTTCCCCTCTTCCTGTCTCTCATCATGAACTCATCAGCTGTCTGCAGCCAGGGAGAAACAAATCTTACTCAAGTCTGACCGCTGAAAAGGCAGGATCTAAATGAACCCGGCCTGATAGACCCACCACGTGAAGAATGCAAGCATCAGCAGTTCTTTCTGTGGCCACTCATTTAGAGAACAGTGATCCCTGGGGATCCACTTGAAATGTTTATCTCCCAAGGAGGTTGTGGTCAAGGAAAAAACTCAGTACTGCCATTTTTGTTGTTGTTTTCTTAAGAGTACCCACATAGGTGATGAAAGAAAAGGCCAAATAGGGGGCAGATATCATACTTGTTTTATATCAGTTGATTTTTGAGACAAAGATGACTACCTAGAGTTTTATGTAAATTTTTAGTGTGTAAAGCAACATAAAACATTAATATCAATCAGTTTAAGACACTGACTTCAGTATACTGAGGAATAAAAACAAATGAGACACAGATACTCAGAGACACAACTTTAAATCGGTGCAAAGACATGATTTCAAACAGTGGCTTTTATTTGACAACCAGGTCTGAAGATGCAAGGGTTGACCAAATATGCAAAACACTAGAAGCAGCAGCATGCACGAAGCTAAGAATTCTCTAGGCTAACCAGGAACCAGCATTCCACTAACTGGAGATGAGATGCTGAAAGGGGAGTCAGGCCCCAGTGTAATCCCATCCTGAACCCCGTCTCAAATGATCAGAGGTCAGAGAGCTAAGTTATAAGGGAACGACAGCAGAGGTCTCGGAGCCCTGTCTCTTGTCATCCCTGACAGCTGAGAGGGCTCCGCTGTGGCTCTGGCTGACCTTTCCTCCTTCCAGTTCCTTCTTCTCCCGGCCACCCCCCAGCCCTGCCCCGGCAGGGGTACCTCTGTCAATACGGTCTTCCCCGTAGCACTACAGGCTAAAGAGGTTGTTGACCCTTATTCTAACATGTCCTTTTAGGTTAATTACTTTTGTATACTCGGTGTACCCAGTGACATTTAATCACTACAGCGTTACTCGGGTAAACAGAACTGAATGGAGCCAAGTGTAATTTGGCATTGACCTAAATGGTGCGGTAATAGTGGCATGCTGAAGACCGGAAGAAAATACTTTTCCTCATCACCCTGAGAAATGAGGAGAGTGCAATTCTATCTGTCACGATTGTATTAAAAGGAAGAATCGCATCTCAGTAGTATGCTTTTGCTATTTAATACTAAATATGGCTTTATAACGTAAGAATGGCCCAGAAAAGTTTTTGCTGAATGAATGAAGATAAAATTAACTCGAAGTGTAGTATGACTTCCGTGGTATGAATGTCTCCCCATCCGCCTCTCTTCACATGTGCCCACACACACAAGCACACCAAGGCCATCTCAGGATAGCCCTCTGCTAACAGCCAGCGGTCTATCGTCTTGCTAGTCTGTGGGGCAGGCGTCCAGGGCACAGGAACCTAGATGCAGATGATCCCACCACTGAGTGTGTACAGAGAGCCTCCAGGAGCAGGCGATTAATCAAAGGTCACGGCACACACCACGGAGCCACTAAGAAAGTCTGCTCACACACAGCCATGGACTTCCTTCTGGGGGATTGGAGGAGAGTGCACAGAGCCAGCCAGCCCACTGGAGGCAGAAGTGCTTCCGTGGTGGACGGAAAACAAGGTTTGACTCCTCTTCTGGAAGGATAACAAAAGACTTCACAAGCAGAACCTAGAGAGTTTGACTCTGCCGCGCTCCTACAACTTGAGCTGAATGGCTGCTTCTGTGTTAGCTGCTCTAGGCTCTGAGGACACCAGGGGAGTAAGGCACAGTCTTGGAGCGCTGTGGAGTCTGGAGGGGAGAGTGGGGGATGAACTCATCACAGGCTGCAGAGTGAGAGCGCTCTGGTTTCAAGTCTCAGCTCCACCACACACTAGCATTTGATTCCAGCACTTTCCCCACCACCCCCACCCCACCTCAGTTTTCAAGCCTGTAAAATGGAGATAAGGATATCATTCCCACAGGATTGTACTGGAGATTAGATGAGCTAACCAGAAGAAGCGGCAGCAGCGGCAGACTGTCCTTTCTTTCATGCTTACTTCTGGAATCTGCCCCAGAGGGCAAAGGCCAAGCCTTTGTCAGCAGCCCAATCTGGGCAAGTCTCCTCTTGCCTTCCTTTGAAAGAGTTCAAAGAGAGTTATGGGCAGTTTCTCAAGCCTCAGATTCTGGGGAAAAGCCACCCTATTTGTCCAAATTTGAACATTTCCGACAGCCTGTTCTCCAGTTTGGGCATCTACTTGCCCCCTTGGCTTGCTGCTCTCTTGAGAAGTTCTACTCTTTCCCTTGATTTGCAGAATTCATGCCAAACACACCTTCCAGCCTGACCTGGAGTTAGGGTTGACAGAGTGAAGACCAGACTTGCAATCCCAACTGAAGGGGAGCTCCACCAACGACTCTCCAGTGATTGAGGCGTCAGGACTAGTGGGGTGGTGGGAGCACAGACACCCCCACCCCTCCGTTGTGTCAGGACTAGTGGGGTGGGGGGAGCACAGTAGACACCCCACACCCCTCTGTTAATAAGAGGATACCACCAGCTACTACTGACCCGATTACCGACCGGGTGGCAGGCACTCTGCTGGGCCCCACAGCAGTGAGTTGAACACAACAGAGAGGGTGGCTGAGGACCCTATCCTCAGAGAGCACTCCCAGTAAAGAGACATTATTACTAAGAAATTAATAAATCAGTAATGTAATAAGTGAAAATGGCAGTGTTTTACAAAGGAGATAAACTGGATGCTAAGACTGAGACTAATGACAGGCTGGTCAGGGACAGCCTCTTAAAAGAGAGGACATGCAGGCTGACATGGGAATAGAGCCAATCCCGTGACAGCCAGGAGAACACTGCTACAGACAGGCAGAGATGCACAGGCCCCAAAGAGGGACGGGAGGGCTGGGCGCCCACAGCGGAGGGAGCGTGGGAAGGGCCATATTAAGAGGAGGGAGGGGCGGGCCTCTGCAGGGCGCAGCAGGCCATGGTGAAGCCAGTGTTTTATTCTAAGTGCCCCTGAAGGGGAGCACAGTCTAAAAAATCACTCAGGATATCTCTGAAAAGTTCTGTGTTAGAGGGGGGCCAGAGTCAGAGTTAAGACTCTTAAAAGCACTTAAGAGGAGAAAGATTATGTTGCCTACTTCCACTCTCGGTAATTAAAAATGAAAACAATACTAAGTGTACAACAGAAACCTTACATGAATGCTAAAGTACCATAATTCTGAATCAGATCATCAAAGCTGTGTATGTGCTAAGTCGCTTAAATTGGGTCTGACTCTTTGTGACCCCATGAACTGTAGCCCGCCAGGCTCCTCTGTCCATGGGATTCTCCAGGCAAGAATACTGGAGTGGGTTGCCATGCCCTCCTCCAGGGGATCGTCCCGACCCAGGGATGGAACCCATTTCTCTTAAGTCTCCTGCACTGGCAGATGCGTTCTCTACAAGAGTCGCCTAGGAAGCCCCCTCAAGGCTGCGCTTTCATCATTTTTGGCGTCCCTGCTTTATGAGTGCTGATGGCTGGGCCTAAGTGGGTCTGCCAGGTAACAGGGCTTTGGACCAAAACAGTGGTCCAGGGGAGGTGCTGGTGGCTTGGACTGGAGGGAGCATTGAAGAAGGGAAAAAGAGGATGGATTTCAGAGAGATGCTGGGGTATAACCCAACTCAGTGTTTTACTTCATAGTAACACATATGTGTGTGTGCACCTAAGTATGTGTGTATTCCTGAGTGTACAAAGGTATAGATAGATGTATGTGTCTAATTAGAATGGAATCAAGTTTGTTAACACAGTGATGTCATCCTTATCTATCTGTAATCTGATCAAGGTTAGCACTGGAAAAAGAAAGGCATGAGTCAGGTATACCATGAGAACGCTCCTAACCTTAAGGGCCTGGAGAGCCCACATGCAGCATATGAACAGCATCTTCCAGGCTTATCACAGTGAGGGACAGGGGAGGGTTGGAAACAACTGATCTCATCCTTCAGAGCTAAATTCCTGTAAGGTGGAGTGTCGGTACTTAAGACAGATGCTAAAGAATAAATACTGATTCTTAACTCAAAGGAACTTTAAAGGAAGGAAGGTAAGACCCATTTCTGTGGTCAGCAGAATGGATTATGCAAGAGCACAGTGACCGTTCCAGAAGGACTAGGATTTATCCACTGAGACGTCCCATGGGAGAGAGAGACTGGGCACTGTTTGGGAAGGAGGAGAAAGCACTGTTAGGGTCCAAACCTGTGCTAAGGCCATCTCGGGCACGTGAGGAGGCTAGGCTGACGTGGAGGAGAACAAGCACAGTGCCACAAAGACTCCAGAAGGTGTTGTCCTCTCTGGGGTGATGTCACGGGCCGGGATGAGACAAGGGGCACGGAGCAACCTGCTCAGGGTCTGGCGTGGTTCTCCCCTCTGGCAGCAATCACCAGTGTCACAATCACCCGTGGAGCTTAAAGAACGCCCACCTGGGCTGCACCCAGCGCTTTCACTGGCCGGGTGCGACTAGGCAACTTAAAAGCCCCCAGGTGATTCTAAAGTTGAGACTTTCAGAAAATCAGCAGCAGCTGTGCTTCCCGTGATTGGAACTCCTAATGGACCAGCCTCGCCTACGCATTAGCTAAGTCACCTCCCAGAGCACAATTAACTCAGCAGTGGTGACAGCAGCCTGGACTTTATCTCCTTGTGGCTGCTCATCCAAGGAAGAACCACGTTTAACTGGTAAAAAATCATGTCTTTCAAAATCCTAGTCTGGAGCTGAGGGAGAGAAAAACCACGACCGTGTCTCTAGATGAGCCTCGGAGCTCTCCACATCTCTGAACGCCTGAACGTGGTGTTCCCACACACAGCTCTACAAATGCTGACAAAGTGATGTATTCTGAGTGCCATAATTAAAACAATAATCTCAATAAAGTGGGCATTATGAGATAATTGGCCAACCTCAGGTATTAAGCAAACTGTGGTAAAAGCCAAGGATACTCATCACCAAGGTCAATTATAATAATTGCTTATCTGAATTACATTATTGCTATTATAAACCCCTGCTTGATTAAAACAAAAACAAAAACAATAAAAACTGATACAGCGCACACCATAGGGAAATGACCTGAGAAGGAGTTCTTGTTGTTCCTGTTGCTTGACTACTGCCATGTTGCTTAGTCATTTGAGAATTCACATAATCAACTTAGCAGCGCCTCCACTTACACCCGATACCCTTTAAAACAGGTATGTGTCCTCAGCTTTGCAGTCAGAGCTTACTAAGGAAAAATGCCTATCTGACCTCTGAGAAGTGGCTCTGAAGGGCAACATATGGTAGCAGATAGGAAAATGGAGGGGCTCTAAGCTAACAATAAAATGGGAGGGCACAAGAGAAAACCAAGTCCTCATTTCTGTGTTCGTTGCCTTCTCCCTCTTCATTGCCTTTCACAGAGACTGAGTCTCGGTTCTGCTGGTTTATAGCTCGTGGGAAGAGATTTCACCCTCCACATGCCTCTGTCAGCTTGTCTAGATTAGCACTTGGGTTCAAGTAACCAGTAACCAACGATCAACGAGAAAAAGAGTCGGGAAAAGCTTTGAAGACTAGAGGAGGGAAAACAGAATTTCTGACCTTCCTCAGTTAATTGGAATGTGTTTGGCAATCGAAGGGTATAAAACTTCTTTTTTAAGCTGTGATTAAACATCAACACTTTGATGTTTTATACGGTATTCTTCCTCCATAATTAACTGCACTAATGAAGTTAATTAGTGGGGAAGAATGCTATATAAAACATCAAAGTCTTGATGTTTAGTGTCGCCATCAGTTCAACTAAACAGTAATAAAGAAATCATTTCTTAAAGCGCATTTATGCATGCTCAGCACTTCTATTTACACGCTCAAATTGTATGATAGGAACATTTTTCAAAATATCCATAGATGCTATCCACACTGCAATCCAACTGCACTGACAGCAACAATGTACCATTTAATGTAGTGTAATTAAGTGTCCAAGAATGCCACATAAAGCAAAAGAATTGAGACATTTAATCACAGTTATGAGGACGGTTATAAATCTACCATTACTGTGAGAGTAAAGAATGGGAGAAACCCAAGGCAAACAGCCACAAAAAGGGCTATGTAACCTGAAGGCTGGTGCTAATTATGCATCAGATCGTGGGTTTAGCTTCAGTAAGAGAGTAAAGAAAACAGGTTAAGCGATAAACAAGAACTGCAGACATCTGGCTCTTTCCAGCACTACCGGACGGCAGGGAGCATCCCTGGTCCTTTCTATTGGATCACAGTGTGGAGGGGTTGGAAGAAGACTGGGTGGCAAGATCAGAGGGAGGCCTTTTGGATGTGAGCTCACAGATATGAACAGACTCCCTGAACAGAGCAGGAAAGCTCTCAACTTTAGCTGGGAGGGACCAGAGACGTCATCTTGTCCCCGTTACTCAAGGTATAGTTCACTGTCCAGCAGCCATGAGATCTTCTGAGAGCTTGTAAGAAGTGCAGCATTGCAGGCCCACCCCCTACCTACTGACATTGCTGAGTCCGCACTCATTACCAGTTTTGAGAAGCACCTGTCCACTTCAACCTCGTCACTTTCTACAGGAAGAAACCTGAAACCTGAGGGCTAAAGTAACTCAGGCAAGCTAACACAGGGCAGATACTAGAAAATGATCTTCTGGTTTTAATAAAAGGCACAGGGAATGATGCCTGCTTACTGTGAAAAGAAACCAAACCTGTATACAGAGAAGCAAGACATCATTAATAAAAGAGGACACAAAAGGGGTTAAGGGGATGACAAAGGGGCTTGCTTCATCACATCTGACAGATCAGGCTGCCTTCACACCTATCTGACTTAGGCCAAGAATTCCCTCAAACATGTGTAAAGTGAAAACTCACCAATTCTGTAAATAGGAAAGATGAAAAGGGCATTAGAATGCGTAAAAACAAAACAAAACCCCAAACCCAGAGAAGAGAAAGTTCTGAGTTCTCCAAATTCATTTTCTGAAGGGCGATGGAGACAAGACAGAAAATGTGGCATCCTGGGGCCACCTCAAGTGAGTGTGCTCCAAGGAGTGCAAAGTGCTCTGCACACCACGTGTGGCCAGACTGACCCAAGTCCATGAGGAAGTGGGAAGAACTGGCAGGCTTGTTACATCACGTAAGACTGGATTCAAAGGTCAATTAAGATTTCAGAGGATGCAAAAAGGGGAATAAGAACATAGGCTACGTAAAAGCCACTGAAGCAATTTCATCACTGTTAATCCTGCAATGAATGTGTCTCTTCCCCAATAAAACATGAGCCCCAGGACGGTAGACATTTCTGTCCTTTTCACCACTACGTCCCTGGAGCCTGAGCACAGGGGCTGCAGCTGACTAGCCACTGAATAACACATCTCACAAAACATGTAACAGGTAAGCTTTGTGGCTTAGTGTATGTAGATCGTCACTATATTTAATATCACATGGCAATTACTTACTATACTGATGATGAAACAAAACTGACAGATAAACTTAACTCTTGGGAGCTATATTTGTTTACTAGGGCTGCCAAGCAAACTCCCACAAACCAGGTGGCTGAAACAGAAGCTCATTCTCTCTCAGGTCTGGAGGCTGAAGGGTGAGATCAAGGTGTCGGCAGGGCCATGCTCCCTTTGAAGGCTCTGGGAAGAATCCTTCCTTGTCTCTCCAGCTTCTGGGAGTGGCTGGTAATCCTTGGTACTGCTTGGTTTGTGGCAGCTGGCTCCAATCTCTGCTTCTATCTCGATGTGGCCTTTCTCTCTCTCAGTCCGTCTATTTCCCTGCCCCACCCAAATAATGGTGACAATGTCGCTGACGTGTCTCAGGAACTACTTCTAGAGGACTTTCCCACCACATCCATGTGGCCTCAGTGTTAAGGAAGAGGCACTGGCTTTTTTAAAGCTAAGATTTCTACACAAAAGTTCTCCTACTCCCTTTTCGTTTCTTTCAGAATCCTGCCTCATCTCCACCTTTGGAAGTACCAGGGAATTCAACCTGTAGCCCTTATCCAAAGGAAAAATATTTATAATGTGAAATGATGAACTTGACCCTCCAAAACATTCTCTCTGACTCAAGACTCTGAATGAGTGAGGGCAGCAGGAGATAGGATGTAAGACCCACAAACACACACCTTCTGCGCTGGGTGGTCCCTTGAGACACAGGGCTTCTGGGTTAGGGATAAAGTAAGAATACATGTGTTTTTTCATTAAAACAACAACAAAGCTTTGAAAAGATTAATGATTCACTTAAATGATGTGATACACACATTTTCTTAATTGTTCGGAAGTACACATCTGAAATCAATAGTCTCTATCACGAAGTTGCTTCTGACTTGAAAACACTTTTTGGATAAATAATAAGCAAACACAAGACATTTTTAATCCAAGCCAAAGTAGCTAAAAAACAGAAATCACACTCTTACATCCTAATATTCTGCCAAGTAGTTAAGCGTGATAACTGACATTCAGACATATGACCTTCTGTTAAATTCAAATGAGTTATCTTTAGATATTTTGTGACTCTTCTTATAATTTAAATACCTCAAACTACAATCCATCTTTCGTTTTGCCATTGTTTGGAAAGGTTTGAATGATCCCCCTACAACAGTGTTCTGGCAAACACTCTTAAATTATGTAATTCACCAGGTTTAACTCTGCTGGTACAATCACTTTCAAAGATGGTTATAATACATTATCATTACAGCTATACAATCCAAGTTGAATTTTCCTTGGCTGAATTCCTAACATTTTAATGCTGAAATTGATCTGTTTTAAAAACATCATGTGAAGGGTTTTTAAATACCATACATGCCCAAGCTCTTTATTTTAAATGCTTTAGAAATGAGCTTACATAAACAGGAAAAAAAAAAAGAAGCTCTCTAATCTAGCATTAAGCATATTTCAAAGAACAACAGGCATGTTTTCAAACAAAACTACTGCAGTATACAAATTACCCAGCAGGAACGAGGATAACAATGCTTCTTATGTGGATTTAGAACCTAGAGAAAGCTGACATTTCATCAAAGTTGTCTTGGAAACAATATTCTTTGTATTATTTAAAACATAAGAGGTGCACATTTGGGTGTGGGCTATTCTCTGCCGAAGAGTCAGATCAAGAGGCTGTTGCAGTTCTGGTACAGTGATGAGGAATGGGGAGTATGTAAGCACTGAAATTATGCAAGGTGTTCTCAGGAATAGAAACCACCATGACAAAAATGCCAGGCTACCATCTGGTTCCCACTTGAGCTGATTTTTCTTTACCTCTGGGACCACTGAGTAGACCGACTACAATAGTGGCCATGATTTGCACATGTCCGTGTGTCCACATTTGGTCATGCGACTTGCTTTGGCCAATGGTACAGTAGCATGCAGTGCAAAGAGAGGCTCTCTTGGACTCTGCTGCTGCCAAAAGAACAAGCCTTAGCCTGTTGGAGGGCTGGGTACAGAGATACATGAGGAAGAGCTGAAGACATTCTAAACTACCCTGCAAATTTAGCCAAGATCCGCCCAGCACAGGTCAAAGAACTCTTCCCAACTCCACAGCTAACACAAAAACTCATGAGACATAACAAATAGTTTTCACTTTATACCATTAAGTCTTGGAAGGTTTATTACACAGCATTGGTAACTGACATAACCATTTAACTGAGAATATGCACTGTATGAAAAAAATGCCCCTTTCTCCTTTTCAAGCTACCCATATTGGAATAAATGAAAATAATGTAAAATAAAAAGTAAACTCATTCCTTTATGGTTCTCAGCCTGATAACTTCTAATGAAGAAATGAATTGGCATGCATAAATGGTAAACTATCATAAATTCATTATTGCGGCACCAGCTCCAACTAACATACGAAAAACACTATAATTTTCAAGTAATTTCTACTTATATCATCTGCCCTCCCCTAAACTTTGTTAGGATAGTATTAACACCACCATGTTAGTGATGAGCAAACAGAACTCTAGTGAGGTAAGTGACTGCATAAGGTCACACAGATAGAAAGAAATAAAGCTGGCATTAGAATACAGGGCTTCTGACTCAAGACCTCAAGTGACTGTCACTAATACCCTGACAAAAAATAAGGAGACTATGACAAGGTCAGTGAGATTATTCACACTTTATCAATTCATGGAGTAAAAAGACAAGATATAAAATGCCCTATCTTTAAAAAGCAATAAATATGTTCCCAAGTCAATATTTTTAAATAATTCTCAGTATTCAGATTATGTACACAATTTTGTGAATCAAAGGAATTTTGAAGATAAAGGGATCAAAGAAATTATATCTTCATGTAATTAGTCAGGACAGGTACCGAGGAAGCTCTGTAATTGGTTCTCTCCATATGAGAGCATTAAAACAACTCTCAACTTCATGTTTATTTATGCTCAGATTAACTCTCCATCTTGTCCTCATCTAAATTTCCTCCTGAGATTTTGAAAGGTGGATAAAAACTATCTTTAAGGGTTATCATTTCATGAAAACAAGTACCACCTAAGACCTAGAAGAACAACCACTGAGTCAGTAGACTCCTAAAGGGAGAACAGGGATGAGAAAGAAAGAATTCTTTCTAAAGATAGGGAGAAGTAAACTGGGAGTTAAATTAATGGTTTAAATCAAAGATTAGCCAACTTTTTCTGGAAATGGCTTGACAGCAATCAGATTTATTAGGTTTTGCAGGTCACATTAAGATGTCTATTGCATAAGTTTTGTTTACAACCCTTTAAAATGTATATACCACCATGGGGTCTCACCAAAAGAGAGACATGAGCAACTAAACAATACCAACTCATGGACATGAGCAACTAAACAATACCAACCAGCCTTAGAGCTCATAGGTCACTCCCCGCCAACCCCACAAACAGAACCAGGATATGGATTTGGCCTATGGGCCAAAGCTTGTCCACCCACTCAGTCTGGCCTCTATAACTGCAAGGAAATGTGGTATATTCCTGTATTGTCCCCCAGGGTGCACTCAAAAAAGCTACGAGGAGAATGGAGGGTCTGCACACGGCGTGATCTGCTCTCCACCCCGAGAGGCGGTGCACCACTCTCAGATGCTGGGGCATGTTGACTGTAGTGATTTTTAAATGCAAGAGAAAGGTCGTAAATTGTCATCTGATAACCTCAGTTATCAGTCGGCTCAGTTTCATGACTTAACCTGTGCTTACGACACTGGACAAGAAATTGCCGACTGGTTTGGAGGAGAAGGGGCTAAAGTTGTCCAAACATTCTTCTCTCCCCTCCCAGATTTATTCAAGAGTGTAACAAGTGACCACTGTAACAGAGGCACCCTGACAGGAATACAGGAGTGTTCAAAGCTGAAAAGGACAAGGCCTTTGCCCTCAAAGCGTTCTGTCCATGAAAAAGTTAGAGATAAGATAAGTACAGGAGTCCCAAGGCTGTACTTAGACACTGCACGTCAGGAAATTCTTGGGGGCCAGATGAGCTTTGGAATTTGGTATTTCTGGAATTTGAGAAAGGCAGTAAGATACATTTACTGTAGCAGGATGTGGGACAGCACCCCATAATTAAATATTAGTATTTCCATAGTCAAAAGAACACACACCCCAAACAAAAACCCTCTTTGTTTCCATAGATTTTTGGATTTCAGAGTAGTGGATAGGGAAATGGGGGCCTGCCTAATTTTTAAGACTCTGAGAATTCATTGGATCTTGCCCTCTCTTTTAAAATAAAGTTTTAATTTAATAAAAACCACAGAATATGATGATTCCTGATCCAAACTAAGCAACTGCCAGCTTCTGCACTAGGGTGGCCTTCCTCATAGCACTGTCTTGACAGCAACAGGTTACCTCAGATCCAGGCAGGGTGAGTTCAAGCTAACCAAGATTTCACTAATAACATTTTCTTATGCCACCCAAAAGTCATTAAAAAAAAAATCAAAACATGTATATTATCTATGGTGAAACAGATCACCAGCCTAGGTTGGATGCATGAGACAAGTGCTCGGGCCTGGTGCACTGGAAGACCCAGAGGGATCAGGTAGAGAGGGAGGTGGGAGGGGGGATCAGGATGGGGAATACATGTAAATCCATGGCTGATTCATGTCAATGTATGACAAAAACCACTACAATATTGTAAAGTAATTAGCCTCCAACTAATAAAAATAAATGAAAAAAAAATCAAATTTAAAAAATACATAAAATAATGTCTAGTAGGCAGTTAATGAACCCTTGGAATGTACAGTATGACTTTCTTAATAAATTACCCACTGAATCACTAAATACTTATGGCTATGTGGCTAGAAAAGGCAATAAGCTTTTAGAAGGGTCGCCTTAACAGAGACATTACACCTCCAATTCCCCAGAGAGCTCCACCACCCGGTAATCTGAAAGCTAGAGATCTTTAGACCTTCTCTGTGTATGTCCTGTCACTCGAAGAAAAAAGCCTGTGCCCAAGAGACCTTTGCCTCTGCTACAGCACCCTGCATGAAGCAAGCACTTTATCTAACAAATAACCTAAAAATCCAACAAGTATATAAGCTATTCTCATTTGTACACCTCAACATGAAAAACAACATAGTGCTTATGGAACTGGCAGATGAAGAACTCCTTTCAGCACAGTGGATAAAGTATACTCAGACTTATTTTTAACTCATCAACACACAATTTTCCCTGGATTGAATCTGAATTTTTAGATGTAGACACAACCTTGGAGAGCTCCTGGTCCAACTACTCTGACATTAATACAAAGTAAAAAAGCAGGTGTGGGACTTGTCCAAGGTACTGCAGCTAGCAACAGGAAAAGCTAGGATTAGAACAAGGTCTGCAGATGGTTTCCCGTTAAAGTTTGTAATTGAATTCTGCTGATAAATAAGTATGTTTATCCAAGACAATGTATACAGATTAAAGCCTACACAATATTTCTGGCCTTACCTCATTAGCCTCACAGAGTCAGAATTATAAGGTTACAAAGGTTCTAATTGTCAAAGACATCAGTTTACACCTCTAACTTGATGTTTCCTGGATCTTTGGTAAATACGCATAATTTCCTCTCTGCATCGTATTTCATGTATTTCTGAATATACTTCACACAATTCCTACTAATTTCTATAAGAGACACAGGGACTGAATACAGTACAAAATAGTTCTCTCACTTACATCACAACTGTATTCCTCACTACTTGCTGTGCTAACAAATTACTGATCTGATGATGTTGCTGTTCAGTTGCTAAGTCGTGTCTGACTCTTTGGGACCCCATGGACTGTAGCCTGCCAGGCTCCTCTGACCATGGAGCTGATCCTCACCTTTATACACAAGTAGGAATTCGAAAGAGAAATTTCACTTAGAGCATCTGGTTAGGTTAATCTTTCAATAATCCTCCCTCTGAAACTTCTGAATTTCATAAATGTAAAAGAACTTCTTACACTGCCCACATCTGATTCTACAGGCAAAAGAGCACCCACAATTGTACAATTACACAGGTATAAATTTAATGACAAGCCTACAAAATTCAGAAGTAGGATAATTGGAAGGATGCCTCATCTGTAAACTTCTGGGATAGTACAGGCTCTATGTAAGTTTGTTTACAGAAAAGGAAATAAAAGATAAATCTATCAATAATTATATATAAATTCAAAATACAGTACTGTCTTACCAAAAGCCCAATGAAGATACAACAAGTGATCAGGACCTGTGATTATCAAGTTGAAGAGTCCCTACCATGTCATCTTATCCCTTGCTGTTATCAAAGTTCAGTAGTTACAGGTAATTAAAATGAACTTCTTGAAGGAAAAGGAAAGGACACCCTGAAAATGAGGTAAGATATGCAGATAACATGGACCTAATGCTGGTCTGCAACACGTGGTCTGGATGCTCTAGTGGTCTAGCTATTGCTATTACTTTCATCGTGGATATCTTTCAAAAGATGCCACAAACTTAATTAATTCTAGGCTGTACAACAACAGCATGCAAGTAGTAATTCTGAATTAGCTAGAATACTATTTTGAATACATGATATTAGCATTTACTGAGAAATGACTAGAAGCCAAACACTTTGCAAGGTACTTTAAACACACTGTCTCATTTAATCTTGTAATTACCCAGTGAAATGGATAATATTATTATTATAAAGAATCTAACTGGGAGAAATGGAGTAACTTACTAGTCTAAGAAAGATTCTGATTTGAACCTAGATCTATCCAATTTCAAATCCATTCTACTTCCATTATACCACTGTTTGATTCATGGCTAAAACCATCACTGTATCATGGATTTATGGTGGAAAATACATCTTCAAACATAGGAAGTAAATTAAAATACTGAACAAGTATTGATCAACAAGTCTGAAGGAGCTCCAACATTTCATTCAGAACACCTGAGTGTATAAAAGAATAATACCTAGCTCCAATTAACACACTGGGGCTTTTGCACACTAATGCACTGCTGTTAAATAGTAAGTAAACAAAATACTTCATAGGGTGTATCATACAATACACCATAAACTCTAGGTTCACAAAAACCTGAGTGGTCATGCAACCCGGTGGGAAACCTGAGGCTGAGAGAGAATAGACGGCATGGCCAAGGTAAGATAATTAGGCAGATTCCCCTGAATCTGGTGCTCTTTCTACCATATCCCTAGTTGGCTTTTTTCCTCCTCTTTCTATATATTTTATTTTAAAAAGTAATGCAAGGTACTCAGTAAGTTAGACTATTGACCCAAAATGGTTTCAGTGGTAACAAAAGCAATAATTTATTTACTTCCTGGTTATGTCCTTTGCTGGAAAGGCCTTGGGGAGCTAAAAAAGTGAAGCATCTTATTAATTAGAGTATCTAAAACAAACATCAGTGGCGATAAACAGACTATCAAATATGACAGTAGAATAAAATGAGCATAAAATATTGTCTCCTTCCTGCCAGTCCACCAGAGCAATCTAGATTTAAGCATTCTGCATCATGATGCCTGTGATCCAATGAGATCATAGTGACTGTTACAGGAATTTAAGATACCATCTCTCTCACCTCACTTGAGCTCCATAACGTAAAGCTGAGAACTATGTTTGAGAGAGAAGTAAATGACTAATCAGGGTGGTACTGACACTGCTTAGGAAATGAAAGAGAGAGGGATGGTGAAGCCCCCCACCCAGTCACAAAAGAGCTGTTAATGACTATACACTCTGAATTTACAGGATAGCCCAATATCATGCTTTATTTTTGTTTTAAATTAAAGTGGTTTGTTTGAGGTTGGATAAACAAGATTTAATTTCTGTGTAATCAGTTCAGTTCAGTCACTCAGTCCTGTCCGACTCTTTGTGACCCCATGAACCGAAGCACGCCAGGGTTCCCTGTCCATCACCAACTCCTGGAGTCTACCCAAACCCATGTCCATTGAGTCGGTGATGCCATCCAACCATGTCACCCTCTGTCATCCCCTTCTCCTCCCACCCTCAATCTTTCCCTGCATCAGGGTCTTTTCAAATGAGTCAGCTCTTTGCATCAGGTGACCAAAATATTGGGAGTTTCAGCTTCAACATCAGTCCTTCCAATGAACACCCAGGACTGATTTCCTTTAGAATGGGACTGGTTGGATCTCCTTGCAGTCCAAGGGACTTTCAAGAGTCTTCTCCAACATCACAGTTCAAAAGCCTCAATTCTTCGGTGCTCACATCCATACATGACTACTGGAAAAACCATAGCCTTGACTAGACGGACCCTTGTTGGCAAAATAATGTCTCTGCTTTTTAATATGCTGGAGTAAGGAGTAAGCATCTTTTAATTTCATGGCTGCAATCACCATCTGCAGTGATTTTGGAGCCCAGAAAAATAAAGTCAGCCACTGTTTCCCCATCTATTTGCCATGACGTGATGGGACCAGATACCATGATCTTAGTTTTCTGAATGTTAAGCTTTAAGCCAACTTTTTCACTCTCCTCTTTCACTTTCATCAAGAGACTCTTTAGTTCTTCTCACTTTCTGCCATAAGGGTGGTGTCATCTGCATATCTGAGGTTATTGATATTTCTCCCAGCAATGTTGATTGCAGCTTGTGCTTCCTCTAGCCCAGCGTTTCTCATGATGTACTCTGCATATAAGTTAAATAAGCAGGGTGACAATAGACAGCCTGGACGTACTCCTTTTCCTCTTTGGAATCAGTCTGTTATTCCATGTCCAGTTCTGTTGCTTCCTGACCTGCATATAGATTTCTCAAGAGGCACGTGAGTTCATCTGGAATTCCCATCTCTTTCAGAATTTTCCAGTTTATTGATATCCACACAGTCAAAGGCTTTGGCATAGTCAATAAAGCAGAAATAGATGTTGTTGTATTAATTCTTTTCAAGTAGACTCACAAATCAGCAAGAAATGCTTTTGTCAAGCCATGGGGCCTCAATTTGGTATTTTAAAAGAAAAATCTCCGTCATATGCAGGCTTCAACTTAAGTTTCAAGTTATCCTCAACAAATTGATTCAGCACTGGAATCAAGCATTCATTCCTCTGTGATTGCCACCCAACTATCCTCTCTGTTCTATTCTAAAGGTACTAAGCTGTCCTTTTTGGAGGGGGAAGGGTAGCAGAAGAGGGAGAGAATAGAGAGACTGGGAAGGAAAACTCAGAACAGTACACAGGGGCCTTCTAAGTTATGAAACACAAGAGGTCCCTCTTCAACCCTTGTCCTAAAGCTCCAAAAGTCAGCTGACAAGAACAACAGCCAAAACATGGGAAACGCAAGCATTTGTTTTTTCATCAATTAATGAAGAGCAGGAAGCACAGACACAAACATCATAAATGATTATAGACACTAAAGGTAGAAAGTATTATCACTAAATGCAGTGTTATAAAAAAACAAAAAACCTACCCTTGCTTCTTCATGAAATGACAATGATATCAAACTATAAAATCCAAATTAGGGAATTTTGTTACTATAAGAGTATTCCTATTAATCTCCAGCAAGTGGATGAAGCTGCAAGTTAAAATCTTTGTCAGATTTTCCATTTGCATAATTTTTAATCAGACAACAGATTCCGAGCTGTAAGAGGAGGAGGATACATCTGCTGGATATGAGAAATTTGACACAAAAACACACACAGGATTGTGTGATGACATTCCAAAAGGCTGTGAAATAAAAATGGCCTCAAAGCATCATTTTGGAAGTCCACACAAAGTATTAAAAACACACACCACCCATGCAAAGAGCTTACATTCTAAGGACATATGACAGGCAAGTCACACAAAGGGATATATCACAACACCAGTATTATAGGTACACAGAATCAATATCCATTGAGTCTGAATTTTTATGGATCTGACAGACAAGAAAGATAAGCTCATACACAATTTATTAATTGTCTTCCTAAGTGGAAGACACTTCACTGGGTCTCCTCATACATGTCTCTAATCCTCTCTCTAAAAACCCTATACCAAATGAGGCATTAATACATAGGATGATGTTTCCACTGATCCCAGTGTAGAGATGAAGAGGACAACTCTGGGGACTAACTTAGTTCTAATCAGCTCATCTGCTTACCTTCCGGGTGACCATAGCAAGTCACTTAACCCACTGTGTTCCACTTTCCTCAATCTAACTTGGAGATACTAGTAAACTCCACTTAGGAGGCTGTTTTGAATAAACAGAAAGATGGTTGTAAGGACTCAGTCGGCGCAGAATAAATGCATCCTCCATGTTAATTATTTTTTATTATTATTGTCCAAGATCACAAAGAGAGCAGGTGGTAGACCTGTCTAGAACCCATGACAGTGGCTACCAAGTACACATTTTCATTCTATACTAAGCTGCCTTCTAGAGATTTTCATTAACTTCCAGGAAAGCAGTAGACCCTGCATGTGGCATGCAAAAGGATTGCAGAAGCTGAGGGCAATGAAGAGGAAGAAGACAGGGTGCTGGGCCCAAGGACACCAGAAGCAGGAGCAACCAACTGGAACTGCCCAGTCTATAAGCTGCATCCCTCTGAGGGAGGGCAACACAGCCGGGATTGTAAGCAACCGTCAACCAGGGCCAGAGGCCAGCCAGCACTACTCACGGGTGACAGTGACCAGTCACTACAGCTGTGTTCTGAGCCTGTGGTTTCAGTGTCTGCAGTAAGTAAAATGTAAATTACACTAGAATTTTTCTTAGGGGAAAGTTATATATGAGATACTTTCTAGATATAAAAATAAGAGAAGCCAAAATAAGCAATGTAGGGAGTCAGACAGAAGCATTTCATTTGGGGTGGACTGCTCCCACAGAAGCAAATACTTCTTATGGACTTCTACAGAAAAAATCTGAAAAGGAAACAACACTTTAAAAATCATGTAATATATTCCAAAGGTAAACAAACATTTCTAAAATCACTTACTGCCAATTCATGTATATGGATTCCAGGAGGTTAAGTAAATCATGAAGGAAAAACCTCCAAGACTAACCCACTTGTTTTGCCTTAATGGAATTGGGTTTCCTTCAATATTGTTTTAAGTAAGTGGATTTTTGGTTGGGGTCTAGAAATTGTGTGGTTATAGGGATATTTTTGTTGTAATGGTGTTTGTTACAGTCAGGTCTGATTTGTACATCTCCCAAAACAAATGTTGTGACAATCAGAAAAAAATTTGGGAATCTTAGGCCAAACAAAACTAGGTCTTAAAAAATTTCATTTCTTGTAAGATGCAAAGACTGTACAATTCTCTCTCATATTTATTCTGAATATCAGTGATACATCCTCTACATTTTTGAAAGGCAAAGGCACATAATTTATAGCAGGGTTTCTGAAACTATGCCCTTTTCACTGGTTGCTGGCATTTAAGGTATGTTTTCACACATCTTGTAATGTTCTAAGACTACCCAAATTGATTAGAATTACATTTTTAAAGCATTTTTAATTGAGTCCCTGGGCTGAGTTTTCTGCAGCCCACCTGCCCTCACTTGCACTTGTTTCTGTAACAGAACTCTAATTGCGGCTGTAGAAACTTTCCACTTAGTCTACTCCTCCTTAGGGTTTTTTGAGCTAGAGAGATGTATATTCCTTTTCCTTATCTTTTATTTATTTTTTTTCCTGTTTTTCTTTTTTTTTTTTTTTTTAATTTTTTTATTAGTTGGAGGCTAATTACTTCATAACATTTCAGTGGGTTTTGTCATACATTGATATGAATCAGCCATAGATTTACACTTATTCCCCATCCCGATCCCCCCTCCCACCTCCCTCTCCACCCGATTCCTCTGGGTCTTCCCAGTGCACCAGGCCCGAGCACTTGTCTCATGCATCCCACCTGGGCTGGTGATCTGTTTCACCATAGATAGTATACATGCTGTTCTTTTGAAATATCCCACCCTCACCTTCTCCCACAGAGTTCAAAAGTCTGTTCTGTATTTCTGTGTCTCTTTTTCTGTTTTGCATATAGGGTTATCGTTACCATCTTTCTAAATTCCATATATATGTGTTAGTATGCTGTAATGTTCTTTATCTTTCTGGCTTACTTCACTCTGTATAAGGGGCTCCAGTTTCATCCATCTCATTAGGACTGGTTCAAATGAATTCTTTTTAATGGCTGAGTAATATTCCATGGTGTATATGTACCACAGCTTCCTTATCCATTCATCTGCTGATGGGCATCTAGGTTGCTTCCATGTCCTGGCTATTATAAACAGTGCTGCGATGAACATTGGGGTGCACGTGTCTCTTTCAGATCTGGTTTCCTCAGTGTGTATGCCCAGAAGTGGTATTGCTGGGTCATATGGCAGTTCTATTTCCAGTTTTTTAAGGAATCTCCACACTGTTTTCCATATTGGCTGTACTAGTTTGCATTCCCACCAACAGTGTAAGAGGGTTCCCTTTCCTTATCTTTTAAACAGAAGTAAATCTCTACAAAGAAACACAGTTGGCATCTAGTTCTGATAACCAGAGCAATGTGAGATTCCAAATCTGAGCTAATACCTTCTCAAAATGGCATCTCGGGTAGGAGAAGCAAAGAAGAAACAAATACTTCAGAATTCTCAAGCACAGCTGACCCCATGAAAGCTTCGTGGGCCTTCAGAGGAGACGTCACTTTCCTAAAAACAAAGGCCTGGCAACTAGTAGAAATGGGCTGCCCCAAATACAGCCTGGCACTTTTCAGGTCCTCTCTCTCACAGAAAAGGCGATCACTGATCACCCAGGAAGACGGTTCTAAAAGTTGAGAAGAGGTAATTCTTAGAAAACAAGAGTCATTCTGAAAAGACACCTCAAAGGCTTTGCCAGACAGGCCCTGGCCCCCGTGGGCAGCTGAACTCCTACCTGCCAGGGGCCCTCACTGCCCGTCCCCGTGGAAGCCGAGTTGTGCCAGCACTCTCCCTGGAGGGAAGCACCACCCTATGCCCGGTGAGAGCCTCCTTCTAGAACTCTGGCCTGTCATTCCTACTAAGAAAATGTAACATTTCCTTGGACTCTGTTGGCATTGACCCTTTGAGTAATCTAACTGCACATTCTGGGCACCCTCTCCCCAAAGGGAGGGGCTCCTTATTTCTGAAACCCCTGGAAGACAGCTTTGGGGCAGTGCACCTGTCACCCCCAACAGCACAGGCCACAGGACATCTTCCAGACTGACATTTTTATAGAGAAACTGAGGCCAATCTTGCTATTGGACACACAGCAGATGGACAGCACCCTGAGAGAATCCTTTTTTTGTCAACAGTCACCTTCAGAAGCGCACGCTCAAAGAGGGGTGGGGTGCAGTCCCTCGCCTCCTCTGCAGGACCCAGGCCTGTGTCCCCCCTGCACCCAGATGATGCCAGTGTCCTTGTTCCCTCAGACGCACCCTGCCAGGCCCAAGACTGACTGACTCTCACCTCATGACACTGCTGTGCACTCAGCCTGGAGAGAAGGAGCTGCAGATAAATCAGTGTTAGCGCGCAGGGATGGGGGTTCCTTCCCCAGCCGGCCAGCCTTCTGACAGGGATGAGGTCTGTGAGGCAGTGGACTGAGGAGCAGGCAGAGTCCTGGCTGCCCAAGAAGCGCCTGTTGGGTATGTCCCCCTCCCCACACAGTGAGAGGGGCGCGGGGCGGGATGGCCTACAGCCCTGGAGGGAGACGGCTGTTGTACAGATAATCTGACTCGAAGATAAAGGAGGCTCCCAGCAACACTCGAGGTAGACCAGAGGCCACGATCCTCAGTCACTCCTCCTCTAGTAAGGAGGTCACCATCAGGCTAGTGAGCAGCTTCTCCAACTGGCACAGCAGGGGAATGGCTTTTAAAACCAGGATACAGGCTGACAGGAACCCATAAGGCTCTCTTTGTTTGGTCTCCAATCTCAACTGTTAGGAGTAGCAAGTGGTTTTGGCTCTAAAACATATAAAAGTCACGTTCTCAAAAAAACAAAAAATGAAAAGGTCACATGTCACATTCTCAGTCGAGGTTGAACTATCTGGAATCACAAAATTCCCTTTAGATTTAAATATGTGCTCAGATCAGGTAAAGTTAATTCTCAACCATCTGCACATACAAAGGTCCATTTTGTAGATTTTCTGCAGCAAAATTTTAATCTCAGAATACTTTCCTCCATAGCCTGGCACATTTCTAGTTTTCTGCTTTCTGCTGTCGAATGCAAGTTAATTTAAATGTGAAACCCCTCAAAAATACATGGAATCAAGTTACTTTCAAATTATCCATACTGTACACTAAAAAAAAAAAAAAAAAAAATAGATTCACTGAGCATCTACTAAGCGACAAGCACCTTTGAAAATGTATATTACCACTCTTCATGGCAGAAACAGAACACGAGGGATTTAGCCTGCCCAAAGTCACAAAGCTGGTAAATGGCAGAACGCAAGGTTTGAACCCAGGCCACCTGAGCCTACAGCCTGCTTTTCTAACCAGCATCCCTGCATGGTGTTTCACCCGTAGGCTGGCTGGGGTTCATAGGGTGTCATGTGCACCGATGTGAAGTGGTCCCAACACCCACCGGCTTCCCAACATTGAGCAATGTGGTTCAAACCAAGCGTACAAAGAGACGACTTTGAGTCATCCTTTACAAGGGTGTTATTTTAGCTTTAAGAACACAGCAAACATGAATACTGCTCCAGGAGTGAGTGGGAGAAGAGGAGGAGGGAAGACAGCTGTCTGCAAAACGAGTCTCTTCCAAAACATGCTCACCCTGTGGCCCTGACCACAGCCTGAGGGGTGCAGGGGGTCCATCTCTTTGTCTTGGCCTAAGTGAGGTGCTCTAGAACTCATTCCTTTCACGGATAAGCCTTTTACTGTATTTTTGCCCAGGGTCTTTTATAATTTTGGCATCATGCTGAGTCAAGTCTGTGAAGTCTTAATCTCTCTCACTCCTACTGGCTTGTTAACAATGAAGACTTCTTGCCTTACTGTCTTTGCATATATTCTAACTTGCAAAGTTAGAATGATTTCACTACCACCTCCCTCAGGTACCATCTTCTGTCAGACACATCACCTACTTGGTCACAGAGATGCATTTATCCCCAACTCAGTCTTTTCAGGGATTTCTTCCTTATGAACTTCAGATCTAGGTCTCTACACTTACTTGATCACCTAGTGATAAACAAAATATCACTCTGAGTTGCAACTTGCAGAGCATTTGAGTTGCAGTTCTTTTTAACAAATTTGCCCATGAAGTTGCCACCTACCTCCCAACTGATTACTAATCTCTAGGACTAGAAATGTTGCAAAGATTAAAACAATCTAACATTCCTTCTATTAACATAAACTCAGTAAATTCTTCTCCACTAGAATTCCTTAAGATTTGGTCAACTGAAACCAAAGAACAATTACACAAACATACATGTATTCCTTTTGTCACTGGCAGAGGAGGAGAATCCAACAGATAATGCCGAAGAACAGAACACAGTGAAGAGGAAACACTGGCCGCCTTTCTGCCCCGACACTGGGTGAACTAGTACCAACAAAAGGACATTTTATTGATGGTACCCAGGGTGCTCTGAGCCAAAATGGAGACCAAACATAAGACACGGCTTAGCAGAACCATTCAAATACATTTCAGAACAATTTCCATTATCATATCATGGAAATACACTGTCCCAGAGGGTGTTTTCAGAGGGTGTTTTAACTTCCTAATAAATGCAGCTTCTGTCTATCTTTGCCCAGGTTTTATAAACATTTTTCTGGCCTTACTACATATTCCAAATCCTTTACTTGCCAGGCAGGCAAATTCTTTGACAGTTATCCACCTCATGCATTGTGGGAAGTCTTGCCAGTTGGTGCTTTTAGACAACTCCCAAAGACCTATTCAGAGGGACCTTTCTCCAAAGGCCACCCACCTCCACTGACCATCTGTGCCATGAAAACACACTCTGTAGCCTTTCAGTCAATACGCAAAGAGAGAAGCCTTCACTGTGAGGCATTTTAAGGGAGGGAATATGCATACAAGCCTCAGCCAAAAAGACCTTATATTTTGGTTTATGATAGGGAAAATATGGGAAAATACATGCACAAATGAAGCCTGAGGAAGACCAAATGCAAAATAAAACCATCGAGCAGAAGGACAGTGGCTTCTCCGACACTCAATCATTTTCAGTCACACTATGTTGTCCAGTAACCTGCACTGATAATTCCTCATGAATAAAGTGCCAGCATTATCATCTGCAGCTATGTTGTTGACATGCTTTTGCTATTTCACTAAAAATACCATTAATTTTCTGGCTTCACAACAGCTGAACTACTCCCCATTTGAATATACAAAAGAGTATTTTGTTTAAACCAAATTAAAAGCGTTCCAGTAAATGACTTCCATTCTGCTAGCTATACTATTTTAGCATATACTGTTTTTCTTAATCCTCCCTACCTCCACATCATGCCTGTCATCTCCCCGACCCAAAATACTTCCATTATTAAAAATGTATTTTTTTTAAGCTGGGGAGGGGCAATCCAGAAATGATTTGTTATAGCATTCCTGGCCAGCAACACACCTGAAGGGCATAAGTACAGTGCGGCTTTTTTAAGGTTATTAAGACACGATGGCCTTCTTAATTCTCTCACCTCTGTAAGCCAAGGTACATAAACAGCAAGCTAGTTTCCAGGTACCTGAAAAGAAAACAGTTCTAGACACACACACACACACACACACACACACACACACACGGACACGACCTTCCATTTCCCATCTAGATAAGTTCCGACATCCCCTATTTAAGTCAGAATGAAAACCACTACTCCTGCCAAGCCCTCCTGGCATCTCACCACTTTATTTGTTCCCATTTGTATCTAATGCTTTTGTCAACAGTTCAACAAAAGTCAAAGCAAACAACCCACTGCAAACACTGGGGGTAACAGCAACAAGCAGGAATTCTTCACAATTATCCAGCCCAGCTGCTCCGAGCTCCTCCGGGCTGCTTTCATTTACAACAATGTCAACAAAAGGCTGAAACCCAATAACTAGATGGGTCAATACGGCCACTGTATACCCTCTGGAGGAGGAAACGCCGCACTCCTCCTTCTCTGCTTCGGCAAACATGTAGAATAATTCAGTCAGATGGACAAGTGCTTGTCTAATCATTTGTTATGTGAATTATTCAACGACATGCCACGTAAACTGCTGAACAGGACTCTTCAGGTATTTCTGTGGCACGTCCAGCTGTCCCACCACGGAAGCACATGAAAGGGACAGGAGCTGATGAAAACAGAAACCATGCCCCGAGCTGGCTCCAAGTGATCATCTTTAGTCTAAGAAAGCAGAGTCTTTACAACTAATCCTTTTAGGTCGAACCTACAGAGCCACGCGTACCTGTGGCCCAGCCTGGGGGTGGGGGCCCAGTGAAAAGCCATTCAGGGCGACCCCTGACCCTGGGGCTCCCAATCTCCTACCTCACTCAGCTTTAAGTTTCCCCTGCCTCTCAGGAGCACTGTGAACAGGTACAATGTAACTGCTGATTTTTAATGAAGTGTTTAAAAGCCTCGCTAGGCACGTCCTGCATGTGTGTGCTCAGCTGTGTCTGGCTCTTTGCGATCCAGTGGTGGACTGTAGCCCACCACCACAAATTCTGTCCGTGGAATTTTCCAGGCGAGAAGACTGAAATGGGTTGCTGTTTCCACCTACAAAGCGAAGTTTAAAAGTACCTTTTGTGAAGATGATATTTGACAATGTCAATTCTCTGGCCTAATTTTGATTAAAATGTCGATGTTTATTTAACAAAGAATTATTCTGAGATGTAGCAGTCTCAAATCCTCACTTCTCTTTCTTTTCTCTTAAATGTATGGCTTGTGAAATCACATACAAACCAAAGAGCTGGATAAGAGGGGACTAACCGAGGGTCTGGGCACTCATTCAGTCCTCTCTTAGGACCAAGAGGACATACCCACCCACACCCTCTGCCTACCTCACTCTAAACCAAGAGCCGGGTATCAGGACCCTGAAATTTCCTGCCCAAAGGCCCACGTGCAAAGTCTAACCAATCTTTTTCTCAGAGTCTCCAAGAAAAGACTGTTAATGTGGGCACACCCAGACCAAAGCGGTGCCACTGGGGTGTACGGAAGCTTTGACATGAGAGTTGGGGCATCAATAAGAAAACATGTGAAGGCCCACGTTGTCCGGCAATGAACTCCTATGGGAGCCTGAGAATTGTGAATTCAAACCTTGCCTTTCAGATGATTATGAAGGTATATTTAGTAACTGAATTTATAACTTTAAAATACCTAAACATACGATTTGAGGGACTCTATTTGTAATCTCTACCAGATCCCACAAAGTCTAGGGGTTGGCCTAACAGGAAAGTATCATGTACAATTTTGGGAACCCCATCTTTTGAAATTGTCCCATCACCAAACATTCCACTGCAATACTGTGTGTGTATAAGGAAATCTTGTGAGAAAAATTTTCCCTTAAGTACCATTTGTTTTTATAGATCCATATATCAACAGTAATCAAAGTATGATTTTATTTCTATTAATACTTTAAAAACATAATAAGAATTAAAAAGTTAAAAATAAAATTCAAGGACTATTCCTGATTGCTGGACCAGTATATACAGTAAGAATAAAATATCAGGAGGCTGGAAATCTTTTCCCTTCTGTATTATTTGTGTTCTCTTTCTTTCCCAGCCTTCCACATCCAGATTACAAAATTACTGCTTTTAACACACTTAACATCTGTCAAACACAGATGAAGGAAACAGTAGAGATTCAAACTCATTCAAACTCATTTCCTCTCCTCACTATAGCCAGCTTACTCACTGCCATTTACTGCTGTAGAATGTGCATTTCTTACCAGGAGTATCCAACAATTCTTGGTTTGGGGCATAAAGAATTGTGCTTTCAAAATACAAATACTTGTCCAGGACATGAATGCTACTCCCTCCTAAAGGTCTTTCATATTTCCTGTAACTGTTGTATTTCAGAGGCTGCCTTCAAGTAACAACTACAAAGTTGATAAACTTCTAAAAAGACTCTTGAAAGAAGAAAATTCCATCTGAATGGAAAAGAGGCTATTTACTGAAGACAGCAACAGAAAACTACCCCCCCCCCCCGACCCAATCAGAAAAACTACTTGAAAAGCAAATGAGTGGAATTCAAACATCCAGAAGTCTGACGATAATATTTTAGCTCTATGGTCCAACTGTTTCACTGATACAAAACAGTATCTGAACAAAAGTAAAAGGCACCATCAAGATGGGAAGCCTACAGAACTTTGCCACTGGCACTGCCCTTGGAGTTTGCCAAAGGTTCCTTTTTTGCATTTATTTGCACACTAGCCCTGGCAGCTTCCTCAGAAGATCGCCTTTAGAAGCTAGTCCTCCATACAGCACAGACTAGTTCTACATGTACATTTTAAGGGAATTTGGGACTAACTGGAAGCTCAAAGAAATGAAGGGGAACGATTCATTAATGCATTTTATTCTACTCAGAAGGCAGCATATCTCAAGTTGCATACTTTAGCAGGAAAACAACTTGAGGGGCGGGACTATACCTAATTTTACTATGCATCCAAATGACCCAATGCAGGCCTATTTGCCCTCCAGCTGCCAAACTGACACCTACTAACTAAATAATTTAGAAGCCATTGCTCAATTTTCAAGTTCATCTGTCGAGACCAACAGGTTGCCGAGTCAGAAACCATTAAAATAATAATCTTTGTTTAGTTGTCTAACAGGAAATCAGGAAAATCTCTCAGCTACAGAGGTACAGTTGTGCCTTTTTAAAAGTCAAAGGAGAACATATAAATTGACAAAGAGTTCTTCCTACTTATATATATGCTCCTGAATATTAATGACCATCAAGCAAATCAAATGGACTAGCACGAAGCAGAGTTTTGCCTTAAGACATTTATGAACAAAATTTCTCACTCCACAGGTTATACATGACAGACCACAGCCAGCATGAGACATTTTATAGTAACAGTCTTCCTTCATCCCCAGTAAAGAGGGTTGACCCCTAAGGGAGAATGGAGGCTGAGGAAAAAAGGGTAGGAGAAAAACAGGTAGAGAAGGAAATTGAAAATGAGGAGGATGAGCAAAGCAGTTTACAAGGGAGCATCTGTCGTGACAGGAGGAAGGGAATACACAGTCTGCGGAGGCTGCCGCAGTGCGCGCGAGAACTGAAGACAATCCTGTCGGCAGCAGGGGAGTAACCGCAACTCCAACAATACCCAAGTACTGTTCCTGAGTGTGTCTCTATTTACTCAGCTTGCTCTCTTCTCCCAAGGACAGAACTGTCACCAGCTCAAGGTAAAATTGCTCTAAATTAGGTCAGACCAGGTTACTACCAGGTTTTATTATCAAAACAGATTCCAGCCTAAACGTCCAATTCAGGAGTCTCATTCCGACTAGTCCAACATGGTTTGGTTCTAATCCCTGGAGCAGGGACTGGGGCTGGGGCAAGTATGTGGGATAACTCAGAGACCTTTCAGGTCCGGATAGCTGTGGTATAAACAGAAGTGACTATTTCAGTTTTCTCTAAAGATTATTTTTTCAGGGCGGTCCAATAAACCCAGTAATGCCCAGATTCACTAGGACATTTTTCATTCATTCCCCCATATACCCGAAGGTGCGAGCACTGAGCCGGCCGCACGGCTTCACGCGCCACTGGGCACAGCTCCCCTCACTTGCGGCCCCACCATCCACGTCGGGGCCAGGCCCTGGGGAATGCTCCGGATTACCCCTCCACACACAGTGTCACAGGCACAAGCCCACGTGGGCCAATCAGTGCCAAGAAAAGAACAAACTAAAAAAGATTAATTCACAGATGTTCATGCATTTCACATACACTGTGCCCCATGGTCCGTTGCTAGGGCAACAGGAGACCACCAGTGCGCGCTTTATTGGCTTTATGAAGTGCGTCTCAGGGACTACAGTCCGAGAAATGGTGCATGATAATACTGAGGCTTTTCTGAAGCCTTGTTTTCAGTGTTTATCCACATTTAACCTTCTGAGTATTATAAAGAGCATCGTTATGCACAGCCTTCAACCCCGCCTACCACCACCTCAACTTTCTGTTTAGAAACATTAAAAAGTATCTCCTGGGGGTCCATTTTGGGAAGATTCACATTAAACTGCTCAATCAATTCCACCAGAAAGGAAAAAAAAAAAAAAAGGCCTACAACCATTTAAAAGATCACTGTATTAATGCAGTCGACCATATCAACCATTTCTGAAGAGTAAAGCTACAAAACCAAGTACACACATGCCCCTTATTTTCTATGCATCAGGAGAAAGCTTTGCTTTTGAATATCAGGCGTCGGTTTTAACCAGATAAAATTGCTGAACTAGTTAGTGAGCCTTTATCAGGCTGAAGTCTCTCCCTGGCCTACAGAACTTTCTGTAATGATGGTACTCTCCCATGGCGGCGCGGGCATGGCAGTTACAAGAGCCACACACGGCTGCCAAGGACTTGAAGTGTCACAAGTGCAACTGAGGAACTAGATTTTTACATTTTATTTCATTTTAACTAATTTAAATTTAATAGCTTGCTGAGGCTAGTGGCTACCATTTTGTATAGCGCAGTTTTATTGGCTTACCAGACAACTACGTAGGTGTGGAAAAGTTCATAAAAACACTGTCTCTTCATGCTTTTAGTTTCTGCTTAATTCATAACACACAACTACAAGTAAATGTACACAGAACAGTATTCAGGACTGGGGCTGCCTCTTGCTGTGTGGCTGCAGACAGCCCTCGGTACTTATCAGCCCGGTTCTTTGTCCCACAGGCCCCAGGGATGGAAGAGTGACTTCCCTCCTCCCCCACCCAGGGTGGGAGGTTAAAATCACAAATGTCACAAGTCTCAGAGCAGCAGCACAGATCAAGTGTTAATCTAAAGGGAAGGGGTGGGTGAGGGGGGAGAATACAGGCTGGCGGGGGCGAGGGAGGATCTGGAATGAAGAGGAGAAAAATAAAGCCAGTGAATAGATCAATAGAAGCAACAGCTTACATTCAGATTCACAGGAGAAGGAACACACCGAGACAATCATTTCCTGGGAAAAGCTCAGGCCTAATGAGAATTTACTCTGCGCCTTTATGTGACAACCAGCCCTTTTGTGGCACGGGCTTCATGACTGACAGGAACCCGGGGCCCCTTAATAGGATTTCCATATTATTTCTAACACCTGCCCAGAAGTTATTTGTTTACATTGAAGGAGGCAAGATTCTCAAATCAGACATCTGCTTCTAGTTCAGGCATATCTTAGGAAACCATCTAGAAAGCAGCTTTGTTACCATGGTGACATTTTTATTTTCCTCCTTTA
The DNA here is from genome assembly GCF_019320065.1 of Cervus canadensis. Taxonomy (NCBI): domain Eukaryota; kingdom Metazoa; phylum Chordata; class Mammalia; order Artiodactyla; family Cervidae; genus Cervus; species Cervus canadensis. The sequence continues at coordinate 17,420,625 of NC_057399.1, forward strand.
GATGGCTCAAAACATTAGCATTTCCAATTTTATTTTGTTGTTCAAAAGGCCAAATGTCGTTCAAGAAAACAGAAGTTTAAAGAAAGATAAATGAATTCTCGAAAATTTCTAAAATAATTAAAATGGCCATAAGGAAGAATAAATAAAAATGAGGTGTTGTTATACTGCCTACTGGCTTCTCTCACTGGGTGGCATCACTAACCTGTTAACCTCTCTTTCCCCTCCCCTTCTCTTAAATATGAACACTCAGCAACTTGAAAAGTACCGATCTGGGAGGGAAAAAAAAAAAAAATTTAAGAATCCTTAGGGTGTGATACAATTAAATAGGGAGTCCATTTTCCTGAAAAAGAATTCCTCAAGCTCACCCTATGGTCACGGTGAGGGACAGGAAAGGGTAAGCTTGTTGTGAACAGCAGTGGCTGATGAAGGGATGGAATACTAAACAGTGTGAAGGAAGAAGGCAGACTGCTTGTGAGGAGACTTCACGCAAGTGTATGTTGCTGCTTTACCCATTTCTAGTGAAGCAAAACCAGGGGCGTCACTGAACCTAGGGATGGGGGGAGGACGGGGCTTAGCCACCCATTACAACTAAACACATAAACTGGAATTACAACTATCACACATAAACAGAAATTAAAATGACTATACTAGTTTTGGTGTGTGTGTGTGTGTGTGTGTGTGTGTGTGGCCATATCATGTGGCACTCAGAATCTTAATTCCCTGACCAAGGATCGAACCTGTGTCCCCTCAAGTGGAAGAACAGAGTCCCGAAAGTTCTACTAGCTGACACTTAAAATGCCTTTTTAAAGTTGTAAAATTTATTACACATAGATACACACATATTTGGACTGGTTCTGAATAAGGAATCTGATACAATCATATTTTGTTTGCCATATTTACTTTGTTCAGTTTTTAGATTCAAAGTAAAACAACTAAGTATTCAACTCTAAGATTTAGTTGTGATTTGCTAGATCTAAGCAGCATTATTTAGTTTTGAAATATGATTTCATTAGTTTCATCTAACAGCAAGTTTATTTAAAAGAATCCAAAACTCTTGCAGCAGGTATCAGTCAGCCCTCAGCAAACTTCCTTTCCTCTTTCATGAAGCTCAAATTTTGCTCAACCATGTCCCACGGCAGCTGCCACGGTAATTATTAGATATGACTCCTCTTCACGTTCAAAATTACAACCCTTGTTAGCGGCTGGCCCCCAGGTGCAGAGAATCTTTAACCCAGAAGATGTGAAGTACTTCAAAGCACCATAAAACAAAATGTATAAGTTGGATAGAAGTAAGTGTTGCAGCAGAAATAACTCAAGAAACAGAGAAGTGAGGATACTGAGCATCCCTGTAGGTAATTTTATGATTTTTCCAGAGTGGGTTATGGTAAATCTTACTATATATGAATGTAAAAAAGATGGTCAGGCATTCTTTTAAATAATTTTTTTGGAAGAATTATCTACATTCTGAGAAACAAAAGCTTCTAAAATTCAAATGCCAGTTTAAACAAATAAATATTGAGCCCCCTTAAAACTTAAAAAAGATATGTTGAATAAAAACTTTATGATGTGATATTTCTGCAAGAGATGAAATGCATTCTAATTAAGAAAATTAAGAGACATTAAACTTCGGGATGAAAATGCTTGTCTGGTAACTAAGAGGGTTGATTTATGGAGGAAAAGAATTAAAATGCCCTTGCCAAAAATCATCTGGGGAAGGCAGATCCCACAACCAGTCTGCCCCTGTTAATTAATATTTGTTCTGCCTCAGTGATTGGTGGAGGAGGGTGCAGCCAACACGGCTTCCCCAGTCTCATCACCGATCCATTCATGCTCACCACCTGAGGACCAGCTATGCCCTAAAGATATTTATTCATCTGTTCCACAAACAAACAATTACAGCATATTTTCTGGAATTAGGGCACCTGTTACATTTCACACAGCTTACATGCCTAGAGGCAGGTATCAATACAATATTGAACAAATTACTGCATCATAATCCCATAGACAGTACTAAATTCCTGATTATTCTGTGATAAAGTAATCCCAAACAGGAATATGGTAGAAACAAATGTCTCCACAAAGAACTAAAACAGCAAGCATAATGCTAAAACACTTACTTTTAAATTACTGTCTTATTTTGGAAAATCAAATCCTTGAAAGGTAAACTTTAGAACATTAAATTATTTCCCTACCACTCGATACTCAAAATGAAATATAATTACCACTGTGCTTATTTGGCTAATGGTATGGCCAACTTTATTGTTGAAATACATCCCACGGTGTAAGATTTGTATTGTAAAATTCACTTCTGGGACAGGACTGAATAACCTAAGAAAACAGTTACATTTCAAACTCTTGGAAAAAATGCCTAGAGTAGTAACTAACTGCTTTGAAATCCAGAGAAGTTAAGTGACTTGTCCATTGACACAGAGCTGACCTAGAGAGATCCTAATTCTACCAGTCGGCCAGAAAGTTTGTTTGGGTTTTTCCATGTTACAGAAATGCCCAAATGAACTTTTTGGCCAACCCAACATTATGATTTCCTTCCTACTCATCCTTAATTTGTCCTCCCACACAGTTTCACAAAGAAGATAAAATTCTTGCCCTTAAGGAGCTGATAATTTGGTGGGAGAAACCTATGCTCTGCTTAAGCACAGGGCATCTAGGACACTACCCACCCGAAAATATATTTTTAAAAGTCTATTTTAAGCAATTACATGTATGTTTGGAAAGTGGAGTTGGATTGCAAATACATGATAGTCTGTGTCTCAAAGTAAAGGCATACAAATAGAATCCTATCAATTGATCATCAGTATACATTTCTAAAAATTTTACTCCCTTGATTATTAGTAAACTTCATTGAACTGTTTATCACTAACATGTTCATGCAAACCTAGGCGTCATTCTTCTACCCATTCCCTCGTTATAAGAAAGACTCTGCTTGGTGCAATACAGCAGAAAGTCTTCGTGACACCATTGAGAAGTACACAGAGACATTCAGAATATGGGCCACCCTATAGGAAGGCTGGCCCAGGTTCTTTCAACAAATTAGTGGCACTGAAAAAATTTTAAAAAGAGGGAAACTCTTGCAAACCAATTATTTGAAATAATCATAGAAATCTGCTTGTAGGCTAAATATTAAAAGCTAGAAGCTATCAAGGAATTATCAAGTGATTGAGGGCATTATGGTTACCAAAAAATGTCCATTATTTAGAGAACGTGTTCATTTTAAGTACTGAAGTACACAAGGGTAAAATGCATGCTGGAATTGCCTCCTTTGAGGACAGCTATGGCTATGTAACCTTGGGCAAGGTCTCAACACCTCTAAACCTTTAATCATATACAAAATAATAAATAAACAAAGCTTTCCTCACCAACTACCTTCACAATGAAATCTGAATTATGAGCTATGCATGCTCAGAGATCAGTGGGGTTGACTGCATAACTAGGGTTTCACATAATTTTTCAATAGGTTAGAGTGGACAGAGTCCAAGTTACAACCCTTAACGACACACACTTTCTCAGATTACTGATGTCTAAGGGGACAGCAGGAGATAACGCAAGCCCTGCTACAGTTTAGTTTGTTGGTGATGCTTGTTTTTTAATTATATCCTCTCTTTATAGTATTTTATGGATTTCAACTTTATGCCTTTGTCTTTTTACAATGTGTCCTTCTAAAGTCTATAGGCAATTAATTCCACCAAGCTTTCTCAGGAAGGGTAAGATTACACAGGTGCATGGGGAAGGGAAGTGAGTGTTAAAACCCCAACTGCCTGGGTTAAATGGTTATTCCCTCTCCTACTGGCCCACCCTTCCTCCTCAAGTGGCTTCTTCTCTGTTTTCTCCCACAAAGGACACGCCAAGGGGTTAAACATATTAAAGGCACACTCTTTTCTGATGGATATTTCTTTGCAACAGTAAAAAGAGGCAGAAGGGAACAAAAACCAAGTCACACAGGTCACACAAGACCCTGGAACAGAACCTTTCACCATTAAATTTTGATGCATAAAGTGAACCAGCCAACACAAGCAACCATTCTGTTAATTCAAGCTAAAAACTCACTTTCACCTGTTAACACTCAACTAATGAGGCTGAAGGGCTTTCTTGGCCTGAATCATACACTTCAATTTGAACAAAACAGCCTTAGTCTAATTCTCCATTGATAAACCTTTACTGACAACGGAGAATAACCAAACAGACAAGGAAACAAAAAAAGCAAAGTGTGACGCTGGCGTCATCTACACAGAATAAATACCAAAATCTAGCGAAGACAAGAAAAAAAGGCATTGCCACAGATACAACTAATATGCAGATCATTATGAAGACCCTTAAACAAAAACAAGAAATCCATTCAGGACCAAGTAACATAGCAAAGAGACGCAAAGAAAAACATTTCACTTGAAAAATATCTTTATGTAAAAATTTTTTTTGAAGTGCACTATTCATACTTATTATACCAGCAAAAATTACAAAAGCTATTAAGTTCAGGATTGGCGGATTGTGTGAAAACATACTCAAATATTGCATCTGGCATTTTTAAATGTTGCAGCGCTTCTGGAGGTTCATTTGGCAATGTACAAAATCACTAAAAACGATCATACTCTGATGATGCATATGGTACTTTGGGAAAAACAATCCAGTGAAATAATAAAAGTAAAAACACCACCACTTAGAGGAGAACAATGTACTTATGCTATACTTTACAAATAAAAAACTTCAAATTCATCACGGGCCTGACTTGAGGAGGTTACTGCATGCTGGAGAAAAAAACAAGAATACATAATATACTTAAGAAGGACTTAGGAAGTAGAAGTAATAAGGTTAGCACAATAATACCAACTTGGGAGAGGCCATGGAGCTAATCAATAGTTGGTGATAGTGAATTTTGCCAAGTTGGTCTTGATTTTGGTGGCTATTTGTTGCTAGGAGGTATAGACATTTGGGGTGTAATAAAACGAATTTCTCAATTTCAGATTCCTAGTAAGTTTTAGGCAATCTGGCCTTCACAATTCTGAATCCTCACCCTCACACATCAGTCAATGAGGTGGAAACAGAGTGATGTGAGGAACCTAAAGATTATCTCCTCATGAACTGGGACCTCCAGCAACTGGGAAGCTCCTGGAAGCAGATGGGAATGTCTGCTCTGTCACCATTCTGGCGACACCAACTTCTACCCTTCAGCATACAGGAGGGAGGGGCAGAGGAAGGTTTTATCACCTCAGAAAATATTTCATTGGTTTCACATGGATCTTTTCAAGAGAAACTCCAGAAGATGCTGAAAAAGTTCCCACTGAGGAAGGAGAAGTAGGAACCTCTTTCGTGCTTTCTACCCTTCCAACTAAGAGTGTGAGTGGACTATGGTCTTGTTTCCTGCCATTTTCAGCCTCTAAATCCAGGGCTTACAATGGGCACATGAACGTGGGTACTGGATGGCCAAGTGACAAGCAGGTGCCTTGGATCCTTCCTATAAAAGCCCCAGAACACACACCATTCTGGTTTCTCCTCACCAAATAAAATGGTCCTTGGGGTCCTACAGTGCTTTCTCTTTCAGGTTCATATTTACATCCTCCATCCTTGTTGAAAAACGACAGGTGCAAGTCTGCAAATAACAGGCTTATGAATGAACTTGGCTACTGGAGCTACAGAAAACAAGATCAATAAAGCCAACAGCACTTGGTTTAGTAGCCACAGAACCTTCAAGAAGAGAAAAGGAAGAAAAAAAGCCCCACACTTTGACAAGGGAATTTCTTTCATTTTTACTTGCCACCTAAAGGTAAAGCACCTTAATTACCTTAATCTTTACAGTAAGTTTAAATTTATATTTCATAAGCTATTCTGAAATCTGTCCTGTTTAATAATCTGTAACATCAAGAAAACATTTTAAAGTTGTCTCTCACAATTAAACCCATCCACAACCTCATATAAATCAAAATTTTGCTACCATATCAAAATGTTACACTGGGACTGTATAACATTGCCCACATCCTCATTACATGCAACACTAATTACTACCAGCAGATTCAGAATTTTCTGCACATTAGAGGCTTTTAGAGAGCTATAAAAAATTTCAGGCACCATTAATTTAAATTTGCATTGAAATTTCCTTTTGACAGATGGCCAAAAATTACTTATTATTTAGAGTACCAGAGCAGCCTGTTTGCACATTAGAAGAGGAAAGGGAAAAATTAAAAGCAAGAAGGAAATTTATGTCACGTTCATTACCTGTTAAATGTTAAGGAGCATTATCCTGCATGAATAAATTATTTCATACAAGCCTGACTCCAGCTGTAGGCAACTGGCATGCTCCGGCTGATAAAAACCATCTCCAGTCACACAGCAGACAATAATAAAAAGCCCCTCTTAACCAGGAACCACTTATGGGAGGATGAAGACGATCAATGGAACAAGCAGCTAACTGCTTTTCTGAGTGTCACAGAACACATTTATAAAAATTAGTGAACTATTTCACCTAGCAAAGCCACAGGACAGCCCCAAACCTGACACAGCGAAGCTTCAATTCAAAAACGGTACCCAACAAAAACATCTATTTATAGCTACCATGCCACAATAAATCAGGGCAAAATCATCCGCCTCTATTTCCTTTTGCTTTTCCCCTGGTTTCCAAGCTACATAGATACTTACTCCCAGACTCATCTTGAATGATTATATATGATTTCAAAATATACCCTACTCTGGCATGAGGAACTATAAAATGAAACTGACACAAAAGTGTGCGCTGGAGTATAAATATTTTCAGTCTTCTGGGAGTGGGGTATGAGAGGAGGCTTCTGTTTAGCTCACTGGCCTGCCTGAAGGTATGTATTTATCATATGAAGGCAGGGAATGGTTATGTCACCGGCCTCAGAATAACTAGGCAGGCTTTCCAAGGGCTGCTATCAGCAAATCCTGGTCAATGCCATTTACTTACTACTTCCTAAGTACATATGTGCAGAGAACTTACTACACTCTGATTAAGAAGGCTTTTGAGTTTAGGTATTGATGCTCATACTACACAACAAAGGACACAACTGTAAATGCAAAATTAAATAATTCAAAGTGTGCAGTTCCTATTTGTCAATGTTGACATTTCTGTGGGTATGCAGATACCCTTTCAAATTACAAAGATTCTTTAAGGGTAAAATAGATATATTTTATTTTCTATCATTTAATGGCTTTGGGGAAAAACTCTACTTCCTCTTTATTATTAAAAAAATAAGGAATAAAGCAGCATTCAGAGTGACAGCACAGGTGGTTTCAAGGGAAGATTTTAGTTTCTGTAGATTTTAGTTTCTGTAGATTTTAGTTTCTGTATGCCTAACTTCATTAAAAGCGCCAAGAGCTATAACTGCATATGCTCTAAAACATTCAACTACTGTAAAATACAACGAATTGACAGCGTCTGTGCTTGAGAACTTCCTTTGCTTTCTAATCTATACAAAATATAAATGGCATGCGTAACACAATTATCCACAATACTGTAGCATATTTACATTGTGCATGATCCAAAAGTTATCAAGCAGTTTCATATTTTGCTCATTTCCTGCCACAGTCTCCTGTTTTTCTTGTTTGCTTACTATATAAATTCAGGTATCCTTAGCACACCCCATTATGGTATTACACAAGCACATCCAAATCATTAGGCCCTAGCATACTTTTCCTCTTTCCCTATAACTTCTCTATAAAGACACAGAGGAGGCAGATAAGACAGATGCAAAACCCAAGGAGAATAACTTGCTATACTGGAAACCAAGATGTCATTAAACTAAGAAACAAAACAAAAAACAATTCTTTCTGGTGAAGAAAAATGCTCTTAAATGTTTTAATAAAGGATTTTGCAGGCTGGAACTGTTTCCCAAAATGTGTATTTCCTTACAAACCGATTTTTTCCCCATCTTTACCTATCTTACAGCCAAAGCTTAACTCAAGAAAAGCAGTTATTCTTTTTCACACGGCAAAGATATAATAAAAAGAGCAACACAAGCCAGATCTTATAATTCAATCTTGTTCTATAAATCTTGATTCTGATAGAGAAATGGGACCAATTTTTTCAAAAATCTCAAATGCACAACCAAAAGAATCTAAAAATGCAGTTCACCACTATTCGGTGAAGCCCACCAAAGCATCTTGGCAAATCTCAAAGAATCCACTACTAAATCTATTCAAATTTTTTAGAGCCTGATGGTAAGTCATTCCTTCATTTGTAACTTTGAGACATACCTTGATGGAGTCTCTGTCTATAGGCAAAACAGCAGCAACAAGGGCAGGTCAAGAGGGGGGAAGAAAGCAAAAAAGAAAAGTACCAGTTAGTTTACATAAAATCATTCACTTGTCAAATTTGATCTCTATTAAATAATGAATGACACAGATGTCAACTTTTCTGTAAAGTTAATTAATTAAAGTTAATTACTACTTGGCCAGATCCACAGAGCACCAAGCTACCTTTGACATAATTTGAGAAACCAAAGCTGGACATTCTTGTTATTTATACTCCTTATTGACTTTTCCACTTAAGTGTTTACAGACACGCCTCAGTTCTGGACCATAGCACCAAGATAACTGTATGACAAACAGTACAGAGTTTCTAATATCAGAGAAGGGAAATTTATGTTTATGTGATAAAAATCATTTACCCAAGATTATAATTCATGGTAATGGCAGTGAAACAAGAAGAGATCCGGGGTTTTAATTCTAACCACACCCTTCCGACCAGGAACCACCCATTGTAGGACTAAGTAAATTCCCACCAAGAAATGCTGGGAGAGGCTTTCATTTGCTTTTCTGTCATTAAATAATAAAAGCTGCTAACAAGCACCTTATAAACATACGGTTAGATCACAATGTGTCTGCCTTATCCTCTATTTCAGGGGAGGGAAGAAGCCAAAGTAGAAAGAACCCAACTTAAATCATTTACATCAACAGCTGTGTTGTTCTCATACACAGAAATGAGTTCCTTTCATCTAAACAGACTGGGTGACAGAGGTAGTTAAACCAACTTCTCAATTACTACGACTACCTAAATATTCTCTTACCTACAAGATTTTCACTGCACTATACAGACTGACCTGATTTAAAAATAATAATTAGGTCTGTCAAATTATGAAGTGAGCCTTTATCAGTAAAACCTCCCCCAAAATGGATTCGGTCAAAATTAGCTAATAAATGCCACTCACAATTTCAAACACAGAGCACTGTGGCACTTCATTACCAATTTAGACTTGGGGATGCAGCAGAGGATCAGAGGCAATAACCAGGAAATGCATCCCCCCTATACCTTTGGGGAGCGTATTATCTCTTGCCAGTCAACAGGGGATCACTGCGCAAAGACTGCTTCCGATCATTAATTTGCCTTCCAAGGGAAATCCTGTTTAGTCACAGGGAAAATGAAATCCAGAAACAGGACAAAGAAGGACGACCAGACCGACCCTCAGCAGCAGCAGGTGATACCAGACAGACACTCTGAGAAAATCACTCACCTCTTTGGTGGTCACTGTCATGGTGCTTCTTCTCATCTTTAATTGGAAGGTGGGACTGGCCTCCCAGGGCACTGGAGAGGGCCAGGAGGCCGGCACTGCTGCCGATGGGCGGAATGGCAGGCGGCTGAAGCCCCGAAGGGTGTGGGGTCAGAGGCACTGGCAGACCATGTCCGTGTGACAGATGCTGGGCCTGGAGTTGCTGCTGCTGTGAGAAACGAGACAAAGATATTGAACTTGTTCCTTGTATCTCAGTCACCCCTCAACAACAGGAGGAGAGGAAAGTGGTGCAAAAAGACCCTGCAAAGCCCAGCACCCATGAAGGAAAGATCTATCCTTTATAAAAACATACAAAGGGTCATACATCCCATTTATTTATATATATATATATATATATATATATATATATATATATATAAAATATTTTTTTTTAAGGGAGGGAGATGAATAACAGAGAAACACTATCTTTTTTATTTGGATTTGTTGGTTTTGCAATGCACTGTAAATAACCTAATTTTTAAATAGTGAAATTATCTAGGTTACTTTTAATAGCTGAAATTAGATTTCCTCAACAAAGTGTCTGTATTTTGGTCTCCAAAAACACAGAGCCTCACTATTACACATCTCTAATCAAAACATATATGTGACTAACTGTTAAAGCAGTTATGCTGAAGAAAAAAAAAGCTGAAAATTGAGAAAATTAGTGTTAAACAGTTCTCCCAGAACCGCTGCACAGCATGCGGCCAGAGTTAATTTGAAAGAGAAAACCTGAATTAACAACCCAGAAAAGGAAACTGGTTGCAGCCACCGTTTTAAGCCCTTTAAGTGTCCTCAGCGGTACTTGAGCAAATTACTAAAGAAAATCTAATGCAGCAAGGCTTGGGTCCTCCTGTAGGCTTGCTCAATAATGCTGAAATAATTGGGCACTCTGCGCACGTTTAGTGATGCTCGAATGAAAAGCTAGAGGCCTGCCCTTGTACTCTTCTCCCGCGGCCGCCTCTGTGTTGTGACAGGTTTATCTGAGTGGGACTGTGATGCATGCACCAGTAACTGTGCTGACAAGAGTTTAAAGTCATTTTTACCAGCACACACTGGCAACACATGGAGAAAGCCCTCAAGAGGCTGGAAGGGGGGTGCTTGACCTCCACGGAAGCAAAGTGAGGCTTCGGGAACCTCAGTGGGCAGGCCTCCCTGCCTCTTCCGAGCGGGAGGAGCAGGGGCACGGTGAAGTTAAACATGTCCCTCAACAGGAGTCCCGTCAACCAAGACTCTGCTTAACAGTGTTCTGTGAGAACAAGTGTTGAGAAAATCTCAGACTAACTTCTGTAGTGATTACATTTTAATTAATACCTTGAGAATCACTTTTTAGGCCTATCCTGTAATACCTAAACAGTCTTCTCTATAATTTTCTTTCCAAGCAGGACTGCACAAAATAGCTTTCTCAAAAATGTGTGGGGTGGCACCTTCTGCTTCCCTTCACTGGTAAGGATGATCTTAAAAGTACTTCAGAGAAAAAGTGTTGTTTCCTCTCCTCCTCAAATCGTCAATACTTTTACTTCCCTCCTCCTCCCCCTGTTCTCTCTTCCTGCGTCTGACTATGTAAGTCAAAGTATAGCTCTACTTAGTTCTTTTCTCCTATTAACCTACACCTACTTTCTGGCTACTTGTATTTAAAATACAGTCAATGAAATTAAGTACTAATTTTCAAGGCCAGTTTACATCCATGAAGTAGCAGATTAGAGCAGTGAGGCAGACACCCCAACAACCAAAGCTCACGCTCAAGTCCTGCCAATGTGCTATCTAACTGGATAGTTCAAAATAATGTCTGTCTTCGAGTGGACAAAATCACGTTCATAACTTCTTATGTACTGATACTTAGTTGTGACCAAAAAAATATGAGCACAAAATATTTTCTAAACATATGGAAAATAGGTCTACAAAGAAAGAAGGTCTTTAGGTAAACATATGGCAAATTTATTTCAAAACCTTTCTCTACTGAAATAGCCAGAAAATTGCTCCAATTCACTTTCTCCTCTAAATCTTCTAATACTTCCTTGTGTGCACAGGATGGGCATGTAGCCACTTTCTATCTCAGATCAAGAATCCAATCAGCAAGCATTTATTAAAAGCCTGCATGTTGCCTGGAGAATCCCATGGACAAAAGAGCCTGATGGGCTATAGTCCATGGGCTCACAAAGAGTCGGACATGACTGAGTGATTAACACTTTCACTTTATGTCCTCTTACCACCTTTCCTAGGCTCTAAGCTTTGTGAGAACCTGCATCTGACACACAGCCTAGCTAACTGCAGACACTAAGATTCACATACTATCTGAGCAATTAAAAATGTTTATTTCATTATAAGACATTAAAAACAAACAAACAAATCCTAAGCTAAAAGCAATGCCTCAGTGGCCCAAGTGTTTCACTTCTGTTTTTGTCTCAAAGGACCAAAAATAAGCAGTAACAGCTTCATTTTCCCATTCAACCAGAACTTTCCAAAGGCAAAAAAATTCACCCCTAGTCTGCAGCGCACGCCATTCACAGTGAAAGCTCACCTGTGCTCTATCCTGTCTCATAACAGCTCTCACACTGGTCTTCTCCTCGTCTCCACTGTGCCTGTCTTAGCAGAGGGAGGATCCCTTTTGCCTTCCAAGGCTTAGACTCCTCACCTGCACCTGCCATCTCTTCCCTCTCCCTTCGCAGCTCCATCAATTCTCCAGCTCTCTGCTGCTAGTTCTGTCACTAATTTTGTTCTTCTGCTTGCAAGCGTCATCTCTAGCATTTTAACACTTGTCTAACAATAAAAGAACTTGAAGTAGCACTTTTTCAGGAGGGGAAAAACACACTATATTTTAATCACTTTTTGTGTTCTCCAGTGCCCCTAACACAGTATCTTCCACATAACTGGCACTGAATAAATGTTTATTAAATTTAAATAACCTTCCTTTACTTTCTTCAGCTAGGTCCGTAAGTATATATCCTTGTCTGTGCAGAGCCAAACATCTTCAAAAACTAAGGTCAACAACCCCCTCCTGTATACACACACACTCCTTACTGCTTAATTCCCCATAATCTGGATTTCAGGCCCATCAATCTGAAAAACTGATGACCACTGAGATAGCAATTTTTCAAGGTTTCATAGTCACTTTTCCCTCTGACATATCCTCCTTACGAGACTCTCCCCTACCTGCTTTGGGAACCTGAACGTGATCACCACAGCCTCTCTTTGTTACCTCTCTGAATGCTGTTAAACTTCCTTCTAGACTTTTCCTTCTGTTCACTAGAGTCCTAAGCCTTCTGCTGCATTCCTATGCTCCAGTAGCCCTGGTATAATTCCTTCCCATACAATTCTACTTGGCAGTCCAGCATTACTGAAAATGTTTAACAAAACCCATCCCCTAAGTAACTTTCGCTGCCTCAAGTTACCAGTCACCACCCATTTGTTTTCCTTTTGTGTCTCTATATCCATCATCCTGGGATCCTGTCAATTCTCAGTCCCACCATATCAGTTAGACCCTCAGCACCCCATACTTTGATTAGTACCAATCTCCACTGGCTCATTTTGACTGCAATGAACCCACACTGCATCATCGCTGCCAATACTTTTTTTCTCAATCCATGGCCGCTCCTGTCTCTTAGAACCACCTCTTCATTACTTATCGAAGTTGTACTCAGCTATCCTGCTCAGCTCATGTTTCACCGGTTCTGCAAAGGCCTCTCCAAACACGCCATGTGTCTACTATCTCACAGGACTCCCTGTATCATTCACTGGCACAGGCTGCCTCATAAAGGTACTGTTACTCATCTGTTTATGGAGAAGATGACCTTGACTTGCCAACAAGACTGTGACCTTCTGGGGAGAAGACAGCAGCCTCAGGACTCTTTGCACCCTAGCACCTGGCTCACCACTATTTAGTCATATGGCCACAGATTTAAAGCTTTTGGTAAATCAATTTTCAACTAAATATAAAGAGAGTTCCTATATATCCTCTATCCAACTTCCACTAATGCAAAAGAGCCTTACATACCTGTAGACTTTATCGAAACTAAAAATTTTTAAAAATTACACACCTAGAGAACTTATCAAACTAAAAAAATTAACATTGTACATACTATTAATCTAACACAGAATTCATTCCGATTTCTCTAGCTTTCCATTAATGTCATTTTTCTGTTCCAGAACGCCACACTGCACTGAGGTTTTAATTTTTCACTTGTTTTTATACCAAAATTATAAAGTCCTTTCAAGATTTTATGAATGACAACATCCAAATTATAATCGTAATGTTGAATAGATTATGCCTTGAATTTAGGAGAGAAAAAAAATGAGGGTGCTACCCATAAACCCATTTTATAAGTCATCCATTATACATACAAATATTAAACAAAAAAGCACACTCGGGGCATCTATAGAAAGGAGCTATTTTTAGCAAGTGTTTAAAATATAAAACTATAAAATAAAAATGAGATTAAGTTACCAAAAGATGGATGATAAAAATGTAAGACAGATATACTGAAATACTTTAGTAGGTTTTTAAATGTTTATATCAATAAAAGAAATCACTTTCTAAATTCAGTGGTCATTTTTAAGCTTCTTTGTAAGTCTCTCCCTAGAAACTAGCCTAGCAGTAGAGTGACAGGTATAAATGATAATGATTCCTGGTTAGTCAATAAAACCAACGTATTAGCGATCATCTTTAAATAAAAACACCACTCTAATCACAAAGCAACAGGGTAAAAAAAAAAATGTTTGCTTTATAAGGAAAAAATAAAAAACAATAAAAAAAAAAAAGAGCAGGGAATACACTGTAGTACCACTTAACATTAAAATAAAATATACTCTATGTAACCATAACTGAAAAAAAAACACTGAGAAAGATATACACATTGGAAAAATTCTTCTATCTTGGGCGCCTTATTTAAAAAAGAAAACACTCTCTTATCTCAAACCACAATACAAAATAAAAATCTTTTTTTTTTCGTTTCCCTTGATAGGTCATTCAAGAGAATAAACACTAAAATGGAGTGAACTTTAAGCTTAAACAAATAAGTACTCCATTAGGATAATTAATTTAATTGTGAAAAAGAGCCAGTAATTATTTCTGAAAATATATAGCAATGAGGTAGTAGATACAGCCTCAATTCTGTTAACAGTTTTTACTGAAGTTTATAAAACAAAGAATTATCTCCTCACAGTTTCAAGTTTGGAATGAAGGCAAAAAAAGAACTACTAAGGGATCAAGTTCAGAGGAAATGTCTTTCTGCCAGAAAAAAAGAAATTCTTTTTAATCAAATGTCCCCAACTCCTTGACCAATCAATGCCTGAGCAAGATCAGTGTGAGTGTAGAGACTCAGTCTACACAAATCCCGGGCAACTCTGGACAACTCCAACTGGGAAGCAAGCAGAGGCTTCCTCGTCCAGCACGCTTCACTCTACAACGCTATCAACAGGAAAACCCTGCAAAGATTAAAAAAACAACAAAAAATTTCCTAGAAGTAATGACACCCTAGCAGCAATGACCACACTTGGTGCCATATCTTGGCTTCTTTAAATAAACAAACAAACAAAAAAACAAAGTGAGCCTGCTCCACCTCTTGCCAGAAAGCAAGACTAACAGGTGTGACAAATAGGACAATGCGTCAACCCTAAGGGATGTTCACTGGCAAAACTCGAGACAATTCAAACCTCATAAAGAATAAAAACTGTAATAGATTGCAACACAATTTTAAAAACCGTTGCCAGGAGTACAGTCCATGGTGCCCCCAAGAAAACAGGTGTAATGATGGGTCATGCCATGAGGCCAAGAATCAGAGAAGAGTTCTCAGGACCACAACCATGCTTCCAACCAGCTGACCAAGCTGGGTGCACTGAACACGTGTGCCCTGGCCCAACCAGAAGACCTTATTCTGTGAGCAAAGTAAGAAAGGGGCCAGACACAGGAGCCAGGCAAGAGAAGGCAGCAAATGCTGAAACAAACAGCAAGCGCAGAGAACACCCGAGACTGGACTGCTATCTACATCCCTGGGTTGAGAAGGTGCCCTTTCACAGGAACCCTGTCTGTGGGGGCTGAGAGGAGCCTGAGAAAGGAGATCCTGGAGGATACGCGGGGATGCACCACAATGAAGGGACATCAGAGCCACTCGGCTAGAACCCTTACCATCTCTGTGAGCAAGAGCAGGTCACTTCATGACCTCAAGTTACTTTATGTAAAATGTAGAAACAGGTATAAAACCTACCTCTCCAAGGCTGCTGGGAAAATTTTATGAGATTGAGCAAATACAACCCTTAGCATGATGCCCAATAAATGATTGCTGCTATCACTGGAAAAAGTATCCCAAAGTCTATATTTACACACATACTCACTCTCACTGGGAAGGAGCAAGGGGGAAGGCAGGAAAGAATATTATTTTAAAAGGAAAAGAATTTAGAATTTACCACTTCATTACTCCAAATCTATTCACAGCATCAAGAAACACTGAAACCACTGGGTGAAATGTTGCTGGGGAACGGGTTATTCAGTGTCAAAGAATATCCATCCACAGATGATTAGCTTCAACAACAATGTGATACAACTGGGAAATACACAACATCAGCCAGGGAGTGTTTTTACTAAAAATACTTAACCTGAATCTAGGGTGGTTCAGATGGTAAAGAATCTGTCTGCAATGCAGGAGATTCTGGTTCGATTCCTAGGTCAGGAAGATCCCCGGGAGAAGGAAGTGGCAACCCACTCCAGTATTCTTGCCTAGATAATCCCATGGACAGAGGAGTCTGGCAGGCAGCAGTCCATGGGATAGCAAAGAGTTGGACACCACAGAGCAACTAACACTTTCACTTTCAAACATGAGAAATCAACCACACAAGTCCAGATTGTAGGACACAGACTGGCCTAGGATCTTCAAAATGACAAAGTCATAAAGTGAAATGTTTGGGAACTGTTTCTCAGCAGTGTGAGAAAAGACTGAAGAGAGCACAGCGAAAGCGCTCCTGAACGTGCGGGACAGATTGAGGGACAACTGCTGTGAAGAAAGATGTGGTATCCAGGGCATTTTCTGGACAAATGTGCATATCAACCAGACACTACATAGATGGATGCCTTAACTGCATTGTGCTCATGCTGGAAAACTACAGGAGATGCACACTGATGTTTTAAGGCATGAATATTATCAAGTCTTCCTCTTACTTTCAAACAATTTGGCACACACAAAGTATAAGTCTTCGGTCTGCATGTATACACGTACAAAGCAAAAGTGACAAAATGTTAATTGGTGAGTCCAGGTCTAGGTCATGAGTTGTTGCTGTTGTTTAGTTGCTAAGTCATATCTGAGTCTTTTGCAACCCCATGAACTGTAGCTGCTCTGTCCATGGGATTTCCCAGGCAAGAATACTAGAGTGGGTTGCCCCTTTCTTCTCCAGGGGATCTTCCTGATCCAGGGATCAAACCCACATCTCCCACACTGCAGGAGAATTCTTTATCACTGAACCGCCTAGGAAGCCCACGTGATGAGTACACTTTGTTTTACTGTTCTTTCCACTCCGCTATAGTTGTAGAGGTGGGGAAAATAGGATGCACCCTTCTAGCCAGAAAACTGGCAGTTCCTGCTCTGAATAAATATCTCTAGCAAAAGCTAAAAGTTAAGCAAATACACAGAAGTAAGAATATAAAAAAGAACAAAGGAAGGAAATTTACAATCTAAGCTTATTCTTTCCTGATGATTTAAAACATGAGATTTACTGCAGGGGAAAGATGGGCATTTACAGTAACCCAAGAAAGATTATCACTGCAAGGGTAAGTTTCTCACACTGAAAACACAGATCTTCTTGTCCTCAAAATCTCTGGAATGACCTTTAAGGGGAAAATAGGTAACAAGTAAAGAAGAAAATTCCATGAGTCCTGTGCCAAGGATTCTACTGTCTTAACTTGCAGTTTTAATTCAACAAAGTAATAACAGCGAGAAAAGGAAAGGAAAAAAACTTGAGTTGTTATAATATTAACTTCCCCATCAGAAATCTTATTAGAATTGTTTTTTTTTTTTTTCTGAATTGGTCCACAGTTTACTAGGAAAAGTATTTCTAAGCAAATCAATAATTGAAATAAAATTTCATGGAGGTTTTTGTTCAAAAACTACTTAAAGAATTTTTTGAAGAGATTTTACATACACACAATGGAATATTACTCAGCTATTAAAAAGAATGAATTTGAATCAGTTCCAATGAGGTGGATGAAACGAGCCTATTATACAGAGCAAAGTAAGTCAGGAAGAAAAACAGTTCAGTATATTAACACATATATATGGAATTTAGAAAGATGGTAATGATGACCTTATATGCGAGACAGCAAAAGAGACACAGATGTAAAGAACAGAATTTTGGACTCTGTGGGAGAAGGTGAGAGTGGGATGATTTGAGAGAATAGCATTGAAACATGTATATTACCATATGTGAAATAGATCGCCAGTCCAGGTTCAATGCATGAGACAGGGCGCTCAGGACCGGTGCACTGGGATGACCCTGAGGGATGGGATGGAGAGGGAGGTGGGAGGGAGGATCAGGATCGGGGACACATATACACCCATGGCTGATTCATGTCAATGTATGGCAAAAACCACTCTAATACTGTAAAGTAATTAGTCTCCAATTAAAATAAATTAATTAAAAAAATAATTTTTTGAAGAGATTTTAACACACTATCTTACTGAAACCAATGCTTCCATTTTGTGTTGTAGTCATTAAAGTTATCAAGCTAAAGGGTCCTGCTCAGAAAAGTTTTCTTTAGTTAGAGTATTTTTTAAAAGTAAAGTTGTATCTGAAAAGCCTATCTACTTTAGATTCTTCAGTAACCCTGCAGTTGACCTTAGAACTTTAGAAGGAGAATGAACCTCAGATGACAGATTAGTTGCTTTCCAACATTTTTGACCACAACTAGTGTGTGTGCATGTTGTACATCTGCACAGAATACACAAGAAAATGAAACAACAGTTTAACAAATACCAAACACTATGTGTGGTACACTTCTGTATTTTCTATTCTCTTCTTTTTCTAAATAAAAAATGTTCATTACGGCTTTCACTACTTAGTCAATCTAGGAACTGCAATGGAACAACACTGAACCAGGCTGTGATACTGAGATTCACAATAAAAAACATGTATTTGGTCTAAGTTACAGTTCCAGACACAGAGCTCCAATAATCCCTGGGATTTCCAAAGCAAAGAGAGCAATAAAAGGTGCTTTTTGTTAGGCTAATGAGGTGACTTTTGGAGGGCTCTTAGGAGTGGGAGCTGGTTGTTAAGCTAACCAGCCACTAAACCGGAAGTTTGGACCTTTCAGTCTCACCCACCAGACCTTCAGGGAGACAGCGGAGAGTGGCTGGAATTGAAGTTAGTCACCAGTGCATTGCCACTGATTTGGGCAACTATGCATATGTAATGAAACCTCCGGAACAACCTGAAGGACAAGGTTTGGAAAGCTACCAGTCTGGTGGAACACTGGGAGATGTGGGAAGAGTAGAGCACTTGGAAAGTGCGTGGAAGCTCTGCGCCCCACCTTCATGTCTTGCTCTTCCATGTGACTGTTCCTGAGTTACATCCTTTTATTAAAAAATGGGTGATTTGGTATGTTAGGGCTTCCCAGGGGGGGCACAGTGGTAAAGAATCTGCCTGCCAATGCAGGAGATGCAAAAGATACAGGTTTAATCCCTGGGTTGGGAAGACCCCCTGGAGAAGGAAATGGCAACCGACTCCAGTATTCTTACCTAGAAAATTCCATGGATAGAGGACCTTGGAGGGCTATACTCCAGGGGGTTGCGAAGAGTCGGACATAACTGAGCAACTGAGTACACACACAATTTGGTAAGTTAAATGTTTCTCTGAGTTCTGTGAGCTGCTAATTAATTAAACTCAATGAGGAGACTGCTAAAAACACAGGATAATCTGGATTTGGGGCTGGTGTCTGAGGTGTAGGGAGTAGGGGCATTCTTGTGGGGCTGGCCCTTAGCCTGTGGGATGTGATGTTATCTCCAGATAAACTGTACGACACAACCAGCTGGTGCTGAATTGCTTGGCCATCTGACCAACTGAACCACACTGAAATTGGGTGCAGAATTTTACAGGCCAATACCTGTAAGGAAAAGTATGGAACACAAGTCCTCACCATCCAGCCCAGTGAAGTACCTGCCGCCCCAACAGGGCCTTCCCTCACTACAGAGGCCTTGACTTAATCGCTAAGTAATGGTTCATTCATAAGAATTGGAAATAGCCCCTTTGAGGAAGTGACCTTTGAACCAAGACTTGAAGGATGAGAAGGAGAGCATCTCGCAGAGAGCTGTGAGAAGAGAATCTGAGATGAGAGGAAACACGGCTGCAAAGGTCCAGAACTGGAAAGGAGCCTGTGGTGACAAAGGAAGAAAAAGAAATCGGGTGGGAATCCAGCGAGCAAGGAGGAAGTGGGGTCGGATGCAACATTATGGGAATCAGATAATAGACAGAAAGGGCTTCACACTTTCACTTAAGAATAATGAGAGCTTTAAGCAGTAATGAGTTTGTTAAGTTTGAACTTTTAGGTTGTCCATAACTGTTATAAGCTGTATAACTGTATGTGTTAACCTCCTCAACCTGGATAATTGTATGTGTTAACTTCCTCTCACTTTCTGGCTTATATTTTCATTTTCTTTAAGACATCTTCTGATGAACGGATGCTTTTAACTGAGTAATATCTTTTCCTTATGGTTTGCGCTTTCTGTGACCCATTAAGAAATCCCTCTCTATCCCAAGATAAAAAGTCCTCTTGGGTGTTTTAAAGTTCTGTCTTTTTATATTTTTCAGGTTGACTTCTGCATATAATGAGACAGGTGGATCCAATTTCATTTTTTCCACAAAAATAACCCATTAACCCCCTAGTGACCATCTTTTTCTCTACTGATCTGCCTGCCCTTTTGGCATATAAATTGGAACAACTTCTGGGTACTTTACTCTGTTTCACTGGTCTATATTAAGACATAGAAAAGCATCTATTTCTGCTTTTTGACTATGCCAAAGCCTTTGACTGTGTGGATCACAACAAACTGTGGAAAATTCTGAAAGAGATAGGAATACCAGACCACCTGACCTGCCTCTCGAGAAACCTGTATGCAGGTCGGGAAGCAACAGTTAGAACTGGACATGGAACAACAGACTGGTTCCAAACAGAAAAGGGAGTATGTCAAGGCTGTATATTGTAACCCTGCTTATTTAGCTTTTATGCAGAGTACATCATGAGAAACGCTGGGCTGGACGAAGCACAAGCTGGAATCAAGATTGCCGGGAGAAATATCAATAACCTCAGATATGCAGGTGACAGCACCCTTATGGCAGGAAGTGGAGAAGAACTGAAGAGTCTTGTGACAAAAGTGAAAGAGGAGGGTGACAAAGTTGACTTAAAGCTCAACATTCAGAAAACTAAGATCATGGCATCTGGTCCCATCACTTCATGAGAAATAGATGGGGAAACAGTGGGAACAGTGACAGACTAATTTTGGGGGCTCCAGAATCACTGCAGATGGTGACTGCAGCTATGAAATGAAAAGACGCTTACTCCTTGGAAGGAAAGTTATGACCAACCTAGACAGCATATTAAAAAGCAGAGACATTAACTTTGCCAACAAAGGCCTGTCTAGTCAAGGCTATGGTTTTTCCAGTAGTCATGTATGGATGTGACAGTTGGACTATAAAGAAAGCTGAGTGCTGAAGAATTCATGCTTTTGAACTGTGGTATTGGAGAAGACTCTTGAGAGTCCCTTGGACTGCAAGGAGATCCAACCAGTCCGTCCTAAAAGAGATCAGTCCTGAGTGTTCATTAGAAGGACTGATGTTGAAGCTGAAACTCCAATACTTTGGCCACCTGATGCGAAGAACTGACTCATTTGAAAAGACCCTGATGCTGGGAAAGATTGAAGGTGGGAGGAGAAGGGGACAACAGAGGACGAGATGGTTGGATGGCATCACGGACTCAATGGACATGAGTCTGGGTGGACTCTGGGAGTTGGTAATGAACAGGGAAGCCTGGGGTGCTGTCGTCCATGGGGTTGCAAAGAGTCAGACACGACTGAGTGCACTGAGCTGAATAAGCATTCTGAGCTAGAGTATTAGATAACCTAAACATTCATAATGGTATGTGGAGACTAGGTCTGACAGTGGCCAGGATGAAAGGAGAGATCAGCAAGAAGTTAATAAAAGGATTCAAACCGAAAAATGATGATGATTTGGATTAGGGTTGCAGCAGCACAAGTGGCAAAGAGAACAAGGACTTGAGAGCTAGTCTGGAGACGGCGCTAAAAGACATGGTTATGAAAGCAGAGGGCATCCCTGGTGGCTCAACTGGTAAAGAACCGACCTGGCCATGCAGGACATGCCAAGAGATGCAGGTTCAATCCCTGGGTCAGGAAGATTCCCTGGGGAAGACAATGGCAACCCACTCCAGTATTTTTGCCTAGAAAATTTCTTAGACAGAATACCCTGGCAGACTACAGTCCATGGGGTTGCAAAGAGTCGGGCATGACTGATCAAGCAGGCACACACACACGTGGAAAGAGAAGAGGAGGAGAAATTCAAGATACCTAGCAAGGATATGTGGAGAATGCTCAGCTGTGCACACCTCTTTGCAACCCCGTGGACCCACCAGGCTCTGCTGTCTAGGAATTTCTCAGGTGAAAATATTACAGTGGGTTGCCATTTCCTACTCCAGGGAATCTTCCTGACCCCGGTATCGAACCAGAATCTTTTGTGTCTTCTGCACTGGCAGGCAGATTCTTCACCACTGTGCCACCTGGGGCTTCCAAAGCAAAGATGGGTCCCAAGCAACTGGGTAGATGGTTGTACTATTTATTCACATGGGTCAGAAGAGAGGAGAAATGAACCTATAAGTACAATCCTTACAATTTTTAATTAATAACTATAGAGTAGTTTTAGGTTCCCAGTAATAGCTTTTTTAAGATTAGATAAGTTTTACGTATAATGTGAACAAGCAGAATGGAAAAAAACTTAAAGTCGCATATAATCATACCACCCAAAGGAAACTATAATGTTAATGAGTCCATCCAGCATTTTTTCAATGCATATATAAGCATTAAAAAAAAAAATCATGCATCTGTAGTTTAAAATGATTATTTTCCTACTCAGTGTATCAGAGAACATTTTCCCAGGCCCCTAAATAATGCTTTGACTACATCACTTGTAATGGCTGTATAGTACATGCCATTGTATAGATACTAGAGTTCATTTAAGTGGTCCCCCAACTGGTTAAAGGTTAGGCTGCCAATTCTGTCTGATATGTATGGAGAATCACCATGGTTCAACAGTATATCAGTTAAGACAGTTCCTCTGCAAATTATAGACTACCCAGATGAAAGTGGCCTAATAATAGGGGTTTTTATTTCTCACATAACAAGTTTAGGGTTGCCTGGATGATACCAATATCAAGGCTCTGGGTCAACATCTCTGGTTTTCCTGATCCCTCTCACATGCCATTTCCCCCAAAAATGGCTGTTGCAGCACTGAACATTAACTTGCCCTTACACAACCAAGGTAGAGCAGAGAAAGAGAGCAATTTTCTCTTTATGGGTCTTTCTGTTAAAGAGGGAAAAAAACAAAAAGGCATCTCTTTACATCTCATTGCCTTGGACAGGGTTAATGCCCCACAGCTCATCTGTGAGGAAGGCTGGATGGAGCACCTGGATGTTTTAGCTTCCAGGGTAGGAGACAGGTTCAGCCTGAAGAGACAACCAAGAAAGTTGCCTTGACATTATCTTTGCTTGTAGACCATTTGAGGGTACAAGTTGAAAGAAACCTCAAAACAAAGTTTGAGTTTTCAATCCAGGTAGACAGCAGCTTGAATTGTACTCCTGCCCTCAACAGTTTCTTTTCTCAGATATTAACTGTGTCCATAAATTGCTTTGGGTCAACCTAGAGAAACATCTGGGGAAATAAAAAAAATATATACACATGATTGCCACTTTGCTCCGGGATCACAATGGCCCTGGCCCTGTCAGTCACAGAAGACAGCCTGGACACCGAGATAAACTCTCCCCCTTTACTTGAATCTGTCAAGGGAAAAAAATGCATGAGACTCACAGAACAGAATAGCCACGGAGCTGCCTTAAAAAGGATTCAAGAACGTGCCATTAAATTTTACTTAAAAGCTTTAGGGGATAGGGTTAGCTCTAGGCCTTGTTTATTAGATCAACATCATCATTTAAGTTTGCAATATTACTAGATCTACTGAAGCAGTTTTTCCCAAGTAGGATGGATAAAGATAGAGAAATGAGAGAAAAAGTACACGGTTTCTCATAAAGGAATGAGATAATTTCAAAAATAGGAGTCTCCCAACTCTCCTGGCAAACTCTACGCATTCTAAGTTACTTATATCCCCCCTTGCTGGCTTCCCTGGTAGCTCAAATGGTAAAGAAATCTACCTGCAAAGAGGGAGACCTGGGTTCAATCCCTGGGTTAGGAAGATCCACTGGAGAAGAGCATGGAAACCCACTCTGGTATTCTTGCCTGGAGAATCCCATGGACAGAGGAGTCTGATGGGGTCAAATGGAGTCCATGGGGTCACAAAGAGTTAGACTGAGGGACCAACACACACACAATACTGGTCCAGCCCTCTGCTGTGGTCCTCCAGAAGTTATCCCCCTCCCTCACCCACTACTTCCTCTGATGAGCTTATTTGTAGGCTTTTGCTTTCAGTGATTAACTGCTATCCTAATTGGTGTCCCCATGTGCTTGATTTGTAACTTCACATCAACATGATTTCTCCATCTATGGATCTACCCATCCCATGAAATCACAAGCACAGGGGCCAGGAGGCAGAGACCGGTTCTTAGTCATCATTGAGCCTCAGAACTTTAAAAGATGCATGTATGAACAAGAGACTAATAAAGTATTCTCAAAGATTTACATGCCTGCATTTTCTTTTGATACAATTATGTGAAGGTAGCTGCTGGCTCCAGTTAATCCCTTCTAATAAAAAAAAAAAAATCCCAAGCAGTTATTATCATTAGTTATTCAAGATTAAGTGTTTAATGTGGTTAACTTATTTTCCACAATACCTGTGACAATATCAACACAATGCAGTTTTTTTGTTTTTTTTTACCCACCAATAGTTCGAGAATCTCCCTCATCCCCTGGGCACTATTTAGACACAAAGTAAGTGTAACTTCTGATTTACAAGTTTCTGAACAATTATGCAGCAATGTCTCCTCATGATGCTGTAGACAACTGCCTTCTGTCTACACTCTTATCAAAAAAGTATAGTACTGTATCAGGCTCTCATGCAGTTTTTGATTCTTGCTAAGGCACAGGCTCAAACATTTTTTGTGTCGCTAAAGACTTTTTGTGAACCTAAGACAAAAATTTCTTCTCTGGACAATGTACATCTTTCACACACTCCAACACACAATTTTGCCAATACTTCAGGGAGCTAATGGACAGCTTGATAGCCAAGCATGAAATCCAAGATCCAAAGACCTAGGTTAAAAATATTTGTCTTGGTAGTGGTGTTTATGACAACTTTTGGTTCTTATATACGACACTAAGTTACAACACCTGATGTTGTAGATGTTGTAGATAAGTTGGTCACCTGATTCGAAGAGCTGACTCATCTGAAGAGACCCCGATGTTGGGAAAGATTGAGGGCGGGAGGAGAAGGGGACAACAGAGGATGAGATGGTTGGATGGCATCACCAACTCAATGGACATGAGTTTATGTAAACTCCAGGAGTTGGTGATGGACAGGGAAGCCTGGTGTGCTGCGGTTCATGGGGTCGCAAAGAGTTGGACACGACTGAGTGACTGAACTGAAACTGAAGTTACAACAGACATGAGGAAACATAATATGAGTCAGGAGTATTCAACCAATATGTGGAACTATACACAGTTCAACTTAGCCTACCCAATTAGTATGGGCATCAGGCACACCCAATTTCACTTCCCTCATTGAGGTCTGGACACTAAAGACTGGACAATACTATACTGGAGCTCAAGATAAAGAGCCTATTGATCCCAGAGTCAAAGAACAGAGTCAAGGGAACGACTAAGGGACAAGTGTAACAGAATGGTTCAATGGGTGAGTTCTGAAATCAGTCTTAAGTTTGGTCCTCAGTTCTGCCACTTCCTCCCTGTGCGGCCTTCAGAAAACTACTTACACCTTCAGAGCTTCAGTTTCATTATTTGTAAAGCTAGGACAATAATACTCCCCTCCACCTGGGGTGGCTATGAAGCCTAAACAAAATCACGTCTGCAAATGCTAAGCACAGTACTGACACAAAGCGAATACTCCATAAATGACTATTTGTAATTACCCTTTGAGGGAGAAGAACATAAGGATAGGGATATAAATCTAGAGAAACAGCTGACACAAAAGTCCCTCAAGTTCTAAAATAAAAATGTCAGTCATCAAAACAAACAGGCTTACAAACCATACAATGTTAGAAAACTGGACAGGACTTTTGTGGCTATTATCTCCAGCCCTGATTTCTATAGATGAAAATACTCTTAAATGAAATTCCTAAGAGTCCCTATAAGTGACACACAGGATTACGTATTTTTAATGAGCCCATACTCCCTTCTTCTCAATCTTGGCTCAAAATTATGGGGCAAAAAACCAAAATGCTAAGTCAAAATAGAATATTTGCTCATTTAACAAATATTTACTGAAGTTATTAAATAAACAAATTATTGCATGTTTACTGAACAGTTATGAGTATTATACAAATATTTATTGAAAATAAGCTCCATATTGTTCTAGGCACCATAACTATAAAAGGGAACAAGATCCCACCTGCAAGTGAAGGGAAATTCACAAACATACATGAACAAATAAATGGTAAAAGTTTTGAGGAAAATAAAAACAGGCTACTTTACAGAGAATGAATTGGGTGTGAAAGAGCTACTACAGTTTGCCAGATAGGGAAGTCCTTTCTCAGGAGGTAACATTTAAGCTGAGATTTTAAAGAGGAGTATAACGAAGACCATGTCAAGACGTGGAGGATGGGGGTTTTAGAGGGTAGAAGAGCTGATGCACGATCACTTAGTCAGGAAGATGCCTGGGGTGGCCAGGGATGGAAGAAAGAGACCAACGGGGCTGAAAGACAGTCACATAGAGTGAAGAGTATGTGAAATCGAAGAGGTGGGTGAAATGTCAGCTCACACAGAGACTTGCAGGCCATGGTAAGAAATTCAGACTTCATTCTAACCAAAATAAACAGCCATTAGAGGCAAACTATAACCAGAGGAGCAATAAGATCCAATTAATATTTTAGAAGAAGACCACTCTGGCGGCTGTGTGCAGGAGGAAGAAGACAGAGACAGATGCACAAACAAGAAAGCCGGTCAGGAGGAAGCTGCAGGAGACCAGCACAAGTGCTGGGGACGGGGCAGATGGCAGAGCAGGCATCTTAGAGACGGAAGTCTAGAGGCACAACAGATGCCATTTTTAAAATGAGGTAAGTTGTGCTATTGAGCTTGGATTCTTCCCATTCATTCATCAGCCAGTCTCTCAGACACTGACAGTTAAGGACTACAGTTCTGAGGGGTCCTGGGAAAGAAGGCAATCAAGAAAAAAGAACACAAAAACACAAAATGGACTAGGGAATTACCAATAGTGAAATCTACAGCAATCAAGACAGTATGTCATCAATGGCAAAAGAAATCCCAAGAGACACCCAGTCTAATAGAACAAAGTAAGAGTCCAGAAAACGGACCCACACGACAGTCAACGGATTTTCAACAAATGGTGTGGGAACAATTGAATTAAATATTCACCTAGGGAAAAGAAAAAGAAACTCAACCCAAATCCCCATATCTTACACCATAAACAAAACTTAACTAAAACTGAATCATGGTTCTAAAAGTAACAAGAAAACATAAGAGAAAAACATTTGTGGCCTTGCCACAAATATTGAGGCAAAGTTTACTGAAAAACAACATCAAAATTAAGACTCATTAAAAAAAAAAGTCATAAATTAGACAATGTTAAAAACTCCTGGTCTTCAACAGACACTAACAAAAAAAATTAAAGGATGACTACAGATTGGGAGAAAATATTTGAAAAATACATAAAGTACTTATGTTGAATAATTTTTTAAACTCTCATTAATGATTAAAAAAACAGACTGAAGAAAAATAGGCAAAGATTTGAACAGATACTTATCAAAGAAGATACAGAGATGGCAAATAAGCACAAAAAGACACTCAACATCTTTAGTTATTAGGGAAATGCACAAAAACACGAGTACTACTATACACCTATTGGAAATGGCTAAAAATGCCCCAAAGCTACTATTCCAAGTGCTAGAGAATGTGGGGCAAAGGATCTTTCATACATATTAGTGAGACAGAAAAACAGGATGGTCATTTTGGGAAACTGTGTCAGTCGTAAGAACAATAGTATATCAGTTACTTTAAACATATACTAACCATGATGACTTCTGGGGAAAACAACAAAATTTACAAAACTCTGTATGTTAATTTACTAGCACTTCATTCACAATCACTAAACCCTGGAGATAAGCCAACCGTCCCTTTCAAAGGATGAGTGGCGAAAACAAACTGGTATATTCAAACAATGGAATATTATTCAGCTGTACAAACAAACTAACTGCCAATATAGGAAACCACACAGACAAATCTCGAACGTATTTTACTAAGTGAAAATGAAAACTCAAAAGGCTACACAGTGCATAATTTCATTTATATGACAGTATCAAAAAGGATCACTTTGGGAGAGAAAACAACCATCATGGGCAGTTGCCAGAACTAGGGTAGGAAGAAAGACTGACCACAAAGAACAAGGGGGTTTGGGGTGGCAGGAGAGAAATATTCTGCATCTTGAGCGTGGTGGTAGTCACATGGCTGTACTGGATTGTCAAAATGAATAAGACTATAAAATTGACGGGAGAAATATCAATAACCTCAGATATGCAGGTGACACCATCCCTTAAAGCAGAAAGTGAAGAACTAAAGAGCCTCTTGATGAAAGTGAAAGAAGAGAGTGAAAAAGTTGGCTTAAAGCTCAACATTTAGACAACTAACATCATGGCATCTGGTCCTATCACTGGAGAAACAGTGGAAACTGGCTGACTTTATTTTTTGGGGGCTCCAAAATCACTGCAGATGGTGACTGCAGCCATGAAATTAAAGACGCTTACTCCTTGGAAGGAAAGTTATGACCAACCTAGACAGCATATTAAAAAGCAGAGACAATACGTTGTCAACAAATGTCCGTCTGGTCAAGGCTATGGTTTTTCCAGTGGTCATGGATGGATGTGAGAGTTGGACTATAAAGGAAGCTGAGCACAGAAGAATTGATGCTTTTGAACTGTGGTGTTGGAGAAGACTCTTGAGAGTCCCTTGGACTGCAAGGAGGTCCAACCAGTCGATCCTAAGGGAGATCAGTTCTGGGTGTTCATTGGAAGGACTGATGTTGAAGCTGAAACTCCAATACTTTGGCCACCTGATGCGAAGAACTGACTCATTTGAAAAGACCCTGATGCTGGGAAAGATTGAGGGCAGGAGGAGAAGGGGACAACAGAGGATGAGATTGTTGGATGGCATCACCGACTCAATGGAAATGGGTTTGGGTGGACTCTGGGAGTTGGTGATGGACAGGGAGGCCTGGCGTGCTGCAGTTAATGGGGTCGCAAAGAGTCAGACACGAATGAGCGACTGAACTGATAAGCTTTAAAGGGTAAATTCTACTTTACGTAAATTGTATCTTGATAAATTTTTAAAATATACATAATATTAATAATGAGTAGGTAATGCTCCCTATTTCAAATATTTTAAAAAATACAAATTTATAAATAAATATAGCCTAATTTTTACCATGCTTTCTATTACTTGTTTCTCTATTTTGCTGTCCTTGGACACTAACATTTTATTGAAATTAAAATGTGCTAATAAAAGTTGATTTACATGTGGTAAAATGTGAAACCAAAAAGTTTACAAATACCAAAATCTTAGTAAGATGATTTAAGTGTAATCTGAGGATCTTTTCAGAACACGTTCCAGAAAACATTTAAAAATATTCAAAGTAAAAATGAAATGTGCCTCTTTGATAGGCTGCACCGAATGAACAACTTGATGTAATGATTAAATTATTCTTACTAGTCTATAAAAGGTTTCCATCTTTTCACAAAAGTCCTTATAAAATCACAAATGTTTTTTTTTTTTTTTTTCATTTAATTAGTTGGAGGCTAATTACTTTACAATATTGTAGTGGGTTAAAAAAAAAATCACAAATGTATTTTTAAGTAGATTGATATCCTAGAGAGCTTTGAGGAGGACACACACCAACAGGCCTTAAAACTTAGTCTAAGGCATCTATCCTCTAATTGCCTGTTTGGTGGGGAGCCTGTCTTCTCTCTCCCAGCTGTGAGAGACACAAGGCAGGCTGGGTCTACGAGGGAACAGGTCTGGCTACATGGGAGTTAGTTGGTGATGCTGCTTGTAGAAACATTACTGGGAAGAAGTCAGTAAGAGAACTAGAAAAGGGGAAGCAAAACTTGGTAGGGGGAGGAGGGGATCCAGGGTGGAGAGAGGCTTCCCTACTGGTTCAGATTGTAAAGATTCTGTTGCAGTGAAAGAGACCCTGGTTCTATCCCTGGGTCGGGAAGATCACCTGGAGAAGGGAATGGCTGCCCACTCCAGTATTCTTGCTGGAGAATTCCATGGACAGAGCAACCTGCCAGGCTATAGTCCCTGGGGTAGCAAAGAGCTGGACATGACCAAGCAACTAACACTTTCACTTCTCAAACCAATAAAAAAAGGAATAACAGTGTGCAAGCTTGCAAGCTGCCTTGAGTGAAATCTTTTCTGTATAATAGTTCCACCCAGTACTCTGGACCCCAACACAGGCTCAACCTGCTGTGCACTGGTGTGAATGAAAGGCAGGTGGGTAACTCCACTTTCTTCTAGTGGAAGCCAAAGCCCAAGTGCTTTAAGCTAAGTCACATGTACCCACCCAGACACATTCTGCAGCTCCTCTAACACTGTTTGCTTAACTCTACCTGGAGCTATGGAAATACATTTATTAGGGAAAGGAGGGAGTGAAGGGCTTCTCTTGCAACAAGAGCAGAACAGTAGCATGTCAGGTTAACAACAAATAAAAACAAACCCGACTAACTTCTAGAAATTTCTTCTAGATAAGCTTTGTAACAGAAATCAACAGAGTGCATATCATAAACACAAATTAGAAATTCTGTTCCGTATCTAGGTTTTTTAGAGAGTTCTGAGGTAGAGACAGAGTTAAAAAAATTACTTAAATATATGAGCGTCTTTGTTATGAAAGGAAATTACTGCCTCTTAGAGCCTCATCAAATTACAGCACAAAGATTAGATTATAGCTACATCACTCAGTAACACAATCCCCTGATCCACAATAAATGAACAAGTTTTAAAAAAAAAAGTGAGGGCAGACATACCAATATAAGATGGAGAAATGTGTAGAATGATGTTAAAACTGCTTTCTTTAACTTAGATACAATCATGTTTATCATGCTTTGTAAGAGCAGGTAAGCAAAGCCCTACAATTGCAGAAGACCAACCCCCTAGACCCAACCTTTATCCCATCAATCTGTGTACATTAGGTAGCCAATGGCCAGCGCTTTTGTAAAGACTTGAAGCTCCAGGCACACTGTTTAGTAATGACAAAGCTAGAATAACAATCTCTGATAAAACACAAATCTATTTTATAGCTTGTTTTTAAGTTTATTCCATATTATATACATTTAGAAAATACCCAACAGTAATCAGATAGGAGAATAATAAGAAAGGGAAGCTCATTGAAAAGTAGCTTTCAGTTACTGTCAGTTCATTGAAAAGTAGTCATTTAAAAAATAAGGTAAAAGCTGAGATGTTAAAAAAAAATGTTTCATGCATAGAACTCACATCAGAAAACCAACGATGACTGTGGCACTTCAGTTCAATTGCCTGCCTACACCACGAAGTCCCCTTAGAGAGGCTGAGGCCTATGAGGTCAAATACCGAGCTTCTTAGATCCTCCAGGACAAGGCATGGCTGCACCTGGAGAAGTGACCCCAGAACGGGGGTGGCTCTGGGCACAGTGCTCAGGGGAGGAGGGAACCTCAGAACAAGGTTCCCTAGTTCAGGCAGCCTAGCGCCATCCAGCTGGGACCTTCAGCGAAGGAGTGTGTGCAGAATGCACCTCAAAATCACCCAACAAACGGAGAGCAGGGGCGCACTCCACTGCCCGAGTCTGGGATGATCCCACAGTCGGGAGAAACTCCCTCACATTCATACGCAGAAGTGAAAAGTGGATCCCCACAGTAAGGACCGGGGAACAGAAGAGCCTCCCAGTCAGCTGAGGAGAGGTGTTGCCAAGCCACAGAAAAAAACCTGTGATGGCAATGACTAGAGAGAAAGGTAGATAGCAGGGTATGAGGGTAAGGTGGGCCCAGGAAGGATAACAACGCTTCCGCATTGCAGAGATATCTGTGCCCAAAGGGTTAACAGCATAACCACTGCAAGATTAACAATACCTCTGGAAAGCCCTTTATTAGCAAACACAGAAGAGAAAGAGTACGGCTCTCAGATACTTCTAATTTTGCTTTTGTGAAAAAAGAGTAGTTGTATTTCCATCTCAAATTTTGTGCTATTGGAGGCTGTGATGTAAAGGCGGGAAAAACACATATTTTTCATATATACACATATTCTTATCTGTCGGGGTGTTTGTTGCCTAATGGCTAGTTAGTTCATAAAGACAACAAGGGACACTATCATAACGGTGGATCTAAATGTCTCTGAAACTTAAAATGGCTGTTTTTAAGTCTGTAATGGAAAAAGAAGGACACACCATTTAAAACTGTCACACTGCAAGGGGTCGAGCTGTAATGCCAATCTGAAATGCATATGGGGGGTGTGTGTGTGATTTAAGAGCCAGTCACATGACAAGGACGAGAACACAAAATGCTAAGAGAAGGGAAAAACCCCGAGGGCATTGTCTTTATTTTTTTTAAACTAACTCAAATACATAGAATGGTAAAGGCAGAGTCATTTAAATCATTTCCTTAGTAATACAAGTAATATTTAAATAGATTTAATAGTGCTGCTCCAAACCAATGAATTATGGGTTTAAAACCTATTAAAATGTAATGTTTTTTTCCTGAGCTGAGAGGAGAGAGATTTAAATCCACTGAATTTTAATATTTCAGCTTGAGCTGCAGGAGGTAGAGAAAGTCCAAATGAACTATTCCATCAGCACCATTCAAGCATGAACATTTTAATCAGTTTTACTTCCTTGGAGTTCTCTAACACAGTTTACGCTGTCATTCTGAAAGCACTTAACACAGAGTGTGTGAAAAACCACCAAGGCTTGTTATTGCCTTCACAATTGATGGCAAATAATTTTGCAGACTTCCTATCATTAAAATGTCACTGCTAAAAATTGAGGTTCAGCATTTCTTGGGCTAAACTGCATTTTCCTACAACACCATGGCATACCTGTTCTTAAGGATTTTTTAAGGGGGTGTGCTTTTTTTAAAAAAATGCATATTTATATCATTTCTTTCCTCAAAGAGGTTAAAAAAGTGAAGGAAGGAATCCAGAGGAACCCCAATTCCTCTTTTTACAGGCTAAACATTTCCTTTTCCAATGTCCATACTGACAAAACTTTTTTCTTAATGGTAGTTTCTTTGGTGAAATTCTTATGCGGTTCCAACTTAGCCTCCTTTTTTAAGCATCACCACATTCACACAGCATGTGCTGATTATACAGTGTAATGGATTTAAAAAACATTTTAAGATAGTCAGATGACTCAATTTAATAATACAGGAAATGAAAACATCATTTCTAATTAGATCATATTACTGATTTAAAACTACAGTTTGTGTGCTGTTCCAACAGTGTGATCTTACAGAGATCCTAATTTAAAAACACAGTGGCTAGCAGGACACATGACATGATTTAACTAGATGCAGAACATTCCCACAGCCCATTTGGAGGAACTCTGGGAAAGCTTCGAGGAAACGGGAAAAATGAACAATTCAAAGCAAAACAGGAAATATTAACTATAGAAAACAACACAGGCCTTTCCCTGGGTTTTTTTCCTTATAAATAAAAGACAAATGATATTTAACTCATTTCAATCTATCAACAGTTTTAAACTGAACATGACCTGTGAAAGAAATCATTATAACTGTGTTTCATTCCATTAAACACAACTAGCTTATTGTCAAGAGAACAAGCCGCCTCTCCAGGTTTCAGGCTCACTTCAGCTTTTTGCATTTAAACTGCATGGATCACTGGTTTGGCTCATTTACCAAGGAAGGTAGAATAATATTGCAGAGTTAAAAAGGTGCTTCATCAGATTTCATTAAATTGGGGAACATTTGCGCTTGTCTGGATGGTGTGCCTACATATAAAACAGATACATATGCAGTGGCAAATAAATGAAGGTCTGCAGGGGCTTAGATGGGTCTTTGCCTCTCAGGAGGGAAAGTTCCCTTGGTGCAGAAAATCACTGTTGACTACCTAAAAAATTAAGTCACAAAAATCTAAAACTGACCCCTCGTCACTTTTGGCAGCAGGTCAAAATATCACCAGCTCACGACACAGCCATGCCTAACAGGGCACAGAACAGTAGGTGCATATACAGGTACACAATGTTATAACTCTGAAAGGTAGTGGACACGAGGTACTAAGAGGGGCTGAAACGAAGAAAACGAACAGTAGCCACAGAAATGCATCAAGTGAGTCGGTTGTGATGGGGCTCTTCCCTTCACACTTGGTTTGTGATTTCCCAAAACTGCTGGTTTTGTTTTTCTATTTCTGCAATCTGTTTTTCAGAACAGTCAGATTACATGATTTTGATTCCATTTTCAGCTCAGATACAAATAATTTGGAATTGCCATCAGATCCACAAACTATAGCACACAGTGCTTTGATAGCGTGCAGCTCTACTGACTTAGTTCTTCAAATAAGTTTTTAGGTCACCAAATGAAATTAGCTTTAATAATTAAACCCATATATGCACAATATGTCTGTCAGTTACTCAGCTACAGTCTAACAAATCATCTTCTGCCTGAGAAAAGGCAATCTGCCATCCCATTCAAAACAAAGTATGTAAAAATGAAATAGATATAAAACAGTGTTAAAAATATACTTGATGTGATGAAAGAAAGGGAACGTGTTCTGCTTTTATATCTTCCCTCATATTTTTAAGCAACATCCAACACAATGCAGTTTTGATTTAGATTAATCTCACCATTGTACAGACAGTAACTAATAAAACTCAAAAAGAAACAAAAAAGCTTTCCAGAAAAGGCTGCCCACCAGACATGAGGTAGGCTAGCTACCTGTATTTCAGGAGTTCATATAAAAATAAACACCACACCAGAAATGACCCAGGAGGCTCTCCTATGGGTCCTCACCCACACATTCTCTCCTTCAACAGGAGACAGGATAGCAGGTAAGAAAAACAGGTTCTATGCTGAGTGATCTTGAGAGATTTGGTAACCGAACTATATCCCAACAGGAACACAACAAGTGCTTCAAGCAAATACAGCTGGTATGTACATATATGCTAACATGAAAATTTAAGCTTTCTCAGTGTTTAAAAAAAAAAAATTACTACACTGCCATTCTCTGAATTTCTGGAAATAAAAACTAATTGTGAAATGTAATCATCTCTCATCTCTACCCTACCCCCAGAACACAGAAAATGTACAAGAAACGAGTCTCTACATGGCTTGTTGTGATGTTGTGATTCATCCTCTTCTTTCCAAGGGGCACTTCCAAGGAAATAAAGGTTACTCTTCTCCATTTACTATGCCTTCTAATCTACTACCAGTATTTTCTTGTGGTCAGAGGGACACAAAATAGAGCTCAAAATAGCCCATTAAAAAACAAGCTGCCATCAGACTATAGCTCCACAACCATCGGCAGCCATGCCAGAGTTCTGATTTCCTTGTTAAAAGACAGAGGCATAATTGAAGCAATATCTTCACTTCAGATTGATTATCAGGCGACCCTTATCCGCATCTTCACTCAGCAATTTGAATTTTAATGAAAGTAAATGGAATAATTAGCATTTCAAAGTGTGTTTGATACACTGAGGGCAAAAAAAGAGAAAAGACTTTTGTGTATTATCTATACACAAAAGAAAGTATTGGGGGGAGGCAGAAAGAGGAAAGTACAGTTGACATGTCTTCATTAAAATAATCTACAGAACCACTCCTAACAGCTGCATAAACAGACATGTGAATATCGTGCTTTTTTTCAGCTAGGATTTCTTGCCTTTCTAAGTTTTAGCACCTTTTTTATTACTGGTTACCTTAACTGAGGAGAACAAAAATGTAAGTGGAATTGGAGTAACTGCTCAAACCCACGAATTCCAGCAGGATTTCTATGCAATATTACTGGTACTGTGAGGGATTTTCCAACTGGGCCGCTGATTTTGCAAAAAGCTATATAGTTCATCTATCATTTTTACTACAAATGGACACTAGTCCTTAAGAATCACTCATCAAAGGTGAGGAAGAGTAGCAGAGAGATGTGAAAATGTGTATTTTATTTCACTAAACATGATATTAAGACAACCTATATTTGAGGAAAGATAAAAGAAATCAGGTGATTTTAACATTAGGGCAATCTGTGTCTTTTGACTGGCAAAAGGCTAGCAATAGAGGCTGATTGTGAAGGAAAGAAATACTATGAAAAAGAACTACCTAGTCTCCCTACGGGGAGAATTTTCAGGAACATGTCAACTGGAATTGGTAAGAATGTGTCCAGAGTTTCTGAGGCAGCCATCAAACTTGGCAAGATTGAAGGCCAAGTGCTCCATTTCACTATGGGATCCTCTATTGCCTTTGCCTCTTTGACTGAACAAAATTTAGAGAGCGCACTCGAGAGTGCCAGCGACACACACTGAGATGATCAGAGCCAAAAGGGAAAGGCCACGTACCCCGATGATGGCGTTCAGCTCCGCCATGGTCACCTGCTTGGCCCGCTCCACAGCCTGCACCACTTGTTGCTGGTGCTATAAATGAAGATCAGAAACAGAATACAATTATTTGTCTTCTGGTCAGTCAAGAACAGCTTTTCCTAACATGTCCTCTAAATTTAATTACATGCAAAACAGGATTCAAGGGGTCTCCATATTCCAATAAAAGCCCCAAGTGGTGGAAGACTGTCTAGGGCACCTC
Source organism: Cervus canadensis (assembly GCF_019320065.1). NCBI lineage: Eukaryota > Metazoa > Chordata > Mammalia > Artiodactyla > Cervidae > Cervus > Cervus canadensis. The sequence continues at coordinate 17,457,289 of NC_057399.1, forward strand.
TGTGTCTACAGAGCTAAGGAGTAACTGGACATCCAATCACAGGGATCGTCCCTGTGCCTCCATGAAGGATGCTCGCTTACAACTGATAGAAGCAATTAAATTGTACTGTCGAGTCAGTAGTACACTACGACCCAACATCTTCCGATATACTAACAAAATAAAACCACCCATCCCACCTGCTTTCTCTATATCCCCTTACTCTCTGCCACCAACAAAAAATATGTTTTGAAAATATTTCCTAAAAGCACTTATTTTTAAGTTTCCACCTGGTATTTGCTAGAGAAGACACTAGAAGGACACACAGACTTCAGTGTTTATGTTTCAGTGCTCTTATTTTTACTTGTCAGGAAGGGTGGCATATTTAAAAGATATTACAAACATACAACTCTTGCCAGCAGAGCGGTCAAGTTTAAGGACTTCAGGTATTGCTTTTAAATGCAACAGGAAAACTAAAATCCTAGTGTTATTTTTCTTTTGAAAACTTAAGATGGAGAATATAGGAAAATCCCGCTGACCACGATTCAATTCTAAAGAGAAAGAACAATATCTGATTTTACTAATTTTTCTAATATAAGAGAAGTTAAATGTCATAAAAGTCTCTGCCTGGAGGCACTCATACCTGGACATACACAAGTACTTATACAAGTACCCCCAAAATGTAAATATTATTCCTAACTAAATACACTTGAACACTCTAGTCCATACTCAATTCAGTCTAAAATAGGTCTTTCCTGTACTTTTTTCAACTCGGTTTAGTAAACGAAAAGCCAAAGAGATGGTGCTATAAAATAGGTACTCCTGTGTGGCTGGGGAGAGTCTCCTTTTGGTTGATTCCAATTGAGAAATATACTAATTTCTCTACTGGTCTGAGGTGCATATGAAGCTCAGCTATCATACAACTTAATGCACAGAAAGAGCAAGGCCATCAGTCATATGTGACCTACCTAATACTATATTCCAAAGTCCCCAAATACACAGTTACTGGGATAAACTTGGTGACCACTACTTCCATCTCCCAGCTGTGTAAGGTGGTAGTGGGAGAGGTGACGTGGGAAAGGAAACTGCTTCAGTTTATCTACATGTGGTGTCTTCACCCTTGATTTCCTAATCTTTATTTTATGCCCATGAATAAAGCAAAGAAAATTGTCAAATAATTGATCAGTGCATTATACCTTGATTCTTTTAATTGCAAGAGTTTATTTCCAAACACGAGCTTCAGAAGCAATCCCCCAAATCTTGATAGCTATTTCCATCCATCTTTAAAATATCTGCCAAAGTGAAATAATTCACTTTCCTCTTTCTCTCAAAGTAAAAATCCTAAAGATTCATGAAAACACTGGAGGGAACAGAGAGGCATAGGTGATAGAAATGGCCAATCACAGTTCTTCTCCTGTGAAGACTACCTGACCATAACATATATGTTTACTGAACAGCTTCCATGTACCAAGCACAGGGCTCATATTGAGATTTAGGACAAATCTGGTTGTCAGCATAGTGAAAACTAGCAGCACTGAGAAAGTAGAAAAAACAAGCCAACAAAAACCCTGCAGAATATCCTGGGAATTAGCTAATACTCAAAGTGAATTTATGGACAAAAATTTTTATGGCATTTTCTACCTTTTACTTTCCAACACTCAACAATGGCTGCTCAAAACTTCTAAGAAACTGAAAGCCAAAGGAATACATGGACCCTTATCCAACACACATCTCATTCCATTCATGCACCCATTCATTAAACTCAAGTTTTTAAAAGCTCTCACCCTGGGCCATTTCTGTACATTACTTCCATGTAACTGAAATATCATCTCCTTCACATTAAGTATTCAAAGAACAGTTCCATGAGAGAGAGATGCAGAAAATACATCTACTTAGGGCCTTTCTACCATGAAGATCACTCAACTCTTGCTTCATAAACTGGATTCCAACTGCCAAGATGAGCAAAGATGCCTTAGGCAGTGGGGATATCTTTCTGACTTGGCATTAAAATCAGGTACGTTTACTGAGAAAACCAGAAACACACCAGTGAACCGTAACACTGACATCAGATGCTTTTATAGAAACTCTTGCTAAAAAGCTAAAATGACAATGGAAGTCATGATTCAGCTCCTTCCTTTTCTATCATGGCAATGGCCATGGGCTAATACCACAACTGAACTTTACCTGTAGTTCAGGATTTTACTTCCCTATTTCTGCTTACAACTGTGAATCATGTGGCACTTAAGGACTTTTTCAACAGGAGCTCCCTAAGACAAAGAATGCATCCTCCCCACGAGTTCTGAAAGCACCAGAAACACTCCGACATTGTTCACTCAGCACACGGTCAATGCTGTATCACACCCTGAAGCAGCAGCAGGAAGGGCAAATGATCATAAAAGAATGAACACTGGAGGAAGAAAACCCAAAATACTCTCACAAGTGCACCCAAAGAGGCATTGTTTTTCCATTTTCAAATTTTAACATATAAGTTCTCTGGCTCAGAAGATACAGCAAGTTTTCACATCTTAGAACCGTGATGGCTTTCCCATTTTGTCTGCTCTCTCTTCTTCTTCTCTTCCCCTTCCCCATCTGCTCCTCTCCTCCCACTCCACCCACATCTCATTTCCTCTCCCACTTCCTGCCGATCTCTTCTGTGGCCTCACCGCAAGTGGTGACAGCCATCTAGCCCCAGTAAATCTGGAGGAGGAAGAGTCCTGTGACCAGTCTCAAGCTGCTCACTCAGATACAAACTCCCAGTCTGAACTTTCTATCAGTATCACCAAGTAAGGAGCCACTAGGAATGTATTAATAAGCCACAGGTCTCTGAGAGAGGAGCCTCCAACTCGGATTTGGAAGAGAAAAGAAAAAGGGGGCGGGGGGCTCAGATATTTATTCTTTAAAATACTATGATTTATCATTTTCTAAAAAAAATCCAAAAGAAAAAAAAAAAAAAAACCCCAAACAGAAATATCTCAATTTTGATTATGGCTGCACAACTCTGGAAATTTACTAAAAATTATTTTTAGTAAATAATTTTTTAGTAAAAAATCACCTAAAATGATTTTTATGATGTGTAAATTACATCTCAATAAATTCTGTGATTTAGGGAATACATGCATGGTTGTAAAAAAGGACTAGTAAAATGAAACTCCATACATTGAATCACTTGCCTACTTACTTTCATCACCATAAAATTACCTTTGCACTTAATCAGTTAAAAGTACTGAAAACACTTTTTCCTACAAGAAAGAGACTAAAACAATACAAGCTTATGATAAGTCCAATAAAGCCTACTGAAAATCAGGCATTTACAAACCACTAGAATATATATTCCTTATATGTTGAACATACGTTTCTCAGAGGGCACTATTAGGGCAATACCTGCCATGGCAATACTTTGGGGCATGACAATAAAAATTTTAGAAATCTAAAAAAAACTTTAGTTTAAAAAAACTATATCACAACTTAAAATTTTTTTTTAATCTCTCTCTTTTTGATAGGGGTAGTAAGGACAGACATGTACAAGGAGCTAGGTTTCTTCTCCAGATATGTGGAAATGCAAAAGTGAGCAAGAGATAATGCCACCCCACACACACACACATATATCTTCCACAGGTGGCACAGTGGTAAAGAATCCGCCTGCCAATGCAAGAGATACAGGGGACGCAGGTCCGAGCCCTGGGTCAGAAAGATCTCCTGGAGTAGGAAATGGCAAACCACTCCAGTATTCTGACCTGGAAAATCCCATGGACAGAGAAGCCTGGAGGGCTAGAGTCCATGGGGTCGCAAAGAGTTGGACATGACTGAGCGCGCACACACACACACACACACACACACACACGTCATGTCCCTCCCCCACACATACACAATTCACACAGAGCATCTTCTAATACAAGAATTTAAACTACAAGGGAAGATTATTGGCAGGAATGGTCAGCACAATTCCTGAGGCAACAAGGAAAGGCTTTGTTTTCTTATTCATTCATTCAATTTATTTATTAAGCACCTACTCTGTGTCGAGCACTGTGGTAGGAACCGAGATTAATCAACAAGACAGTGAATACTCAAGAGGTTTTGTAATTACAATTGCAAGATAGTTTCCACAAAGATGACTACAGGATGCTACACAATTGCTAATCAGAAAAACAGCTTATCAAACCTTAGAGCTCTAGAAGATTCTTTAAGGAAGTGGCCCTAACAACTGAGACTAGGAGAACGGGCAGGAGTCCTGTGAGTAAAAAGCAAGGAGAAACGAAGGCCAAGCGAACAGCTTGGATAAGGTCCCGAAGCATAAAGAAGCATGTCCATCAGGGAACAGAGAGAAGGTGTGGCTGCGGAAGGACGGTGGGGGAGGGGACGAAGCTGGAAACAGAAGGCAAGGCAGGGTTCTGAGGTCCTTCCCGCGCACAGCAAAGACACATACGGAAAACTCCTTCACGTGGAAGAGGTGTTCACAAAAAGGACAACAGAAGTAGGCATGTGGAGTCGTCTGAGTGTGGTGCGGGCATGCTCCACAGAACCACACACCAGTGGGGAGTGAACTCTGCGAGGCAGGAGGAGGCCAGACGGTGAAAAGCTTTGCATGACAGGCAAAGAAGCTGGACTTCACCCTGGGAAGATACTTCTTATTTAAAATTTTTAAGCCACTGAGTGCTATCAGTTCTGCATTTTAGTCAGATGGATCTGGTAATAGTGGCGAAGCTGGATGACAGGGGGTGAACCAGATTAGAGGGAGAGAGCTAATGCAATATTCTAAGGGGAAAGATACTGGGGCCTGAACTCACAACCTCACACACAAGTTTTATCCACTTTGGGGCAATGGGCTCTATCACTGAGTAGAACTCGACCTCCCTGTAACTTCTTCCCACCCAATTTGCCTCTAATTTCTCTTCCACAGTAGTGCACCTCAAAGATTTGAAAATGGCATGATGCGTGTTTTCAATTTTCTCCATTCCAAGTTAAACATCTCAAGGTCACTGTCTCTCAGAGACCCATCCTTCTAGATATTCCTCTGGTTGTGCCCAACTTGCCCATCCAGACTCAAGTGGATCCTAAGCAGATCAAACCCCAGTAAAAGTGTCACTCCATGTCTATTAAGTCAGACTAAAACCCACTGAGCCTTTTTCAACAGTTTACTAACACAAATAAGCTTTAAATTCAACCAAAATCCTTCTAGTCAGTCTTTCCTAAATATTATTCCAAGAAATGTTAGTCCCTGAAGAAATTAGGCATTACTTACACAAAACAAAATTTTAAAACTCACAAGATTTAATTCAACTAACACCAGGCAAACTGCTCATCTGCTCAGTTTCAAATCTCAAAAAGAGGGCAAATATGTATGCAGGCCTTTCCAAACAATTTTGGCTGTGGAACTTTGGCTCTCAGGACACACTCTGGAAACTGTCGCCTGTGTCTTTCTCGTACAGACCATGTGGCCTTGACGTCTTCATTCTCACTCACATGCAGGCAGGGCGTTCTTTACTGGTATGTCCAATAAGTTCTACAGGTCCAGAGCCTTCCAACACAAAACTCTGCAATGCTGGAAATGTTCTAATCTGTATTGTAGTGACTAGCCACATATGGGTGGATATTGAGCACCTGAAACGTGACTACTGTGACTGAGAAACTGAGTTTTTAATGATATTTAACTTTGAAAAGTCAAAGGGAAAGCATCAGTCACTCAAGTCATGTGCACTCTCTGCGACCCCATGGACAGCAGCCCTCCAAGCTCCTCTGTCCAAGGGATTCTCCAGGCAAGAATCCTGGAGTGGACTGCCCTTCTCTTCTCCAAGGGAACTTCCCGACCCAGGGATCAAACCTGGGTCTCTCACATTGTAGATAGATTCCTTACTGTCTGAGCCACAAAGTCACTCATATTTAACCTTAATTTAAATCTAGATAGTCACTTATGGCTATGGCTACTATACTGGACAATGCAGCTCTAACCTAAGGTACCTTAAAGCTTAGGTCCAGTAATAATCCAACTGCTATCTAACAAAAAGTCAAAGAAATGAGTCAGGTTCTCAAATATGCACCAATTTTCTTGGACACATATTGATAAGAGTTGCCACTGCTGCCTTTGGAAGGAGGCCCACATTTGATTAAGTGTGTTCAAAATAATGATTTGAATTATTTTTTTCTTGTTAATATTCACAGATGCAAGGCAAAAAAAGCCTACCGAAAAAAAGTTCTCCCTCTTGAGAACCATCTTTCATTTCCTAAGGGGAAGCAGGTCATGACGCTACCATAAGGATCTCACCAAGTATCCAACTGTCAATCCAAATACACAACCATGCAGAACAAGCCAATTAGTCAACCATGGAACATGGGACAGGATTATGCTCTGATGCCTCACTCAGTGTTGTTAAGAAAAAATGTTTTAAATGAAAGGTTGCCCAATGTAAAAAGTAGAAAACTGGTCCAAATCCGCTAAAGCCCCAATCCAGGTGTGTCAGTCATTTTAGGACATCCTTAGACATAACAGCACTGTCACAACACATCACCAACACTGAGTGCAAAGCAGAATGTCCGGTGAAGGGTGCTGGCGCTGAACCAATGATCTCGGAAGATGGTCTTACAGGTGTCACTGCATACTTCTCAGGGGATCTCTGGTGATTTCAGCCAAGCTCTCCTACATCAAACCGTGTTATCCACAAGCCATTGATTCCTCACAAAGTTAACAAGGAGTAAGACAAGTTAACCTGGTGCCATTATGAGGCGAGAACACTGCCGCCCGTGCATGTAACCACTGCATTTTGTTCATTTCCTCCCTAAGGCGCAATAGGAAAGTGACTGATCACATTTTTCAACTTCTATTTTACAATGATTCTATACATGCAAAATGCAGTCCAGAGTAATTCAGTATCATGTTAAGCTGGGTGCCAAAAAAAAAAAACAGCACTACACATACAACCATTATCTCATAACATAGTGAAAGGTTTTGTTTTTCATCAAATTAAAAGGACCAAATTTATGGAAAGTAGAAATAACGAAACAGAAATTCATGTGTCATTTGATTTGACTGGCATCTTAGCTTACTGGAACTTAAAATGCGTGGTATCGGTACTATACAATTGTAATTACTATATAATTGTGTATTATTTTCTACTATTTAAATGCAAGGTAGATCACCTAAATAAACCTACAGAATTCTGGAGCAAACACAACTACTTGGTGCTACTACTCGTTAGAAAAGCTAACTAGGAAATAAAAAGTTTTGAGTTAAAATTAAACTTGCCCCCAAAAGCATTCAAGTTGGAATGTTCCCTTTCCTTTAGACAAATATAAGAATAAAAGTAAAAAGACTTAAAATTTTTACTTCTAAAAATTCTAATGATCAGAGAGCTTTTTTGTTAAAATGTGTTCAAAATAATGATTTGAATTCTTTTTTCCCCCAAGTTAATATTCACAGATGCAAGGCAAAAAGAGCTGCTCACTCCAATCTGGGCTCCTCTACAGCCTCCAAGAAGCCTGCTTTCTGCTTAAAGAACTCAAGGAATAAAAAACCTTAGCAAAGGAATTGCAGAGGTCTAGAGGAGGAGGGAAACTGGCACTGAATGTCCTAGAAACAAGTTGTAACAACCTGTCGAAAACAAGGTTAAAGATGAATAATGTCATTTCTCCAAATCTAATGATGACCATGGTTTAATAAACGTGAATTAGGAAGACACTGGTCCTAAGGGACCACTTCCTGTTCTTTCACCCTGTCCAGTAAGGTACAAACATACCTTTCAGGTTACTTCAGGCTGTGGATACAAATGGCTTGAAGTCCAAGACACTAAAATGGATCAAATTTGATGCTGCAAAACAATCAACCTGAGCTACTTTTTCTGGATGTCTTAAAATTCCACAAAACCAAGAATGACTTATCTAATTTATTTTCCATGATTTGGAGGGGAAGGAAACTGCCAAAAATTTTGATCCCATTTTCTCCAGCTCAAGGACAAGATGTATGTACAAGAGTATGTATGAGATAGACGAGGGGTATGTCTGAGATAGATATAATTTAAGGGCTCACAAATGTTCCACTTATCAGAAGCGATTTCCTTAACAACTTTTCCAGTTTCAAGTGGCATTTTCCTTCCAGCAAGGCTAATATAAAATATGGCAGGCCTATGAGTGACCTCCTATATTCCATTCTTCAATTGAGAGGTGTCTTCACAAGTCTCTGTGCTTTTTATAAAGTATGGGCATAAACACAGGCTGTGCATCTAGATCTAGACAGCCCACAGGGCCCATCACTGCTCATGTCGGGTTCCTTTACACCCTCTGTGGATGTATGAATGATAAACAATACCTGATGGGTGACTCTTTTTCTACAGTTTAGACCCGGCAGGAGATTTCTATAACAAGAACTATGGATTATTTTATCTTTTATGTGATTGCTAAAATATGGGTCGTGCTGATTATATAGTCAGAGCTAAAGTTTGTAACAAACACATACCACTGGTTCAATAGGACTTCCCTTCAAATCAACACTGGCAATAATAATAATGCTCACTATTTTATGCATAGCACTGTATCTAGAAACAGTTGCTAGCTGTCTCCTGAAATCCTTTCTCTTCCATTAGTGTAAGTTTTAGGTGGGCATACTCAGCTAGGACTACACTTCCAGGTCTCCCTTGCAACTAGCTATGGGCACGTAACTAGGCACTGGCCATTGCAAAGTGAGCACAAATGGGAGCAGCATTCACATCATGTCCTTAAAAAAGAGAAAGCACATGTCCTGTCTCACCCTTCCTGCTGGCTGGGGGAGGATGTGGTGGTGCTAGGCATGATGAACATCAATATAGAAGGAAGTTGACTTTACAATATTGTGGAGTCACCAAATTAGCTACAGGTGCTTCTATGCAAACTGTTACTTGAGAGGAAAACAAACTCGCCCAAATCACTGTTCCTTTAGTCTCTTTAACAGCAGCATGATACCCAGCTAGGTCTTTTCCATGATCACTAGTCCTCATATAGCAACCCTGCAGAACAGGTGTCCCATTTTTCAGATGAGAAAACTTCAATCCAAAAAAAATAAAAGTATTGTGTTCAACATGATCAAAGAAGCCAGTGACTAAGCCCAGATCTGGTCCCAAGTCTGCCTGTCCTTGGGCTCTCAGCACACTCCTTCACGCACAACCTAATTCTCTCAACGACTCTGCTCCTTACTAGGGGAGCAACAGGTTTCTGAAAAATACACACACTACTCTAGGGAAAGAAGACTTTCAACTATCACATAATACATTACCATCTACTGACCTATAATCTATTAGGGGTCTGAGGTTCTCAAATGTCTTAAGAACACCTGTTGGTCACCATGAAACATACTCTATAACCATCTCAAAAATAAACTATTCCATCTTATAATCCAAGGAGGGAAAAGTCCAAAAAGCACAAATGTCTTCTAAGTAAGATCCTTAGCTAGTGCCCGATATTTACTTAATGCTTAATCTAATAGGATAAGATAATACTTACTGGTTTTCCAAAAAATACTCCCTCCGTTCTGAAAGATGGTATTCCCTCTGTTCTGAAAGACGGTCTGTGTGGAGCTAACCATCCACTGCTGGAAGCAGCCCCTGGAGCTGCAGGCCCAGCTCACCTCACAGGAAGACTGCCAGCCAGCCCTTTGGGAAGCATTACCTTGAACTCCTCCCAGTTTTTATCAAGTCCCTCCCTCCTCTCCAAATGCCTTGGGACCCAAAATAAGCTGGAATAAAATTCATTTCCCAGGAAATGTTGAAACAACGACAACTACTGGCCTTCACTCTCCCCAGTGCTTTACATGTTAATACATATAATATACATTGCAAAAGGGGTTCCTCTCAGCATGTATGGGAGTATTACAACTCACAGAGATGAACTCTCCCAGTAAAAAGCCAGCAAGAGGCAGAGTTGGTGCAAATGCCAAATTAGCAGAAACACTGTGCCCTGCTGCCAGGGTGTAACGAGTGGCACACAGTTTTCAATCTACGTTAGAATCTCCCTAAACGTATGTCCCTGGAAAGGGGGCAAGGGGACACAGGAGACAAGCCCATACTTATAGGCATTCTTCAATTTTGCTGAGGGCTCCTAAGGTCTAAGGGTCTTCAAGCTATATCCTGAAATCGCTGATGAAAAAAGAGAGTTCATCCACAGACACTACTTGGAAAAACAAAATTAACTACAGCTAAGCCGCCAGGTATTTAAAACAGCCAGCCTCCCAACAGGGTTGAGAAACTTTTTTTTTCTGATAGTTCTGTGGGTAGGACACAGAGCCCATCCAAAATCACTGCATCTCCTGAGCTCCACAGGTTGAGCACCTTGAAGAGCTGTCACCCTTTTGGATCTCTGCTGGCTGGGGAGAGACAGGTGTTTGCTAAATGGGAAAACTATTTTTGAGAGCTAGAAGAGAATTGCCCTTGAGGCTACCTCACTTGAATTTTCGGCTAGTTCACAGCCCTGAGTTGTTTTAATTTATACTTTTTTCCTCTGTAAGGACATCAGAGAGGAAGATAAGCAATACTCGTTCTTCCAAAGAGCAGCGAGTAAAAGAGGAGGAGGTCTGGCTCCAGGTCCTCTTAGAAGGGAACTCAGAGCTTCTCGGCTATTGCTCAGCTACTATTGCCAGTCAGCCTCAATAGCTGCTTATTATTATGCGCCAAGCTGCACACGGACAATCCCAGGTATTCCTCACAGCAATCCTATGTGCTCCATGCTATTATTAACGTCATCCTATTGATGAGGAAACTGAGGCTTAAAGAGGCAAATCACTTGCTAAAGGTCACCCAGCTTAACTAGGTTATAAACAGGGAGCCCAGCACTGGACTCAGACGTGACCGTCATCATCCCTGGCCATCTCCTGCTTATGGAACTGCCAACAGGAAGCTGATTACAGTTCCTCCTCAGCAAACAAGACCTGAAATGAGACAGAGAACTTCCCATTTACTACTTTGAGATTTGCCTTTTAAAGAAGAAATCTGAGGGCCACAGGATATAAAGAAGTCTTACCCATCCCCTAAAGCCAAAAGAAAGTGGGAGAAAAGAGCAGTTTCAGGTAGGTGAGGACTCAACTCATAGCTTTCTTGAAATTCTGACTGAAGGATCCGGTGAAATTTTTCAGAGTTGTAAGAGATGACTACTCACTTCATGTAAACAGTTGGCAATATCTCTGGGACTCTGGAAGTAGCTGTGAGTGCGGTAAGCACATCACTGAAGTAGAGACGGCTATAATTTTTTAAAGTGTTTTAGTGAAACCTAATAAGAAAATACTTTTCTCTGACGTTATATACGTAGACATACTCCAAGTCTTTGAGCTGTAATTATACAACTTATTTCCCCCCAAAAGTCTTATAGGTAAAACTAAATTTATTCAATAGTTGTCATTCACTACTATATTTTTTTAATTTTAGAAAATGCAGTACACTAGACCTAGACACAAGCGATATTAAGCAGGTACATTAATCAGCACATGGGAGCTAAATTAAAAACAGACTTATTTAGATGTCTGGAAATTTACCTCCTGTTCCTGGGAAACTCCAAAAAATAGCTCCAATCACTGTCCTGTAGCTTACACACTATAGTCTTCAGGACTAGTCTTTATTTTTTTTCTAAATACTTTTAGGAATAAAACCATTTTTTATTTACTTTTAGTTTCATTTACTTTTTAAACAAAAATATTTCACAATGAATTCTAATGCCGCAGCTGCCATCCTGGCAGCAAGACTGTCACACAGAGAGCTGGTGTTAAGAGATCAGATTAAAAGCCTTCAGTCCCAGCACCAAGTGACGCTTGCAGCCATGCAAGAGTGATTTTCCATGCCTCTGAAGAGACAGGAAATAGAATTCATCTTCCTCTAATAACCTGTCTCCTCCCCACCCTCCAGATTACAGTCCATCTGGCCTCAGGATAGAAGCGAGGAATGTGATGCTCAGAGAATGCCCACAAGAGGAAACAAGGTGGGCAGTGTTCAGACACAAAACATCACAGAGGCCTGGAATGGACAGGAACAAACATGTCAGAGGCCCACACACTAAAGGATATACACACACCTTAGGAAACTAAAAAAGGAAAAGCCAATCAGATCCAAAGCAAGTAGAAGAGAAGACATACACAGAATCAGGACTTAGAAAACCGTGACACAGGTCATTCATGACACATGTTAAGGATTTCAACCAAGAAATGTCAAAAGTATTAGGGAAATAAATAGCAGTGAGATTATGACACCTATCCTCCCAGCTTAAAGCAGAAAAGGAGTTGCCAGCATCTCCCTACAGCTTTCCTCTACAGGCTACGACGTCCTGAGCCAATTAATTCCAGTCCAGTCTTGCTCAGCACCACTACCATTACACATTCTGTTCCTACCGGGCTTGCTCACACAAACAACATAACTCACGTGGGAGAACGACCTACTGGCAAATGAGCTAGCTCCACCAACACCCCACGATCTCCTCCCACCTCTGAACATAACCTCACAGATCCCGCAAAAAATGCCACAGGAATAAGTTGTACTGCTAATTATGTGTAGGAGTCTGTGCCTGCGGAAGTCTAAAATCTAACACCACCCCAAGAAAAATTCAGACTTCTCCCTCTGCCTTGGTGAACAACACCTCAGCCTGTCCAGAGCACAACGGGTTACACATTCTTCCCACTGGCTGTCTCCATGAAGCAGAGCTGCTTAAAGAAGAGACACGGGCTGGTCTGGCTCAGGTAAGGGGCAGCCAGGCTTCCTAAAGAAATGCAAATAGGCCCCTTTGGTGCCTTTCCCCACTCCGTGTAATCTGGTCAACAAGCAAATCCTAAGTAGAAATAGGTAAATGGGGATACAGTGGGTGGTGATTTTGTGGTCACAGCTAAAGGATGAGAAAGACAATACATCCTTTGTTGTTTGTGATCTACAAAAGCATTTGAATTCAGGATGTTAATTTAAGTCCACAGTTTGTGAATACCAGAGACCTAAAGGATATCTTCCCACTGAAAGGTCGTCATGGCTGTTGAGATCTAACCCAATAATGATCGAGTAAGAAGTCAGGCAGGGACCCACATACCTCTAACATACATGCATGTTCACACACCGGCTGCATGCTAACCTCAGTGCAAGCCTGCAGGCAGGCAGGCAGGTGAACTGCCCTCCTGAAAAGCAGTGTGACCCAACCGAAGGGTGGGAGGAAAGTGCCTCACTGCCTCCCAGCCCACGGCATCAGCACTGTGGCTGCAAGGCAGACAGCTACTCCATGTATTAGCTTCTTCCTTCTCACAGCTGATCTTACCTGAGCAAATGAAGAATTCAGTAGTCCAGAAGCAAAAATTCCTTCTCCAGCGGGTGCACCCAAACTTTGTAACTAATAAAAGCAAGCAAGCAAGCAGAGGGGGGGCAAAAAAGCCACCAGGAAGCCACAATGCAATAGAAATGCACCTCCTCATCCCGCCCTGAGCACACCTGTGGGCAGCGTGCACACGTCCACCAGCAGGAGTGGAAGCAAGCAAGGTGAGCTGCACGCTGGGGCATGGTGAGCGTGAAGGCCCTGGTACTGAGAAGTGAGTCCCGAGTCCATCCTTTGTGTCTTTTCCCAAAGGCACCCACTATGTAAAGAGCTCATCAGGTAATAAGAAGTAACTTGAAAAGCTGCTGGCCAAAAGTTACATTAGCTTGTTTACTATGAAAAACCTTTGTTTCATATAGCTTCTGCCAATCCTTAATGCTCAGTGACAAAAGTGTAGAACCAGCTATTGTCCTCTGGGCAATTTTTCAATCTGCCTTATTAGATGCCATTATGACAAAATCATAATTCTAAGCAACACTACGTAGTCCAACGACAGCAAAGTATTTTAACAACTGAATTTTGCTTAGCACATTAGAAAATACTCCATTATATAAAAACAACTATATTCCAATGGATGTTAATAAGGTGTGGAAGTTGGAGTGCGAACACTGTATCTTAGAAATATGCAATGCAAACACCAAGAGACAGACAAGGCCAAAGAATCAGTTTTATCTGCAAAAACACTAAAACGGTACCTTCCAGCCCAATGCTTGAAACCACCTGCCTTACCTCTTGGGACAGGAAAGGAATGACTTGTGCACAGATAGCGTTCAGCCTCTTGACAATCTCTGCCTGCAAAAAAAAAAAAAAAGAAAGAAAAAAAAAAAAGGAAAGCAATAAAGAGAACAGTCAGCTGGTTACAAATTCCCAAAATATTAGCAGGATGATATTAAAACACACTTTATATTCTAGTAGTCATATTTCCTAAGGAAGAGGCAAACTACCATCAGCAAGCCCATTAGGAGGAGGCAGGGACAACAGTGCCACGTTAATACCACAATTTATTAACCAGCACTCATCTTAAAAAGTCAATCTTCAAGCAGCAGGACGACATAAAAAGGAATTTAATTTTCACGATTGGAATCTGTTTTCAAAAGCGTTTAACAGGACCCTTATTCATTCTATGTGGTTCTTTATAAAACCTTGATTGGAGTTTAGATGGTAAAGATACATCCTTCCCTACACCCCAACTTTTCTCAATAACTCACTAGACTTCTACATTTGTGGCCTTTGCTTTAAACATCGGCACTGGGATTTCATGATCACGTCTCCAACCTTCCAAAAGAACAGCACCCAACCCACCCACATGACCTAATTAATTCAGATCCTTAGTTATACACTGCTGGAAAATGCCATGTTTTCCTCAACCATTAAAACTTCCAAACGTGCCCCATCAGGGTTTTCAGTATGCAAAAAAGCAACTGTTTATATATGGAGGCTAACCTCGGCAACATTAATTATCACTGTACTGAGCTGCAAAAGTTCCAATAATGTCAGATAATAGTTTATTCTCTATTAATTTTGTAAGTGTTCAAATTTTAGACAAATAGCATGCTACAGTAAGTTAAAAATAAAAAAGAAATACCAATACATTTTCTATAAAAAGCTACCTAGAGCTTCACTGATCTTCACCTTAATTTATATTAGCAGACGGCTCCTTGTATAGTTTAGTGACATGTAGATACAGGGTTTTTATACACATATATACAAAAATTTTTTCCAGTTTTATTGAGATATAATTGACATACAATACTCTATAAGGTTAAGGTGTACAGCATAATGATCTGACTTACATAAACTGTGAAAAGATGACTGCAATTAAGTTCACTTAACATCTATCAAAATAGCTTATTTTTAAATAACGGAGTAGGGAAAAGGAGAGGCAAGAACTGATGGGAAACAGAAAACAAAAAGCAATTACTATCCCCAAGACATTCTTAACATAAATTCCATCCACAGCCAGTTCCTCATTTTATAAGAGGACAAAAATTCTCCTTTTCTTGCTAAGTCATAACCAGAATGACAGCGACACTCTACTTGTGCAATCTAGGTTTCCTTCTTTTCTCAGCAACCCTTCTCACTCTGTGGCTTTGCGACCTTTTAAATACTTGCACCTTAAAAACTTTGCCAGCCAAGAGAAAACACAAATTCACCATGAAGTTTCAGACCTCAGCTTTCCATTCCAGCCTGCATTCCTAATAGGATGGACAAAAACGCAGCACCAATAAGCAGCAGTGAATAAGGACCCAACTGTGCTGACCTGATTTAATTTACTGCCCTGGCCCCGTGGAGCATTTAGCTATCCTTTAAGAATGCTTAAACCACCATGAAAAGCTGCAGTGGGAATCACCAAACCACTCTCCACCTGGATGAACATACCACAGTGGTTATAGGGTGAAATTCCAGCGCGAGCTGAGAAAATAGAGTAGCATTCACCAGACTGAAAGCACCAGTCTCAGAGGCATTTGGTTGTTAAGCTTTTCGTAGGGAGAGGTGGAGGGGGAGAGAATAAAAGATAATGAGACACTTTGGGGCAGACCAAACTGATGATTCTAATGCTCAGAACCATCTGCCAAGCATATTTTCCTCATTATGTTGTTTACATAAATAAAATAGTCCCTTGCTAGGAGGGTTGAAAAATGTGTGGGCACATAAGAAAACTGAGTTCTTTAGTTTGCCTACATAATCTAGGCAATAAAAACTACTCTAAGGAAACTCACTCATCTGGCAAAATAAAAACCAAGAAGTATTTATTTTGCTCCTTTAATTTGGGGCCGAGGCTATGTTAAGTCTGAGCAACTATGAAAAAAGCAAATCTACACTTCCTCAAAAATAAATGTAGAAAAGTCAGAAAGTTCTTTTATTGATTCATGTATGTTAACACACATACACAACAGAATGCGGGGTGGCGGGGGCAGAAACCTTCCAAACTTTGTCTTTAAATGTCTCCTTTTGTCTAAAAGACTTCTTAATTTCTCTAAGTTGTCATGCCAATGGATCTTCCTGGTCTGGCTAATTGGAATCAGGCGGGTTGGATGCGTGTGTGTGATTTCATAAAATTAAGCAGGTCATTCCTCACTTTGAAAGCTACAGTTGCCTCGGAAACACTGCTGCTTCCATGGTCATCTCATTTTGCCTCTTTTGTCCCATAGGACCCAGCTTTAGGGAGGCATCATTTATTTACAGGCCTTTCCACTGGGCTTCACCGATCAGCCAATAATACTGTGGACACACACTTCTAATGGCCTATGTTTTGAAACTGAGTCTAATTTAATGGCGTGGGGCCCAAACTCCTTTTCCAGGACAGCCATTAAAGGATGTAGGTTATTGCTGTTGTCACCATTGATATTTGTCATTGTAATGTAATTAGGGCCCTAAAATGATGCATTACAGCCCTTGGCACAGCTTCTATTAAAATCTTTTCTTCTGCTCACTGAACTGCGACCTGCTTTCTGATGAATAACAGACAGACAGCTTTAGGGTAAGGAGCAGATTCATCAAAGAAGTATTTTTCAGCTTTGTGGAAAGAAAGGGAGTTGGGGGTGGGGGGGCGGGGAGGCAACCTAGGAGAAAAAGCACCAGGGGAGGAAAACCCACAATACACATTTGAATTTCATCTGACCACTTGAAATTCTGATTGCATCTGACGAATCTTGCTTAGACAATATATTCCCAGTCTTCGAATCTCATGGTTAATCAGGGCTCTAATCTGCTATCCATCAGCCTATGCCAGCACTGTAGCTTCCAATCAAATTTATAGGTGAAGCGGCTCATGCATCCCTGAGCAAGTCCATTCACAGACAGCCCATTTAAACGGGCAGAGATTCTGAAATACTGCTGTGGGGCTTTCTGGATGTTATCATGGTATTCAGAGCTTTATGGAACTGCTAACTACTGCCTTCAGATGCCCGTGATATTCCAAAACAGCATTAATGGCCCCCATAAAAGAACAATTGCTCATGCCAAAATATAACAAAATTATTGTTTTTGCAGCCATAGTTTGTCAAATACATTAACAATTTTGACACTTTTATTACGACTTCCTCAATCCATCAAGATATTCATTTTTTTAAAAATTCCACACATATTTTCCTACCCTCAATTCACTACCATTCTATCTTCCCTTCCTATAATTTTCCACCTTTATGTCACCCTCCAATAAGAACCAACAAAAACAATGACCAGCCCACTAAAAAAAAAAACAAAAACCTGCTTGCACAAAGTATTTTAGGAAAAGGCAACTTAACAAAAAGGGCATTCTATGAGAGTCCCTTGGTTCCGCACTTGACACCTGGCACACAAATGCTGACAGGCTAAATAACCCCCCCCAAAGTGGTGATGGCCAGCAGACTGGCAGCATGACCAGTTAGTAATGAAACAGAAAAACACTGAGAGAAACCATTTATCCCCTTTTTCTTCACACTCCAACTCAACAATCATTGCAAGATTTATTAACTACCTTGCATCATGGGAAAGCAATGTCATGCACTGAAAAGAATCTCACAATTCAATCCCTTAAAATGTATCAAATATTAAAACACATTGTATCACATAAGTTCTTTATTACTTGTAACAAATTACACTAGTTATTTAAGACAAAAAACTAGTTAAGCCTACACTTGAACTGAATTACATCCCCTCAAATCGTCCTAATAAAATATTTAATTCTTATTTTGATTATTTCTGCCTATATGATTTCCTTAAAAAATAAATTTTACTTTAGTGACATAATAAACGAGAGAAAGTACAGATTACTTGATCAAAGACATGCATAAAAAGGAACAGTTTAAAAAAATGTTTGTGTTTTTGTTCTCTCATCAAAACAGGAACAACACTACTATATAGTATTGTTGAAGTAAAACAGAACAACAAAACAATACTATTTCTGTAGCCAATGGGGTGAGAGGGAGGTGCAAAAAAACAGTTATAGTTTCAGGAAAACATTCTCAAAGAGTAACATTTCACAATTAATTTGTTTTTATATAGCAGTTTCTCTGCCAAAAAAATTTAAGATGAATCTATTTACTGTATTGTTTATCAAGAACATACATCATATACATAAACACAAAAAAACTGAAAAAAAAATCCTCACTTATTCTGTCTGAAATGTTTTTCAGAGTAAGTACAAATAAATCCAACTCTCTCCTTCAAGCCCCTTTTACTACTATACAACCAAGACTATTTTTTTTAATTTCAATCATTAAATAAATTACCTTGATTTGTTATTGATTTGCTCTAAATTATTTGAGAAACAGTACAATTTCTGGAACTGGTCCTGCCTGTCCACAGATTAAAGTCAGAAGACTAAAGAGAAATTCTTCCCAACTTAATAAACATAGGAAAAAAACATGTGAGTTGTAGTATTCCTTGAAACTGACAACAAGTGTTTATCTTGTCATCAAAATTCAACTTTACAAAAGAGGTAAGAACATGTTAATAAATAAAACTAATTGTATTTTTTTAAAGCCAGACTGGAATAAGGCTTAGAGATTTAGATTTAAATCCAAAGTATTATCAGCATTGCTAGCAAGCTGATAAACCATATGCATACACGTGATTATTTTACACAAAATATTTTATATTGCTCAATAAAGCAATATAATGAAGTAGTAACATTGTAAGAATCAATTTAACAGGACATCTATGAGTTCCCTAAAGGACTGATTCAAACTAAGAAGACTTTTTTGTCTTCTGAAAAGTACTAAGACAATTGTAAAAGCTCTCATCATTCTACTTCCTCTAACAAAAAAGAGGTACTATATAAAAGTACTCAATTATATTACCTTGAATGATATGAAAGTGCCAATAATCAAATATGTTTTATTCACTCCCCTCCCCTAGGGAGTAGCAATGAGTCTATTAATTGTAATAACTCAAGCAAGGTCAATCTGCTTTGTGTTTTGAACCCATGTTTATGCCACTTACTGCATGCTAAGTGTGCTTTTAAAGTACCCAGCGAGCACTTATCTGCATACACTGAGGTTCCCCATTCCTTTGTTCTAACAAGATAGATGGGTGTGGTGCTAGTGCAGGAACACAGGCGACGATGTCTTTCCCGGAGAGTATCACAGAATGCCTACATTTCATGAAACTCTTCCCATCTGTCCCCAAAGGTGAAGCTGTATTTCACTGATGCATTTCTGCAATAGTTTAAAGAAAAGCGCCCCTTGAGCTTCCTAGAAAGTCTTTAAGGGAATTACCAGACATTTGCTCGTCCTACCAACATCTTCTGGGTTCTGGTTATTGTATTTAAATACTGTTCCTAAAGGGATGAGTGATAGTTTATCATGGTTGAGAATGACAATCATTTTGCCAGACAGACATCCAATTACTCCCACAAGGTCAAATCATTTCAGTTCTCAAGACTGAAAAATACTGGAACCAATGGTAAGGTTATACTCAGCTCTACCAGAGGGGTGGGGGCAAGCACTAGCCTTCACAGAATCAGGTGGAACTGGTCAGAGACACTCAAGTTTTGCACGTGCTTATTTCCTCTGCACTCGTGGGCCAGCATATCACACAGCAAGACCTGCCAGCTATTTTCTGATGTCTCCTGTGTCTCACCTACTCTCTGTCTTCTTTTTTTGCCCCCCCCCACCTTTCCCACTGACATAAATGTATAGGTGCCTTGAATGTGGACTTACGATTAAGCATTTTCATTCTTGGTAATAGTGAAAGGGACAAACAGTCCTTGTGCCCACAGTAGGAGAGGATCAGTCAGTTCAGTCGCTCAGTGGTGTCCAACTCGTTGAGACCCCAAGTTTGAAAGTATGCCAGGCATCCCTGTTCTTTACCATCTCCCAGAGCTTGCTCAAACTCATGTCCATCAAGTCGGTGAAGCCATCCAACCATCTCATCCTCTGTCATTTCCTTCCCCTCCCACCGTCAATCTTTCCCAGCATCAGTGTGTCTTTTCCAATGAGTCAGTTCTTCACAACAGGTGGCCAAAGTATTGGAGCTTCAGGTTCAGCATCAGTCCTGCCAATGAATGTTCAGGACTCATTTCCTTTAGGATGGACTGGTTGATCTCCTTGCAGTCCAAGGGACTCTTCTCCAACACCACAGTTCAAAAGCATCAATTCTTCGGCGCTCAGCTTTCTTTATAGTCCAACTCTCACATCCATACATGACTGCTGGAAAAACCATAGCTTTGATTAGACGAACCTTTGTCAGCAAAGTAATGTCTCTGCTTTTTAATATGCTGCCTAGGTTGGTCGTAGCTTTTCTTCCAAGAAGCAAGTGTTTTTTAATTTCATGGCTGCAGTCACTGCTCACAGTGATTTTGGAGCCCAAGAAAATAAAGTCTCCCACCGTTTCCATTGTTTCCCCATGTATTTGCCATGAAGTGATGGGACTGGATGCCATGATCTTAGTTTTTTGAATGTTGAGTTTTAAGTCAGCTTTTTCACTCTCCTCTCACTTTCCTCAAGAGGTTCTTTAGTTCCTCTTTGCTTTCTGCCATAAGGGTGGTGTCATCTGCATATCTGAGGTTATTGATACTTCTCCCGGCAATCTTGATTCCAGCTTGTGCTCACCCAGCCCAGCATTCTGCTTGATGTACTCTGCATACAAGTTAAATAGGCAGGGTGACAATATACAGCCATGAGGAACTCTTTTTCCAATTTGGAACCATTCCATTGTTCCACGTCCAGTTCTAACCGTTGCTTCCTGACATGCACACAGGTTCTCAGAAGGCAGGTCAGGTGGGCTGGCATTCTCATCTCCTTCAGAATTCTCCACACAGTCAAAGGCAAGATCGTTCACCTTTATTTTCCCCAGCATAATCTATATGATTCAAATGTATGTGAGAAATGTCTGAAGACAGGAATTTGAATATTGGAATAAAGCTAGCAAGAAAACCAAGAACTGTGATGGGCCTTCCCAAGTTCTCCTCAAGTACACCTATTCCCAGAAAAGCCAAAAGGCGCCTTTCATACACAAAGAGACAAGCTCTACTTTTCTGTCTGCCTCTTAGGTTGGGCTACAGGCTTCTTCTGCACTCAGTCATCAGGTCTCTGACCAGCTCCACCGACTGTTTCTCTATATCCATATTCCTCAGCAATTCCCTTTCTCTTGTCCTTTCAATTCTACAATGACCCCCATCAGTTTCCTCTTCCTCCTCCCAATTATATAAAATTCCAATTCTTCAAAGCCATCACTGCCAAGAGAACCCTTCTGTCCCCTTCAACTGTTTCCTCTACTTAGTGAAATGGTTCTTCTCAAAGCCGGAGTTGTGCTCCTCCACAGCCTGCACTCCTCTGCCCTGTCAAACACGTGCACGACCACCCAGGTCCAGGCACAGCCTGCCAGTGCATCCATCCACAGGGCTGCCAGAGTTCTGGCCCTGGCATCAAAAACGGGGATAGATTAAGCCTGGGAAGGATAAGGGAGAGGCCCTCTGCCTGGAGCCACCTTTCTCAGATCTCATGGCTCATTCCCTACTCATCATTTCAGTCTCGGTCCACACAACACCTTCTCAAACATCTTCCCTCACCATCCTCCGAGACTCGTCTCCCTGTCTTCTCCAGCTCATTTACAGTCTTCTTCACAACATTTACAATCACCTGAAATTATCTCAGCTATGTTTTTGTTTACATGCACTACAGTAGTGCTTCTCAAACTTTAGTGTGCATAATCATCACCTGGGAATCTGCTTAAAATCCAAGCTAGAGTGGGGCCTGAGAGTCTACACTTCAAACAAACTCCAAAGTGACACTGGCCCTAGAGGTCTGCAGACCACACCCTGAGTAGCAAGGTTCCAGAGAACGGAGAATCAATGAGGGCAGAGAGATCTGTCTATACCCCAACCCTGATTTGTAGAAAACACTCAAAAATACTTGTTGAATGACCAGAAGAAACTGCAATCCAGGTCCGATGGTTGGAATCTCCTGGAATCTTTTGCAAGCATGTAACATTGTCTGGGAATAGTTAGAACACTTCAACCATAAAGGGATACCCACCTAGAGAATTGCTTATACTGATTTCGTATGCTTACCTACCCAATACATAACTTTTCTGGCATTTAGGATGGCACACTGCTCAGAAAGAATAATAAGTAATCACAGCAGGACACAAAAGGAAATGCAAATCCACTCTGGACAATTCCTGCCTGATAAGTAAATGATTAAAGCTTTCATTCTGAAACCCTGGCAGGACGTGTGTTTTAAAAGATCATCTGAGAAATACAAAGGAGATGGCACTCAACCTCCTTCCTGAGATTATTCACACCAGACTGTGATCACCTGACCCACTGGAGATGGGGTATTTATTAGATGGCATGCTAGGAGGGCACCTTGTATGGTGAGTCATGATTAATCTCCCCAGTGGTATCTCCAGAGTGAATCAGTAATTATTCTAACAGCTCAAGAGAAGGCCCCAGCAGGGCATCAGCACCCTCACAGATCTCACACGAAGAGCAATTCCTGACAGTTCCAGGTGTAGTAGGTCACAGGGGTCATACACACGAGCTCAAGCGTAGACTACCTCAGGCCCATCTACCCGCTCAGAAGTCGGACGCTCAGTGCCAGGCTTGGGGAGAGTGGCCACAGCTGCAGAAGACCCCCTTAGAGATGATGCCACCGGAATCCCTTCCAAACAAGGCCCAGGAATTGCTGCAGCACCACACTTACGGGATCTCAAAGATGGATTTAGATACACAAACCCAATCCCCACCCCCAGACAAACCTGGGTGAATATGCTCACTGGAAGAGGGTTCTAACACTTAGCAAGTTTTAACTTCAGATTTACTAATCCCTTGCCTGTTCCTGCGGAGTTTTTCCGTCACTGGTGCAGTATATGACACACACAAGTCCACCAGAACTCACTGACTCCTCATCCAAACTGTCAGTGACTCACACAGGTGCGATTCCTATGAACTGGGAGAAGCTGCCAGTGACAGGCTGCTTAAGAAATTAATTTAAAAAGAAGTCCCATACCACAGACTCAGAGCTCTCTATAATCAGAAAAAGAACAGTATTTTTCCTATCATCAGGCTCACACTCACCTCTGCGTGTTTTCTTCTTTAATATTTTACCAGGCAGCTGAGAAAATTAAACGCGTAGAACATGACTTATCATCTACTTGTGTTCCTATATTCCTAGTCACTTTTAAAATGTTTATCTAGCTGCTCTTTATTGTTCAGGGAGGTAAAAAATTTTAAACATGTGAACCTTAGGAACAGCCAAAACCATGAATATAACACTGCCTTTCTGTCCAATCAACAAATATTTATCAGGCACCTACAATCTGTCAGGCTTACTTGAGGTGCTGACACAGGGAGGGAGATACAGGAGTGAACAAGACAAGTGAGTTCCTGCTGTCATAGAGTTCACACTCGGGCGGTGGAGGCAGGAGACAGAAGCAAACACAAGTATATGGAGAGGAATTTCAGACGCTGAACCACGCTAGGAAAAAGATGAAAGGGTGTGTGTTGGGGGGGCGGGGGGGGGGCTTAAAGAGAAAAGCCTGGGGAAAGGGATGTATCTGGTTTACTTGAGAGGTTAAGGAAAGACAAATAAAGAAGGAACTTAAAAGTGAAATGTGGCTGGAAGCAGCATTGCCCAAAGTAGGTTCTATGCCAAGTGATGCAGATGTTCTTGACAGGTATTATATACATAAAGAACTCCGTGGTCAGATGGCCACATGGAGCTTAAGTTAAACAGGTTCCTTTCCTGCTGACATCCCAGAGCCTCTCAATGGACAATGTGATAAATCTTTGAAAAGGTGTATATAAAAATGCAGGACTAATCAAGCTTCTTTGACTGTGGAATCCTTTCTTCTCAGAGCTCTTACAGGAGATTATATTTCATGGGAAGCACTAAGCTGGTCAATGGCTTCCAGCCCTAGATTTACACTAATATTAGTAATATTAGTAGTGGATCTTTCCCAAACACCAACGCCCAGGCCTCACCCTAGACCGATGAACTCACTCTCAGAGAGGTGAACCCACACGTCAGCATTTTATTTTAAAGCTCCCCCCAGGTGATTCTAATGTACAGACAGCATTGAAAACCATTAAGCTGAAGCATGGGATGCAGGCAATAAAAAAGAGTGGAAAATAAGGACAGAAAGGGTTGACTGGGGTCAGGCTGTGGAAGGTCTTGAATGCCACACTAAAGAGCTTGAACTTTATTTGGGAGCCAGCAAGGACCTATCAAGGACGATTCCTAGGAAAGCTATGATAAATACCAGACAGGAGGTCAAGACACTCCAGGGCATTTCTGCTCTCCACCCTGCTTCTTGTCACTGATTGTGTTGGAGTGGCTGTGGAAGGACAGAAGAGATTTTATAACCACAAAACATACCACAAGAGGAAAGATGGAGGATGAAAGACAATTTCAGAGAATAGGAACAATATGAATTCTCACTGCACCACAAATGTAGGAAATTCAACAAGGCATTTTCAGATATCAGCTCTTTCATTCACTCCTACTCTAACCTGGGAGTGACGGTGGAATCAGAGGTGAATGCCAAATTGATCTGGACCATCTGAAGTTTTTGCTTCCCTGGTGGCTTAGACAGCAAAGAGTCTACCTGCAGTGTGGGAGACCCAGGTTCGATCCCTGGGTCGAGAACATCCCCTGGAGAAGGAAATGGCACTCCACTCCAGTATCCTTGCCTGGAAAATTCCATGAACGGAGGAGCCTGGCAGGCTATAGTCCATGGGGTCGCAAAGAGTCAGACACAACTGAGCGACTTCACTTTCACTTGAAGTTTTTATAATCTAGTACAGATGAAGACTAAATGGAAATAAACACAGTAACAGACAGCGTGTGGTACCTAGGAGGTACACAGAGAAGCCCAACAACTTATGGGGAAGGGTGGAAGAAACCCCTTCCTGCTGAAGTCATTACAGTGACTTTCCGGGGAGAGAGCAACACCATGTAAGCCACATTAATTCCCTAGTTTTTCAAAACTTGTCTGTATACTGCCAGGCACTGTGTTACCCTCTGAAAAAAGAAGAGAAGAACAAGTCAAGATTTATAGAGCCCATAATCTAACAAATGAGACAAACACAAGAAAAAACAAAATGCAGGGTATTTTTCAATGCTTTCACAGGAGACACTTTTTTCCTGAGTAAGGGTGAAGTGAGTCTGCTAGACAAAGGAGAGAGGGCAGGGAAAAGCTCAAGAACATTCCACAAAAGGATCAGCCAACAGCCTGCGACATTCAGATTCTACAAACAGGACTCGGGAAAGGGGACAAGATAAGGCCGAATAGGCAGGTCCAGAAGAACCCAAGGTACTGGGATTATCTCCAAAATGGTTAGACCAGTTAAGAGACAACCGGATTACTCACGGTGAGTCATCTTAAATACGGTGGTAAAGGTACTACTACTCATGATCCTGATAAGTATCATCCTCCACATCCTAACATGCACAGATGCTTTCCTCTCGGCCAGGTACTCCACTTCAGTGGAGAACAATGTAAGAGGATGACCTCTGCCCCCATTTTACAGATAAAGCCACAGAAGAGTAAACTGGTTTAGCCATGCACCATGATCAGATAGCTGGAGAGGAGACAAATGTGGGAGTATGGGAGAACAGCAAAAGACCAGAGGACTGACAAGGTGTGGCTACTGAAAGGGAAAGGCAATCATTACCTGCCTCTGGGTTTCTGGCTTGAGAAATGGGGTGGCTGGTGCTGGCACTTCCTGAGATAAAGATCACAGGACCACAAGCAGGCTTGTGGGGGAGGATGTCATCTGGGGACATGTTGAGTCTAAGCACTTGTGACACATTCAAGGGTAAGGAGGACTAGGTTACATGCAATGGTCTCAGAGGAAAGATCCAGACTGTAGGGAAAAAAATGAGGATTCATCTACTGAGAGTAGACAAGATCACCTAGGTAAAGGCTGTAAAGGCTAGAGCCATGCTGGAAACACTGGCTGGACTGCCTGGAGTGGAGAAGGGCCCTTGAAGAATGACACAACACAGAGAGGTGCAGAAGTGTACCCAGAGCTCCCGCAAGCCCAGAGGAGGGAGCAGAGCAGGCAAGGCTGCAGGCAGGGTGATGAGCTTCGAGGTGAGCACAGCTGTCCCCCCGGCATGACAGCAAGGGTCTGACGGGGAATAACGGGGAGGACAAGGCAGGAGACAGGCCACACAGGGAGAATCAGCAGCCCGCTGTGACGTCACTAGATTTGGGCAATGGGAGGAAGTAAGGAATCCATGATTTCAACGTGTAAAGCCTGTATATGGTGCCACCATTCATTAAGATAGGGAAGTCACAAGGCTGATTTCAAGGTTTACCTGGGGGGACAGTTATGGAAAGGTACAGGAAGAATCCAGACTCAAGTGGCAGAACATTCTGCAAAGCATACCAGATACTGTGAACGACAAACTGTGGAGTCCCATATCCCAAGGAGACTCTAATTACCACTGACTTTACGCAAACCCTAAGTGATCTGGGACTCTGTTTCTACAACCACGAAATGGGAAGAATAATGCTGCCCCACATCTCATTGGCAGAAATATTTATGAGTAGACTTATTAATATAATCCCTTCAGGTATGTAGTACTATTTAAGACAGACTGAGATTAGATAGTGCTACAAATTGAGCAGCTGTATTGTTAGGTATCGATTGAAGCTTAGGGCTCTTCCTGTCTCTCAATTAAGAAGACATCACTCACTAATTTATACTGCACGGGGGAAGAGTTCCAGATCTAGAAGGGGGTGGGAGGACAGACTCCCAGGCACAGTAATAATAAAGGACAGTCCCTCCAATTGATGAAAAAGAGGAATAAGGTCAAAGGCCCAGCCCCAGAAAATCTGCTGTTTCTCCACTTTCCTGCACTGTGACCCAGAAAAGACATTCTCGGTATTTATGTTTTGCTACTGGCAAAGGATCTCTCTTCCTCTTTTCTTGGTAAACAGATACTTGCCCTGGATGCAGTAAATTTTATATATCGTAGTAAAGAGTAAAGAAGAGGCTGGGGGAGAGGAGAAGAGATGGAGGGGAAGTCAGGTTCAATTTCAAAGCTTCTAGCAATTTAAGACTACAGATAACAGTTGAGCCTTACAGAAATATATTGTGTTAGGAAAATGATGAAAATGAAAAACAAAATTTCTTTCTAAAGCAAGTCATTAAATTTAAGAATTCAGAAGTACTCAGAAGAATTTAAACAAGTTTTGCATTAACCAAAACACAAGCTGCAGGGTGTCTCAGCTTCCCACCTGTGACTGAGTCAGATGCCTTAACTTAACATTTTAAACATGTTGAACTTGATCTTACTTTTCACCTAAGTGGCTTTTAAATGTACTTTATTCTGGGGGTTAAACTTTCCTTCATTGTATGAACATCAATTTATCTATTCCTAATTTATAAAACAACTCTGATAAGCCTTCTGATTTAATATTCCAAAGCACTGCTACCGAAAGTAGTCAGTCCCCAAACTGTTGCCTATCAGCAAGAAACTAATGGGCTCGTTTCAGAATTAAGTCAGCTAGGTGGGGGTTTTTTGTTGTTGCTGTTCCTTGGTTTCGTTTTTTCAACAATGAAGATATTCCTGATGAAGAGAGGAGTACACTGATTAGAGTCTGGTTGGGGCTTCCCAGGGGGCTCAGTGGTCAAGAATCTGTCTGCCAATTCAGGAGATGGAGGTTCGATCCATAGGTCGGGAAGATCCCCCAGAGGAGGAAACGGTAACCCACTCCAGTAGTCTTGCCTGAGAAATCCCACAGACAGAGGAACCTGGCAGGTATTAGTACGCAGGGTCTCACAGAGTCTGACACAACTTAGCAATTAAGCACGCACGTGCAAGCTCTTTAAGGCCCACCAGCAGCAAACAGTTGAAGGACCTGCACAAGTCCGTGGGCCACAGTGAGCAGCACAGCTCGAGCATCAACGTTCCTACAATGCAAACTCTAACTTCTTGTTGCCTGGGACTTAAAAACAGGTGACAGATAACCTAACCCTTTCATGGCCACAAAATTCTCCAACACAGCTCCAATAAGGAGCATTCCCTGAGGCCCTGCCTGATTGTGTAGAGACACAAGCGTCCACAGTCATATTTACTTCAGTGTGGGCGACAGCCTAGAAATCAGTTCTGCAGACACCGCAGCCACAGGGTCTTCCCATGAGATCACGCTGCCTGCTAGTCTGCTACTGTGCTACAACAAACAAAGACAAAAGACCACAATTATATACTGTATTCTTAATTCTAAATGACAGGATTAAAGCAGAGCACGACACATGTCACAGCTTAAGGACACCTGCCCATCTTTCACAACAAAATACACTCCAAAATTAGAGTTTTGCTTGCTTTAATTTTCATTTTCTGCAAAGAACGTGCCAACATGAGAAACTAAATTACAACAAAATAAACCATTTCACGATTCTTGTTGCTCATTCACTCAAAACATCACTCAGGAACTAGAGACCAATATAAGCAGGGCAGCCATTGAAGGATGAGAAGAAAGGAGACAGAAGTTAAAAGCATTAAGTACTTAGCAGAGTGGGGTCTCAGTGAGCAGAGAGGGGAGAGGTGAAAAGTGCCCCTCATCTCCATAGCCATGAAACCACCCCAGACACCAGCTGAAGCTCAGTCAGGCTACCTAAGCAATGCACCATTCAAACTGTTTCCATCTGTTGAACTGCTCCAGAGATGCTTGTCTAAACTTAAGCAATGAGAAGTTACACAGAGACACCACACTGCCTATCAATCTTGACATCCTAAGTGGAGACTTTTATTCAAGCAGCACATGGACTCCCAAGCACTACCAAAACTATACCACGGAAATAAAAATTAACAGACTTGGAAAAAAATTCTGGAGATTTTGGCTCCTTGACACTCAAAAAGTGGTTGTTGGACCAACAGAATGGGCATCACGGGAGCATTAGAAAAGGAGAATATGAGGCACCACTTTAGACCCACAGAAACAATCTCATTTTACCATGATCTCCAGTGATTAGTAAGCATATTACAGTCTGGAAGCACTCCTCTAGTTCACTGGCTCTCAACCCTGCCGCAAATCAGAAACATCCCTGGAGCGTTTAGAAAAATACTGATGCCCAGGTGGCAGGTTAGGTAGCCTGGGAATCAGCACCTTATAAAACACACTGATCCAGTCCTATACCCTCGTCTTATGGAAATGGACGAGAAATTGAGACCCACAAAGTTAGATGATTTGTCAAAATCACAGGAAGTTACTGGCTGAATTAACAGTAGATCCTAAAAAATCTTTAGGATTGTGCTGCCCATTTTTAAAAAAAAGTCAAAGAAACCTCACAGTTACCAGTAAATCAAACGAACTTTAAATATCTATGGTTTTCATTTCTCTTCACTTTCTACCATAAGAAATTATCTGCATATCTGAGGTTATTGGTATTTCTCCCAGCAATCTTGATTCCAGCTTGTGCTTCATCCAGCTCAGCATTTTACATGAGGTACTCTTGCATATAAGTTAAATAAGCAGGTTAAATAAACAATATACAGCCTTGTTGTACTCCTTTCGCGATTTGGAACCAGTCTGTTGTTCCACGTCCAGTTCTAACTGTTGCTTCCTGACCTGCATACAGGTTTCTCAGGAGACAAGTCAGGTGGTCTGGTATTCCCATCTCCTTAAGAATTTTCCACAGTTTGTTGTGATCCACACAGTCAAAGGCTTTGGCATAGTCAATAAAGCAGAAATAGATGTTTTTCTGGAAGTCTCTTGCTTTTTCAATGATCCAACAGATCTGGCAATTTGATCTCTGGTTCCTCTGCCTTTTTTAAATCCAGCTTGAACAACTGGAAGTTCACCATTCACGTACTGTTGAAGCCTGGCTTGGAGAATTTTGATCATTACTTTGCTAGTGTATCAAATGAGTGCAATTGTGCTAAAGTTTGAACATTCTTTGGCATTGCCTTTCTTTGGGATTGGAATGAAAACTGACCTTTTCCAGTCCTGTGGTCACTGCTCAGTTTTCCAAATTTGCTGGCATATTGAGTGCAGCACTTTCAGTAAAAACCCTCTTGATGAAAGTGAGAGAGGAGAGTGAAAAAGTTGGCTTAAAACTCAACATTCAGGGCTCACTTCGGCAGCACATATAATAAAACTCAACATTCAGAAAACAAAGATCATGGCATCTGGTCCCATTACTGCATGGTAAATAGATGGGGCAACAGTGCAAACAGTGGCAGACTTTATTTTGGGGGGCTCCAAAATCACCGCAGACTGTGACTGTAGCCATGAAATTAAAAGACACTCGCTCCTTGGAAGAAAAGCTATGACCGATCTATACAGCATATTAAAAAGCAGAGACATTACTTTACCAACAAAGGTCCATCTAATCAAAGCTGTGATTTTTCCGGTAGTCATATATGGATGTGAGAGTTGGACTATAAAGAAAACTGAGCGCCAAAGAATTGATGCTTTTGAACTGTGAGGCTGGGAGAAGACTCTTGAGTGTCCCTTGGACAGCAAGGAGATCCAACCAGTCCATCCTAAAGGAAATAAGCCCTGAATATTGATTGGAAGGACTGAAGCTGAAGCTGAAACTCCAATACTGTGGCTACCTGATGCAAAGAACTGACTCATTAGAAAAGACTGATGCTGGGAAAGATTGAAGGCAGGAGAAGGGGACAAGAGAGGATGAGACGGTTGGATGGCATCACCGATGCAATGGACATGAATTTGAGTAGGCTCTGGCACTTGGTGATGGACAGGGAGGCCTGGCATGCTGCAGTCCATGAGGTCACAAAGAGTTGGACACGACTGAGCAACTGAACTGAAGGTTTCATTTTGGTATATGCTTCTCAATACTCCTGTACTTTTAAATGAAATAAAAGCATGCTCATGTTTATTTTGTGTATAGACCCTTGAACCTCGTCCAGTATTTTTCGACAGCAGGGGTGAGTGGTAGGGGGGACACAATTCTCCACCAGTCACAGTGCAATCAGTGGAGACACAGTGAACACTGACTCTGTGGCTTATTGCCTAGGTCAGAGACAGGACCATGAATGAGTCTTTTTCTTTCTAAAATCTCTGTATTACTTTTTTTAGCAAAAACAAAAACCAAAAAGTAAAAAGCAGCCCCAAACCACCTATTAAAGATCCAATTTAACTTTGAAAGCAAAGTTCAAAACCAAGGACAATCGCTGTGTTCTGACAAAAGTTCCCAAAAGTACAGAAGTGATACTTGGCATACCTAAGACAAGAAACTTTTGCTGAGATTGATGATTATGTCATTACATTTAAAACGCCCGTAAATTAGCACTAGATACATGGGGGTGTGGTGAGAGGTGTGGGTGGAGTGAAGGAAATTAAAAGCTGCGGTCAGACTTAAAAAAAATACCCCATAAAGCAACGAATGTTTCTGACAGTTGAAACAGACTGCATGACAGACAGCAAAACCACATTTCCGCATGTTTTTTTTTTTTTTTTTGGAATGGATCTGTGGCTTTATGCCACCAAGCAATATTTTGGTTTACCAAAATGTACTCTATGGCCTTTTAATTTCATGTTTACTTAACTTTCCTTACTATCACTGCTGTTCTCACTCAACTAGACCAGCTTAAGACAAGTGTCCTAAAAGAGGGAAAAGGCTTTAAAATACAGAATACGCTTCAAATTAGGAAAAAAAAGAAAATTAACCACACACATGTAATTCACATCAAATTGTAATTTGGGTATTTAGCTCATACGTAATGAACAATGGAATAATTATTTCTTTGGAAATACAGTCGTTTCTCAAGACAATTACAGAGACTCAGCCTCATGTTTACATAAAATTTCTCAACACAAAAAGGATAAAGAATCATTGACCTATCCAGATGTTGACTGAATGACAGAAAAATGTAAAAGCAACAGAAGAATGACTGAAGCAAAGAGTTTCCATGGCTGATGAATAATTTAAAGGATTCTGTACCTATTCTTAATCTTAAAAAAAAAAAAAAAAAACCAAACTTAAAAAGGATAAAAGCCAAAATCAGATAATTTGCAAACTCCCACTATTGTATCTATATAAAGGTAATGGCAGTTAATCAAGCAAAATGATGAAGAGTCTCTCTCTCATACATTGACACAAAGGTCTAACACCTTCCTTAAAACGATAAGTTCCAAAAACCACAGCCCACAAAGGGCTGCCTGGCAAAGTCCATTGTGGTCTGGGTATAGAATAAAGGCACAAATACAAATCTTGCTGAAAACGAATCCTTGAGGTTTTTGGCAGGAAAACAGATTTGGCAGGAGATGAAGGGAAGGTGCTAATATGGAGGCAGATGGGAACCCACAAACTCCCTGTCCTCCTTCTCTGTTCCCATCCCTCACTCCTCCCTAGGCACCTCATCCACTTGCATAATTAAGACCGAGTTTCCCCTCCAAGGTCTCTTCTCTCAAGGGTACCTTGATTCTGAGAGTTTACAGAGGTCAATGTCTCAGGTCTTTCTCTGTTCATTTCCACACTCCTCATTCAGGTTCACTTGGATTCCTCCTTTCCAGGACATGTCATCTCTTCAGCCCAGCCTCTCTCCTTCATGGCCCTCTCCACTCAAATCATGTCAACCAACATTTATTGAACATTTGCTGTTAGGCCCCATGCAAGTTGCTGAGAACAAAGCAAATTAGCAAACAGACATGGTCCCTGCCCTACTGTCTTCCTTACACTTTCCTTCAATAGCCCATGTAATAGAAGCAGCACTTAAGACCTTCTATAATGCTTCCCAAACCCACCTCCTCAACCATTATTTCCTCTATCAACCAACCAGGCTGAGAATGGTTGTAACCACCACTTGAACATGGACATCACTTTTCCTGTCTCTGTGCCTTACACTTGGAATCCTCCTCTCTCCCTTTCTTCCTGTCCAAAAGACCTCCTCCTCTGAGGTCCCACTAAAATGTCCCCACATCCTCTGTAACAGCATTCTTAATCACTTCCAAGCCAGGAAGACTTCCTCCTCTTCTGCCTATGGCACAAGCGTGTCATCACCACACACTGCCACGTACTGTCCACACTGGGCCAAACGCCATTAGAGCATTAGAATCTCATGGAGGCAAGCATTCAATCTCCCCTAACACTCTAACCCTCAAAGTGGCCTCCACAAAGAATGAGACCAGTTAGCATGTGTTGAATGAACAGTTACAAGCCACTATCGCCTCTGCCTTCCATCTGGGGTGTCCAGCACTACTGACTTAACTCTGCAACTCTATCAATAAGGGAAGAATAAACGATGTCATGACAATTTAGTTCTTTTTTTCAGGTTTAAGTCTTTAGGTTATAATCTTCTTAATCTTCGTAAGGTCTGAAGTGAAGTGAAGTGGAAGTCACTCAGTTGTGTCTGACTCTTTGCGACCCCATGGACAATACAGTCCATGGAGTTCTCCAGGCCAGAATACTGGAGTGGGCAGCCGTTCCCTTCTCCAGGGGATCTTTCTCACCCAGGTCTCCTGCATTGCAGGCGGATCCTTTACCAGCTGAGCCACCAGGGAAGCCCAAGAACACTGGAGGGGGTAGCCTATCCCTCCTCCAGAGGATCTTCCGGACCCAGTAATCGAACCGGGGTCTCTTGCATTGCAGGCGGATTCTTTACCAACTGAGCTACCAGGGAAGCCCTTGTAAGGGCTAGTTCTAAATATTTCAATTTGAGAAGCTAAAAATTTCTATTCAGAAAATTAATCTTTGTATGAGCTTCAAACAAACAAAAATGAATAACGTAAAAAAGAAAACTGTAAAAAAGAAAAATTGGAAGTTATAAATCTGGAAAGTTGTCATGAACACCATCTCAGAACAAATTCAACAAAGAGCTCTTCAAACTTTTTTCTACATACATCCTAAACTGACGCAAAATATGCTATGAGTTCTTCCTTAGACAGTAAGGAAATCCTATCAGCTCTGCTTAGATCTGGTTAAAGTAGGTCCTAACCATGGGTCTCCTTCCTGGGTCAGTTGTATAAAGCCTTTGTAAATGAGCTGCTACTTAAGAAGGCTTCTGTGCAAAAATGTACTATGTCTGACCCAGGGTCTCCTAAATCTAAAACCTCAAAAAATGTAAAATTAAAAAAAAAAAAAAGTTTTTTTTTAAAGGCTTACAAGGAAGAGCTGTCATCTCCACATTCCTGGAACCTACATACAGGAAAAAATTTAAGGACACTCTGGAATTTTGCAGGACACACTTTCTCTACTAAAATGTCCAAACCAAAAAAATTAAAAAGCCCAAACAAGCACTCTGGATTCCCCAACTTGGCCAAAAAATACTCAAGCATGTAACTGTGAAATTGCCACTATGTTTTTTATTGGCCACTTTAGGTGAACTATAATATTTTTTGAGGTTAACCAAAACAGACATACTTAGAAGTAATAAGCCACACTTCCAAACAGTTCTGTGTTCTCCCCCAAATCAAAAGCCTTTAAAATAGTCATCTACATTCATAGCATGGCACAACAGAATATGCAAGGGGAAAAAATAAGCCCAAATCAAACAAGTTCAATGAACAGTGCCCAAACATTTAAAAATATAATAAACTCATATTCTAGATGCATAGGCTACTTAGAAAACTCCAGGTTCCATTCTGTTTACCACATGTAATCAGGACTAGACAAAGTCAAGCACAACACACTGATCTAACCAGAAGCTAAAGGAAAGAGCAGAAGGACTATCCTGCAGCAAGAGCTGCCCTAATTTCTCAGTTGGAGCCGATCAAGCCAAGGTGTTATACTGAATTCTCAGGTGGCCCAGTCTATCCTATCTTGGTAATAATAACCGAACAGGTACCTCCAGAAAATGGTTGAAACACTGGCACCGTTCAGCATGAACAGAGGAAGGCTATTGAAAGACAATACTTTTGAAAAACTGTTACCTAGAAGGAACCACATTCAAAAAACAAAGATCATGGCATCCAGTCCTATCACCTCATGGCAGACAGACAGGGAAAAAGTGGAAAGTGTCAGATTTCATTTCCTTGGGCTACAAAATCGACGCAGCCACGAAATTAGAAGACGCTTTTTCCTTGGAAGAAAAGCTAGACAACGGATTAAAAAGGCAGAGACATCACTTTGCAGACATAAGTCCATATAGTCAAAGCTATGGTTTTTCCAGTAGTCATGTACGAATGTGAGAGCTGGACCATAAAGAAGGCTGAATGCTGAAGAATTGATGCTTTTGAACTGTGGTGCTGGAGAAGACTCTTGACAGTCCCTTGAATAGCAAGATCAAACCAGCCAATCCTAAAGGAAATCAACCCTGAATATGTATTGAAAGGACAGAGGCTGAAGGTGAAGCTCCAATACTCTGGCCACTTGATGTGAAGAGATCCTGGAAAAGATTCTGATGCTGGGAAAGATTGAGGGCAAGAGGAGAAGGGGACGACAGAGGATGAGACAGTTGGATGGCATCACCAATTCAATGGACATGAGTTTGAGCAAACTCAGGGAGACAGTGAAGGACAGGGAAGCATAGTGTGCTGCAGTACATGGGGTCACAAAGAGTGGACACAATTTAGTGACTGAACAACAACAGAAGGGAACTAAAAAGTGACTAATTCTGGGACCCTCAATGGGTAGCGAAGACAAACTGGCCCCACTTAAAAATCAAGAAATTTCCAATGAAAATGATGATTACAGAAAACCATGTAACATCCTCATTCTGAACTTGACATTAGAACCCATTACCACCAACTCAACTCTGCTTATCATCATGAGAAGGGGAGAACACCTGAAAACACAGTACAGTTTTACAGGTTCTCTCGCCATGATACAATGAGCTAGAGAAGTCAGACAAAGCTGATTCTTGGCTTCTACCCATTTGATGCCAGTAGCACCTCTGAGCTCTGACAACCAGAAGTATCTGCAGACACTGCCAAACGTCCTTGGGAGAAAGGGGCTGCTCTGTCTGAGAGCACCGCCCTAGAGAAATAGTTCTCAAACTCCTTCCGGGTTCTGGTTTCCCTCTGCATCAATGAGGGCTACGAACTCTTCTCCCACAGAAAAAGGCGCACGGTTTTGCATATAAATTCAAGGACTCTGTGGATATTTTAAAAACCAGTCAAGGACCCCCCAGTTCCAATTCTCATCCCAGGCAGGCACTCAATAATTTTTCAGTCCTCTGGACATTCCCAGGTGGTTATAAAAGGTACTGTGCCTGTTTTAGAAATGTCATGGTCAGAAGCACAAAAATATAGGCCTGTGGTCATCAGGCCATAAGCCAGCAGTGCAATCTACAATAAAGATGAACCATCA
This sequence comes from Cervus canadensis, assembly GCF_019320065.1. NCBI lineage: Eukaryota > Metazoa > Chordata > Mammalia > Artiodactyla > Cervidae > Cervus > Cervus canadensis. Next base: position 17,493,707 of record NC_057399.1, read on the forward strand.
GTTCAGTGACCCAGTGCACTTTTTCACAAAAAAGTATACTCCTTTTCCCCAACCTGGAATAACTAACCAATTCATGGCAGTGCGCATGGCCCTGCAACCCTGGCTGAAAAACTACCCTCAACCCATGTTTCCACTCAACTGTTACAATAGCAGAAAGTCCTGAAGCAAATAAAGGAATTGTTTTGCAAATTAAAAACTGAATCTGAAGACCAAAGCTATTTCCACTTGGTTAAAAAAAAGAAGTGTTCCATCCACTTGTATGGTTAGTGAAGCAGAGCCAGAGCAGGGGTTGGGCAGTGAGGCAGAAAAAGCCGCTTGAGTTAAGGGGAAGACTGCTCCCCTCCACACCACTTCGCTACAAGGATTAGGGGGCAAAGAATTTGCTAATCTGGGAACACAAAAAGCTTTTTCTGATACAAATATATACACCCAAAAGTAGACCCACTATTATTTGTAACACTTTTAAGCTCACTGTGTGCAGAACACAGCGGGCTAGCTAGGTACATGTAAAAGCCAAAAACAAAACAAGCTTCCCATACTAACAACAGTCCTTTAGGAGGGGCTCTGAGGCTGGGCTGACTCTTGCCACTTACACCCTTCAAAGTCCTGGGCAAATTTCTTAGCTTCTCTTTACCTTACTTTCCTCATATACAATCGTGGCAACCAGATCTCTTCCTTAATTAAGGGCTATGATTTAAACAAACCAACGAGCTTCCCTTGTGGCTCTCAGTTGGTAAAGAACCCACCTGCAATGCAGGAGACCTGGGTTCGATCCCTGGGGTGGGAAGATCCCCTGGAAAAGGGAAAGGGTACCCACTCCAGTATTCTGGCCTGGAGAATTCCATGGACGGTACAAGTCCATGGGGTCGCAAAGAGTCAGATACAGAGTGACTTTCACTTCACTTAAACAAATCAATACATCTGAAACACCTAGCGCACCTGCTGGTTTGCAATAGGTGCTCAATTGTTACCTGGTATTATCATTAATATTTGTCAAAGGTACACATATGGACAGACTTCCCAGGTGGCTCACTGGTAAAGAATCACCTGCCAATGCAGGAGACTCGGGTTCGATCCTGGGATCCCTGGGTCCGGAAGATCCCCTGGAGAAGGAAATGGCAACCCACTCCACTATTCTTGCCTGGGAAATCTCATGGACAGCAGAGCCTGGCAGACTATAGTCCATGGGGTTGCAAAAGGATTGGACATGACTCAGCAACTAAGGAACAACAATACATATGGACAATCTGTAACTACAAAGTCACTGATCCTCTCTTAACCTAGAGAAAGACACATAAGATGTGGCCACACCTCTGAAATTAGCAACACAGCACACAGGTTCTAGGTTGTAAAATATTGGCAACAGTAGCATTTTTTTGGTTTCTGTTTTTTTTTTTTTTTTCTGTCTACAATAGCCTAACACTGCTCAAAGGAAAATTCTTAAAAAAAATTTTTTTTTCATCACACATAAAATTGACTCAAAACGTTAACTTAACTGAACAGCAAGCCACTACTGTCAAGCAATGAAATTAGGAATAGACCTTTTGCTAACACTGGTCATTTTAAAATCACATGAATCCAATCCTCAATTTTAAAAATTCCCCTCAGCAGCTCAAGGGCCTGTGGCAGAGAACTGCAATGACAACTCCTAACTTTGGATAGCCCATCGAGACCTTTGTTGCTCTTCATAAAAATGAGTCCTGCCTAAGAGCTCAGAAATAAAGCTCATATACTAATGGTTGATACTCTACTATAGGAAATGCAGTACAAATGAAAAATTAAACCATCCCTTCAGTTGTTCCAGCCTTTCCTCGGCTAAGTTCCAAAAACTGTTTTCAGGTGTCAGAGATACGGCAGGAACAAACCACCTTCTCTTCTGGAGCACATACCTTAGTGATGGAACCTGATCTCTACTATGTCCTTCATTCACCAAAGGCCAAGATTATACATTTCCCCCTCTCCCCCCACTTTTTTTTTTTTACCTACAGTTAACTTATAAGCCAAGTTGAAAAGTCCAAACTTAACTCTAAGTAAAAGACAATACAAGAAACCCAATGACTTAAGCTCTCAAATTCACTGTAAGCCAGTTTACAGGCCTGCTTCACCCTGAGCATCATCAAGGTAAACCTTAGCTAAAGAAACTGACATCGCACTGGATTCTGGAAGCGTAACTAATCCCAGGAGCTAATTGCTGTTGTTGTTTAGTCACTAAGTTGTGTCTGACTCTTGTGACCCCAAGGATTTGTAGCTGGCCAGGCTCCTCTGTCCATGGGATTTCCCAGACAAGAATACTGGAATGGGTTGCCATTTCCTTCTCCAGGGAATCTTCCCAACTCAGGGATCAAACCCACACCTCCTGCAATGGCAGGTGGATTCTTTACAACTGAGCCACCAGAGCTAATTACACAACAGGTAATAAACTACTACATATTCTCCTCTAGCACTTTAGGAGAAAATTATTGGACCACACTTCAATTTACATGATTTTAGAAGCTGTATGATTAAATTTTCCAATACTTTTCCAACACTATATATGCCAAAAGAAAAGTATAAAAGCAAATCACTTTAAAGCAGCACTAGAATTATATACATACAAAATATATTTAATTTTAGGGAATTCCTAAGTGGTCCAGCGGTGAGGACTTGGCCTTTCACTGCCAGGGCCCAGGTTTGATCCCCAGTCAGAGGACTATTAATATGTGTATCATGGCCAAAAAAAAAAAAACAAAAACAGAAGAAACCATATGACATTAATATTAAATGTTTTACAATAACTATTCTAGTTGTGCATCATTACTCTGGCCTGAATGATGGCCTTCAGGGAGCCAGTGAATTATGAACCATCCACTAATTAACTGAGTGACTTTGTCATTTAACACTGGAGTCATTTTATTCATCCAAAAGATGCGGAAATGCTTTAGCAACATTATTGGAATCTAAATAAAATCATGGATGAGAAAGTATCCTATAAAATATAAAATATAATAGGTTAATTTTGGAGTTTAAAAGAACAAAACCCTCTGAAAATAGTTGTTAAAAGGGACTTTCTGAGACTGAAAAGAAGTCTCTATTTCTGTCCATTGGGTCATAGAAAATAACCAGAAGAGCCATTTTAGACAAAAGAACTAAGAGATCTCAGTGTTTACTTACACTCTTATTTGAAACTAAGAAAAGCAAAGTGCTGAGAAGTTAAGGTACACGGCAGCATCACACAGCTGGGTACTGGCAAGGTCAGAACTGGAATCTGAATCCTGATTCAGGAAAGTACTTTGGTGGACGTAGGAGAGTATTCCAAACAGAGCATCTGAAATGTTTGGAGATTCAACAGAAATACCTACCATACCAGTGATCTGAAATTCAGTCAAACCGAGGATTTATCTTAGGTAGGCTGATAGAAGTAGAAGTAGAAGATAGAAGTAGAAGAGGTAGGTAGAAGTTATTTAACTTCTATGTGCCTCAGCCTCCTCAAATACAAAATGGAAATAACAATGATAATATAGAGCAGTAACCTCATAAGGTTATTGTGAGAATAAGTAAAATATTACCTCTAAACAAGCTCTCTAAAATCACTTATTGTTATGATTAGGATTCTTACACTTTCAATGACACGGTACCCTCCCCACCAATAAAAAACTAAGATATCTTCATTTCCCTGTCCCCTGAAAAGAAGCAAAAGCTTGCATTTTTACTGATTTGAAAAGAAGTTAGCTAAGCATACCACACTATGGCTAAGATCAGTATCTCCCCACACTCACTCAAACCACAAGTACACAGACCTATTAATAGTAAAAGAATTCTTCAGATACACTCTGACAAGTGATAGAGGGATGTTCAAACTGAATTTTAAATTCAGTTAGGAAAGATTCATGTTTCCATCTTTAAGAAGGCAAATCCCACATGCTAAAATACATGTATTCTACTTTAACTAGCCTAACTTGCTCCTAAAAAGCAAACCAAACTAAGGTGCTTTTTACTTCATCTTTCCTGTCATTTTTCCACAAATTTAATAAGTAGGCACCCACAGGCCTTACTAGGCTTGGAAGCTCAATGTTCGTTATCCTACAACCTCCATATACCCTTAAAAATACCGTACACGTTCTTGGCTACCTCGATCTGAATGCGGGGACTCCCTCATTCACCAAGTATTTCATGCACACCTACTGTGTGGCAGGCGCAGTTCTCAGCACCAGGGACACAGCAGGAGGCCATCGGCACACCTGTTTTCACACAGCCTTAACTTCACGTGGGAGCGAGGAGGCTGGCGAGAAACAAGTTCATACCTAGTGTTTGCACAGTATACTTAAGAAATGCGAAAACAGCCAGTTTCACTAAGCGCTGTGCTCACAGTGGAAAAGGGCTTCCTATTTTAATTTGCGATCCCAAGCCTCCATTTTGGCAGGGCAGGACTCTGGGAACAGCAGAGAGGAGAGGGAGGCTCTGTGCTCACACACACACAGGGATCAGGTCTCTAGCAACACTCTAACACTTCTTGGAGGGCCAGGAGCATCCCCATCTTCTCATGCTGCACACAGCCAAGAACTTCCCAGAAACAAGTGCACTGTTTGGTGTTTGGAAACAGTGCGGCCAGTGCACGGAGCCCTGAGAGGAAAGTCAAGAAACCTACTGTTTCCTTTCCTGCCAGCAGCACCTTGGACGCCCGCTGACCCGCGTGAACCCTGGACTACCAGCCCGCGTGCTGATCCTCCTGTACTGCGACACCGGGCTAGTCCCTTAAGCCCTTAAGCCCCAGTGTCATCTGTTCAAGGGGCCAGCGGAATGACACTGCTTGGCAAACTGTCAGGTACTCCACTGCAAACTAAATACAGGGATCCAAGCTTGCCACTTGCTTTACAGGAACATCAGGAAGATTAAGGAGAACATATAAAAGCCTTAAGCTCTCTGTAAAGAAAGGTGTTACGGGGAACTAGTGCTCGTAATTTCTACAATTACTCTTCTTTCTGTTATATGTCCTTGCATTTTCAGACTCTTTATCCAAAATAACCCACAGACTTTCAGAAGCAGAATATGTATTTCAAAAATAAGAACACAATCCCAATTAGAATGATATCAATGAAGTGACACTCGCGAGGAAATCAGAAAGTCAATATCCATCTTTCTTGGCTCCAGCTCTCCTGCCTAAGCTCGGGGTGAGTATGGGGGCCGAGATCCAGCAGGCCGGACAGGCTGTCGGTGGAGCCCAGGAGGGCTGCCACATTTCTCTCCATCTATCACAGAAGCTCCCTCCACAATACAACTTGTGAAGTATTTGTGGGCAAAATCCTCAAAAATGATGACAAAGTGACCCACGCACCAGATGGCAGAGGACCTGGGCGGCATCTGGGAATGTTTTTCTTTTGCTTTTTTGACAATCCAGCTAAGAAAACCCACACTTCCCTTTGTCCCCCTGGATGGAGTACAGTTACACACAGCAACTCTGAGGAAAGCTGGGCTCGGTGGTAGAGAAACTGTCAAAGCCTGGCATAAACACTAGGTCAAGTCCAATGAAAACAGAGAGGGCATATAGATTTGCGTTGATGATTGCCAGCCAAATCCCTCTTTACAGACAGAAAGCAACTACCACCGACAGCTGTTACTAAGGCCACATTAAAATGACTCTCATTTTTGCTTCTGACTAAAACTTCTCAGGCCCTTCCCTCTTGGGAGTGAATAGTTTCATGAACTCTCTTTTCAGTGAACTTACTCTGACCAAGTCCTGTCCTCAGTCTCGCGAACTGTCATCATCAGTGTAAATATTCATTTTTCGCACCTACACGTGCTGCCTCCCACTCCTCTCCAATAGCCCAGCCCACAGAACTGACGGTAAATGAGCCACTAGACCACTGGATCTGCCACCACAGCTGAAGTACCAGAGGTTTTTAAGAGGAGTTATGGGGAGGGAGAAAGGGAAAACATCTAAATATCACATCCCTTTCACTGGCTCTGGAGCCATCAAGGGATTACTATTGTCCTGAAGCCATAAGCCAGTCTATCCAGTCATATCAAATAAAAACGTTCTCACTAAAACCAAACACAAATTTCTTCTAACCACACATCTGAAACATTTAATTCACAATTGCCTTCACCTAGTCTATGGTGCAAAAACAAAAAGTTAAAAAAAAAAAAAAGTACAATTCTAGGAAAGGAAAGACAAAATGAAGAAGGCAAGAACCAAGGGCCAGTGCCTGCACTATCCTGGCCTCATTGAGGCTGGAACAGCATCTAAAAAGATGCATCTTATCCCTCAGTCCACTAATTCAACCCGGCTCAAACTAACATCATTTAGGATACAAGGAATTCTGTCCAGCAAATAAAGCAAACGGGACAAAAACAAGCACCATCCAGTAGGGACTAAGGGGCAGTGAGAAAGGAACTATCCCTTCGTTTGAATGCTGCAAAGAAAGTCTTTCAACAGTATAAGCAAAACATTTGCCTTCATTTAAAAGTTTGAGTTGTGAGCGATTTCCTGCATCTAAGAACCTCTTTTTGAACTACAAAGAGGCCACAAAACATCACATTTTCCCCTCCCAGCTTCCCCCTTCAAAAACCCACAAGATGGTGATTAACAAACAGCCCGTTGTCTTCAGGCATAGTTTTAGAGGCCACAAGGAAAAGATAAAAGTTAAATGGAAAAGCAAGTTGGTAAACAAATGAGAAATAGGTTACCCAGGGAGGAAGCAAACTCATCTTGATAAATAAGCAGCTCTCTTCGCCCCCATGCGTGGGAGACTAGACTCCAAGCGAAAGCGACCCTAGCCCTCTCACCCATTGAAAGCAGTCTAGATAGATGGAGAAAGAGTTCAGGCCAAGCCTCTGGCCCGGACTCCAGGCAGAGATGCAGAGAATGCCCCCACACTCCGGGAGTCTGGGTATAAGCCCAAAGTGCAGTGGCTCAAGGGCAAACCCAAGGACTAGCCCAGCCTACCAGGAGTTCTCCATTCCAGAAAAGAGCTGGGGCCTGATCTCCAAACAAAGGCAGACCCATCCCCCAACACACACCCTTCCAGGTAAATTCATCTCAAACCCAGAATCCACTATCTAATAACTGTATCACCTCGTGCAGATCTGATCCTGTTTAATCATTCTTTGATGGGTCATAATCCCTTTCTTAGGATCTTTGTGAGAATTAAAGAATTTTGGCAATGTGCCCAGATCAGCTGTAAGCACAAGCCAGATAGGTAATAAACATTCATGTCTACTGAAAGGAAATTCCAATTCCACTCAACAATCACTGCTTCAGGTGAAAAATCTTCAGATAGTCTATAAAACCTCAGAAAGAAAACTAAGAACCCAACATGCAAGAAGAGAAAAGAGGGAAACCCACACAATCCAGAAAATGCTAATTATGCACACACGCTGACTGGTTAAATTTCCTCCTCCAGACCTCCTTCTCTAGACGGTCCCGTGACATGTGAAACAACAGCTCCCGTGCCCTGCCCGAGGCACCGACACAATTGGTTTCAACTGTCCAAACACTAGATCCTCTCAGTTTGGGAAAAAATTTACTTAAAATCTACATATATCTAGACTTACAAAATAAGACTGAAGCTAGCCCTCATCCCAAAATGTCCAATCAGAGAGGAGGGGGAAAATTATCATCAATGACTTCTGTTTAGTTAATGTTAATTATAGAATACTACTGAAGGATAGGTAATCATAAATTAGAAGAGGTGGCTTTAAACCTTTAATGAAAAATAAAAACACAAGCCTCCTCCCCTCCATGCTCTCCTAATTATATCTAGAGCTTCTCACACAATTATCGAAATTTCACTTGTAACCGCTCTTTGAGAATTTCTGGTCCGGCAGTGTCCACCACTGTTCAGCCCCTCTAGATTATTATTTCCTAAGGTTTATACAGCAAAAGAAAGTTCTGGCGGCAAAATTTTCACTGGTTTATTAAGTTACTCTGTGCTGAAACATTCCATCTTCGACAATTCCCTTTCATTATTACGCAAGAGTTCAATCACATTCATTCCTGAAAAACTGTCACTGCGTAAGAAAACAACAGCCACATTTTTGCCTACTCCTGCATCTACTCCTCCAATTCAAGCATATACAGTCTAAGATAAGACACCTACAAGAAATTAGTAAAGCTCCACAAATAAAGTTTCCTTATGGGAAACCTGGTCTAAACAGAACTTTAAACAAAGTGCTTGCTTCCACTGCAAGCACTGTCCCCAGATAAATTTACTGCGCCCTAGAATCAAGTACACTCAAGGCTGGAATGCCAGGCCAGTCGTGTATTACTTCAACCTCAATAAATCTCTTTTTACTCTCCAAATCCTCGGCTGCTTTCTAAAATAGTTCACGAAAAAGCACCAACCTAATTAACAACAGCTTCCTCTGCAACTGTGGCCTTGATTTCACTTATTTACACATTAACTGCAGCCTCCTTTTAGCCAATCCAGTCTATTCTCTGTACCATGCCGAGCCTTTTATCTGCCCTGGACAGCATTTTCTCCAGTAGATGAAGTAGATGCCGATTGATTTGCTGTCGAGCATGGTAAATTAATAGCAACAAATTGCTGAGGGCCCGTCTCGCTGCTCCACCATGCTTCGGCAGTTTTGCTTTATTTGCTCCATGATGGGCAGCAGTCGGCCTCTTCAAGTCAATTTCTTCTTAACAACCTGCAATACTTTTCAATGGTGAAAATAGAGCTGTTCCTTGTAAGTCAGAAATCAATATCCTATTGCCCTTAGAAAATGCTAAACAAGCAGTATTGGCAATCCACTTGGTACTAGAGGGTATCAGATATAATGCAAATCCATACTGCTTCCCTCCTTGTAGTTATTACAATTTGCTAAAAGGTTCCTAATGTCATTTATCATCATTTACCATCGACCAGAGAGGCTATGATTATGATATCCTATCAGTTGGCAAGGCCCTTTCATTTCTATTCAATTAATATTTTAGCAGCACTCAAATGGTTGTGGCCCAAGTCTTGTAATAAAATTTACATGGCTTATAGTGAAACAGGAGTTTGCTTGCTCTGATTGGAAAAAAATAATAACTGTATATATACACATATATGTGCAACCTAAACACGTGTGGGTGCTCAGTTGCTCAGTTGTGGCCGACTCTTTGTGACCCCCATGGACGTAGCCCACCAGGCTTCTCTGTCTATGGAATTTTCCACGCAAGAATACTGGAGTGAGTCACCATTTCCTTCTCCAAAACATGTATATATTCACATACAAAGACAGAGACATGTACATATACGTGTGCAGTACATTAGAATGCAAGTTCTAAGTGTTGCAGACTTCTAATATTTTCCGATTTCTAAAATTCAAATACTAAGCTGATTTTTTAAATGCAAAGAGATTGGCAAGTTGCAGACTATTAACTATGAGCAAATCATAGATGTTCTCGAAATGTAGTATGTTCGTCTCCATTTACAGTTCCTACAGGTCGAATTTACATATCCATTGTTCCTAATCTACATCCAACATTCACTTTTTAGAGTGGTAACTGCCTGCTGTCAGATTAAATCAGGGCCTCTTCTTTAATTACAGCATTACAGGTGAAGGATGGCAACAAGCAGCATTTAGCAATGTTATCAACAGAACGCACCACCCTGTTCTGCCCACGGTCACTGACCCATTTAGAAGCCACTCTGTATGTATAAGGAACAATCAGCAGGAGGGGACAAAAAAAGTAACAACTAAACCACCGGCCACCACCTGTCCCATTCAAAACAAAAAAACAAAAAGACCCAACTGAGGGAAATCCTTAGGGAATGAAGGCCAACGTTCTTTCATTTTAAAAAATCCCATTATGAAGAAATCACAACAAAACATGTGCCATTTCCAACCATGTCCCACTTATCATCTTCACTTTCATGCTAGAACTTAAAGACAGTGGCAAAACATTAATTTCACTTTACAGCCTAGAACACTCCGCTCTAACTTTTTTGGGTTTTCTCCCAACTTCAGCTCTATTGATCCTACTAAAGATTACCAGAAATTAGATTCATATTTTATGCTCTAATTCCATGTCATGTCACTGAGTTCCCCTTAAAAAAAAAAACTAATTCTACCAGACTAATGCTATTTACTCAGTTACCAAAATTTAAATTAATTATGTTCTCAAACATAATTGTTAAAAATTGGCAACATTATGCAGGCTTAATTAAGATTAAATCCAATTTACTAAATGTACTTTAATTGGTACTAATTACATTAGCTTTCATTTCAGAATGACAAATTCCCCATAGGTTTCACTTTACAGTCCTCTATCAGAATCAGCACAGGGTGACTGAGGAGGAATATCATACAGAAAGGGGAGAGACCATAAATACTGGACCCCCCACCCCGCTTGTCACTGCTCTGGGCTTTTATCCTTTTATCAATTTGCTAAGTCACAGAGTCATGACTCCAGCACAGCCATCATTTTCTGTTCCAGTGAAAAATTTCTCTAAAAATAAATACTATGTGGCTGGCAGCAGCCAAGAACAGGAGCATTAACCAAAAAATACACAAAGGTTTCAAATATCAGGGCCACCAATTACTAGGGTACTTCCAAGGACCCCAGGGACTCCTACTCTTGAACCCTTCAGAGACACAAATCTAATAAGTGAATAAGCCTAACCCGATCTTGAGAACTAGGCCCAATTATGCCGGAGGGCAACTTCCCTGCCTTATTGCTGCTTTCCATTACGAGGGTATCCAGCGAGTGCATCTGGAAGAGAGGCCAAGAGGAACCAAGGCTGTCTGCCTAAGAAAACAAATAAAGACAGATATGCCTCTGTGCTTAAGGGGGGAAAGAAAGAAAATATAATAAGTAGGTGGTTTGCAGGGCTGTCTGTATTTCATAATGTGATAAACTGCCCTCAGGATTCTTGATATGATTGAATTTAAAAGCAAGAGAAAAAAAGGGAAAATGTAGTCCATTCTCAATTTTAAATGGATGGCATTTGAGGCCAGCTGGACAAGAAGATGACAGAATTACAGAAGTATAAAATGTGCAAAATTAAGGGATCTTATAGAGCACCTCCTGCCCCCTAAAAGAAATACATATGGCCAAATACAAGCTCTGTGCCTCTCAGAATTGTAAACAGTATAAAGAGATCTGGAAACTAAGTGGTAATAAGATACAGGAGGAGAAATAAAGGGATATTAATCACCTGGTCCAATCTTTAAAAAGACACTAATTAGTACTGGGTGGTGGATGAGGACCAAAAAAAAGGGGGGGGGGGGGCGGAGTACATGTACAAGATCCAGATCTAAAGTGACATCATGTATTGAGCATAATTAACAAACAGTATCTTTCTTGTGAATTATTTATGTAAGGTAGAGCTAAGGGGCTTCAAGCTAACCCAAGCATAAGTTTATGGATTTTGTTTAAGCAGGAGTTATTTACATGACTTATCTGAACAGACATGGCAAGGATGCCAAAATAATAAAGAATTTTAACATGCAACAAACTATACTATAATGCTAATATTGACATAATCAAATAGCACATGAAGTAAAAAAAAAGAAAGTATCTGAAATAATCAATGTAACGACGCTTTTTCTCCCCCAACTTTTTTGTTTTCAAATGCTATCTGACTGCTTTTATTGTCTAACAGTCATCTTTTAAAGATGTGAGTATGTTTTGAGTATGTAATAATTAACCATATTGAAAAAGGAATCCATACATGGTAGAGCTTAACAGTATGTGATCATTTTACATTTTTTAATCTTAGAAGGTAATGAAATCCATGAATATAAGAGAAGAAAAGCATTGTTTTTCCCTCATCTTTTTCCAGCAGGTAAACACATACACACCTATTCCGAAATGGCTGATGACACAGATCTGAAGCACTTTCACTAGGAGATCACTTAAAACAAATGTCTCTTAATATTATTATTGCCAAACAGTATTTATACATATATGCTATTTTTCTTTCTAGGAAACTTAAACCAAGCCATTTTATTCAGTCTCTTGCAAAAAAAGGTCTGGTTCAGTCATACCTCTCAACACTTTCGGACTAACCTTTTTTTTTCTTCCCTTTCTGTTTTTCTGGCAGAACTAATTGTTAGATTTCAAGACCCAGGGTTGAACCTTATCACATCCTCCTATCAGGCTCATGTAGTCTGTGCAAATTTTGGCAGGAACAGTTACAGTTCCTGGTAAGACCCAACTAAGTTGTCTCTGGGGGCCAGTACAAGGAATTTACATCAGTTTCTTTTGTAGTGCCACAGATTTCATTTTGATCCTCCCAGCTCACCCTCTATCCATTCTTTCACACCAACCCAAGGAAAACTCCAGACAATTTACAATTTTACATTTTAATATCTTCCAAGAAAAGCTTTCATTAGGCAAGTCTGCAATGTTCAAAATACATAAATTAATTCTTTCAAAAGAAAACATTTAAAAATTTCAGCACCCTGCTTTTGAAAGTGTACAAAGTTTAATATGCATTCAGACACCTTAAATTACATTGTTAAATGATTAAAATGAAGATAATATGCTAAACAGATGAGGAACCACACCTGAATAAAGAGCATTCTCTCCAGTACACGGACTTTTAAAATACAAGTGGCCACAAAAACGTGCAGAATCAAACTGCAAAACATACAACTTCCTTTTTAAAGTGCACAGTATTACTGTCATTTAAAACACTTACAAAGAAATAATAGCTTACCTGCTTGTGCATTTCTATATTCAACCCATAGGACATCTCATAATACTGTCAAAGAAGGAAAAGCAATTAATTTTGAGCCTTTCATCAAACAAGCTTCCTAGTTTGTTCAAAATGTCCCCAAGTAAACATAAAAGCCTCGCCTAAACCAAAATATCCATCCTTCCAATGGTGGCACATCAGGAAGAACACTCTATGAGTATCTTCAGCTTAGTAAACTAAAAGCCACCTTAAGACACAGAATCTAAGAGAATAACTCACAAAAGTAAGAAAAACAAGCTCAAACATAGTATTCTTAACACCTCCAATGATCTTTATACATCACAAGCGGATGACTCACAAAGGTCTGATGAAAATGTGGTACTCTACGGACTCTAATTCCTAGGCACAGCAGGCAAGTTAATAACAAAAACAACACACCTCATACAAATGCAGAGGCTTTGACAGGAACTATTTGAAAAGGTGATGCTACTTCAGAGTTTCGCTTCTCATTTTAAGGACACTACTCATGTTCATACATTCAAAGGAAAAAGGCTTGATAGGAAATGAATGAGTTACTCTAGAGCCTTTATGAACAAGCATAAAAATACACTTGGTAATACTTCTGAAAAAGCAGATCTGATTGTTTTAAACATGTAGTATAACTGGCATTAAAGAAATTCTGGCAGAACGAATCGGTTGTACCGGAGGCTACAACAATCCACAGTTCAACAGTACAGAAACTGAAAACCCACAAAACACACGCAAATACACACACACTAGGAATATACAATGTCGAGGAAGAATGGGGAGGGAAAATCTGAAAAGATGTCTAGTGTCTTTTCTTATTCACCATTGTTTAAAAGAAATAAAACATTTTAAAACATTTAAAACTAACAGTTTACTGAAAAATTCCCTGGTTAAAATCTGTTTGAAGCAAGAGCAATAAAACAACAAAGAAAACCACTAACACAAAAACATTTTGCCTATGACTCTAAACGAAATGTAAGTGAGGTTTTTTTTTTTCAATCTGTAAAAACAAAGCACAGAAAATTATACCCTGTGCAACTAAACTTTTCGAAAATTCAAATCAAAGCTGGTTGTCAGAGGCAAGTTAGAACATCCTTGAATTACAGGTTGCTAATGGTCACATTCCCACAACTTCAACTGCACTGCACAGCAACTATCCTCTAACCCTGCAGCCTCCAGCAATCTGAACGTATTTCTAGCTTTTGGTACCCCAAACTAAAAGGTACTCTGAATCTGCGACACAGTTTTCTTACCATCACATAATGCCGCTGCATCTCTGTCTTCTCACTGGCGAGTTTCTCACATTCTAGCTTCAGGCTGTTCAAGAAATAAGGAAATCTAAGTACAACCCAGATCTTGACTTACATCCTTCAAATACACATTCCCGCCTCTAAATCATCACCTACAAAATACCATATCAACTATCTTAAGTACCACCCTCATTACTGAAAAACAGGCAGGAGAGAAAAGGGTGAGTGGAACCAGTCCGGGCTTGTCCTTTCAACAAGGATCAAATGTGGGGGGTTTTGCTTAAGAAAAACCCTCTAGCCAATTAACTCCAGAATCTCATTCAGAAATGAATATTCACTAAATTCACTAAATACAACATGAAGGAGGAAATAAACATCAATAATGCCTACATCTCCAAGCAAGAGTAAGTCCCCTAAAAATGTCACAAGGGAGTTTTTTCTTTAATGTTCCACGAAAAGATTAATGAAAATATGAATCAAGCATGTCTTATGAATGATGTCTTATTTTTTCCCTCCAAAAGAGAGACAAGTTGAATACCACCACCCAGGGGCAAGGCGTGGATCAGGTTCAGTGGCTTGTTTTGATTCCGTAATTTATGAAATAAGCAATACAAGCCATTAAAAATCCAGCGAAAGAAAAATATTTCAAAGGTACTCTAAGATCTAATGATTGTCTCTTCAGAGAAAAACATCTTTTCAGCATAAAAGTAATGAAATCGCCTACTTGGCGACTTCCTAAGGCTCTGGGCTCTCGGTTTCAGTGGAATGGCAGAAAGAAGAAAGAAGGAATCAAGCCCGGAATAATAAAGGACCAAGAAAGTCAAAAGGCCCCAGAATGTTCCCAACCGTCCATTCGCCTGGCCCCAATAAATCAATATTGAAAGTTTGGCCTCAGCGTTTTCCAAGTGTCCCCAGTTTCGATTGTTCGGCCTTTTTTTTTTAATTTACGGGAAAAGGAGAAAACGCTTCATTTCTTTACACCTGCCTAAGGAAAAGAGGCCTTCACTTGCCCTTTCTGCCCACAAGGAAACATGGTAATACCTTTGTGGTGTCGGAAAAAAAAAAGGGGGGGGGAGTGTATGTTGGGGGAAGACAAGAGCTAAGCAAACAGAAGGATCAGCTAAAGTCAATATCTTTACCTGTGGTACTGAGCCTGTAAGAACTGAAACTCTTCCTTAATCCGATCACAGGACTCGGAAATTGTAAATTTAAAGGGTTGAGCAGGCTGATGCGGTGCCTAAAGAACAACAATAAAATATTTAATTAGCCCAAGGCAGAAGCGAGGCAGAGAGATGGAGAAAACACCACGCGGCACTGGCGGGAGGGTGGGGGGTGTCATCGCAGGCAAAGAACCAGGAAAACTCTCCTCCCGCCCCCTCCCCTGGCCACACAGCCGGGCCGAGGCTGGCCCCGGGGCCCCCGCGTTCTCGCGCCCGCCTGGGACCCCGCGGGTTCGAGACCCCGCTCCCTTCCCACGTCAACGGCGGGGGCCCCGGGGCCGGCGCGCCGCGCCCACAGCCTCCCCACCCGGAATCGAAACTGGCCCGTCGGGGGGACGCGCGCCATGGCGTCGGGCCGCGGTCAGGTCGGGGGAGGGGGCACGCGGCAGCCACTCTCCCGGTCGGTCCGTCGGCTGGCTCGCTGATCCCCGGGGCCCGCGGCGCGAGGGGCCGGCGCCCCGCACTCCCGAGCCGCCGCCGGACAAGCCGCGCCGCCGCGGAGGGCGCCCTCCCCGCCCCGGCGCGGAGTCGCGCCTCCTCCATCGCTCGCCACCCCTCCTCCAGGAGTCGCGGCGCGGGGACGGCGAACAGCTCCGCGCGGCTTCCAGGGGCTTCAAAGACAACAATAAGAAAATGGCTACAACTCAATTGCTTCTCCGCACCCCCTCTCCGAAAGTGCCCCCGCGCCCGGGGAGGGCAGGGGCGGGGGGTGGAGGGCAACTCTCGAGCTGCGTGCGGGGTTTGGGCCGCCCTCCACGCCCCTCAGGCCAAAGACACAACTCAGCGCGCAGGGGGCGACGCGGGGAATCCCCCGGCACCCGGCAAGCCCGCGCCCCCACCGCCCGCACTCACCGGGTGTCTGGTCTGCGGGTACATCTTGCTCAGGTCGCGAATCATCCAAACCGATTTAGTTGGCTGCGCTGGGCACAGGCGCGCGGCTCATTGGCTTTAATGGCCCCGAGGGAGGAGGAGGCGGAGGCGGCGGCGGCGGCCGGCCGGGTCCGAGAGGCGGCTCGGACGGTCCCGGACCCCGCTGGGTCTCGCGTGACGCGGGCAGCAAGAACGCGCGGCGGCGGCGCCTGGGTGCGGGCGGCCGAACCGCTCCGCATTCCCCGCGGGCGTCACTGGCCCGCCGCGGGCATTGTCCGGCGCGCGTCTCCCGCGGCAACGCTCCGACGTTCGCTCCGCTGAGGCGCGCCCGCCGAGCCCGGCGCCGCGGCCGCGCCGCTCACCCGGGACGGGAAAGTGCGAGCTCCGCGCCCCAGCGCCCGCCGGCAGCGCCGCCCGCTCGCTCGCTGGCTCGCTCGGCGTCCCACTCCAAACTTTTTTTTATTTGTCTTTTAATTGGTTGTTATTCCTCCGAATGAATGATCTCTCTCTTCTTTCCTAAAAGCAAACACAAACTCCTTTGGTTCGGAAGAGGTCTCGGCGGTGCTTTTGGTTTCTCTGGAGATTTTTTTCACCTCACAGCAACGATCTTTTAAAAGGCACCTTTTAGCTTCTTTTACCACATCTCATTTCCTTATTTTTCTTCCTTCCTGTTTTCTTGTCTTTTTTTTTTAACCCCAAATTGAAGGGGATTATAAAAATAAAAGAGTGAAACGCTTGCGGCTTTTTTTTTTTAATTCTCTCTCCTTTCAAACTCTGCGAACAGCACCTCAAAATAATATACAAGTGTGTGAGAGGGGGAAGAAAGCAGCCAACAGCTGAAACACCCGCTCAGAACAGCTCTAACAACACACTCTGTGTAGGTGACTTCTTTGACCAAATTTAGCAGCCGCTAATCATTAACATTCTGATACATATTCACAACCGTCCTTGGAGGGACCGCGGAGCATCCCGGGAGATGTAGTCCGCCTCCAGCGACGGTAGGTGAGGATTCAGTCAAATTGACTACAATCACCGGCCGGCCACGCGACCACTTTGGGGGGCTCTCCAAGCGTCCCGCCCACCCCCGGCGCGGTAGGCGTCTCCAACAACCAATCAGAGGTGGCTGAACATTAATCGCCGTTCTGTGTTACTGCCCATCATTTCACTCCTGACAAATGGCGAGCTAGAGGGGAGGAGCCGGCCGGGCTGGAACCCACGTGGGGCCCGGGCGTCGTCCGTGGCTCGGACCAATGACTGCAACGAAATAGGGTGAGCGGAGGCGGGGCGGAGATGGCACGCCCAAGGCGGAGCTTAGCCTTGGCTGACGTTCCTTAGCGCGAGCGTTCGAACCGGGGAAACATTTGTTCGGCTGTCAATCAAAGTAACGTGGGCCTGGGAGCAGCGGTGGCTGCTGCTGCTGCTGCCCTGGCTGCATCTTCAGAACTGGATGTTGGTGGTGGTGGTGGCGGCAAAATAAAGAGGGGACAGGGGGCGGTAAGACTGGAAGTTAATCAGAAGATCTTCCGAGTCTCGTCTTCCTTCCCGCCCCCCACCAACCCAAACATCCTCGGCCCCTTGCTCCGGTCCGCGCCAGGAATGCGGACTAATTAGGGTCCAATGTCTCCTTAAAGAGACAAGCTCGGCCTTGTGTAACGCTCCGGAACCCCTGTTGAGACAAGAGAGGGAGGATCAGGCCGATCCCACTTCGTTCGGTTCACATCAATTTTACGCGCCGCTGGAGCCGGCATAATTTTCCGTGTGAACGCGGATTCGGGCCCCTGTTCTTGTTCAGAGCCCGAGACTGAGCTGCAAGACGCTGACCCGGGTGGGGGGCGGGGACGCGGGAGGAGGCGGGGGGGTGCCCTCCGAGTCCCGAGCGGGCTGTGATTGCCGTTTAACCCCGAAGTGGGGCCGCCTTCCCCAAGCAACTCTGCAAGGAAGCTCCCCCAGGACTCTCAAGACTGGGGGTCGCGGGGGCGTCAGCGTGGAGTTTCGGGGTGGGACTGGAAGCCCGAGGTGGGCAGGGGTCGCCCGATTCCCAGAGAAACCTTGTCGAGAGAGCCACCTGCACCCCGCACACTATCAGTTGGTCAGCGGGAAAAATAGTGTCATCTAGATGCTGGTCCCCGCCACAGGGAAGAAAACGGCCCTTCACGCCCCAAGATGCTCCCTCTCCCAGATCATCCGGAAGAAGACTGCCCCTCATTTTCCCGATTTTTTTTTTTTTTTTTTTTTTTTTGGAAGAGCAAGTCGAGCTTGTCGCGGTTGAAACGGGCAGGAAGCCACGCGAGAGGTGACGGGTCGGCCACGATTGGGGACCAGGGCTGGAAAGGTGGGGGCGTGTCCGGGGGTTGGAGCCTGGGGGAGGGCATCCCTATGGTAGAGGCTAAGGAATAAGAGTGGACTTGGTGGCAGTAAGGGACGGCCTGGGACCGGCAGGTTTTCCACCACTAGTCCTCGTCCTGCCAGGGGTAGCTCCCTGGGTTAAGGGGAAGCCGTGCGGCTTTCAGTCTTTCCTAGCTAGCCTCCAACTTTGAGAGGGGCGGGAGGAATTCAGATAAAATCAAGCGGGGGCAGGGTGTGTGTGTCTAACTTAAGAGGTCTGAGTTTTGGATGTGTATTTTTGAGTGTCCTTTCCCTCCTCTAATTTGAGACATTGACCGAGATGGCTCAGCATTCATGAAGAATTCTTCTTAATAGTATCCCTTGCCTCAGTGGACGAATCCAACAAATGTACTAGTTACTGTCCAACCTATCACGTTCTATGAGCCTCTCTCCACGCTGGGCACTTTAAAGGACTAGTTTTAAGGAAGTCTATGGTGGTCTTCACCTTCCTCTATTTTTTTTTTTAACTAAAATCCTGCAACTAGACTTCACAGAATGTTTTGATTCAGCAAATATCTTCCCCCTCCCCAAAATAAGAGCATGGAGGACTCCACAGGCCTTTTCTGAATTTCCTCTGTCCAGTACCCAAACACAGGTGGCTTTTGGGTACTTAAAATGTGGCCAGTCCAAAATGAGATGTGCCACATCTACACTTACACTTTAAGAAGCTTTGAAGAGTAAGCACAAAAAAAGAAAAAAGTAAAATAACTCAACATGTGTGTGTTTAGTCTCTCAGTCGTGTCCGACTCTTGCGACCCCATAGACTGTAGCCTGCCAGGCTCCTCTGTCCATGGAATTCTCCAGGCAAGAACTGGCCTGGGTTGCCATTTCCTTCTTACTTTATGTTGCTCACATATTTCCATTGGACTGCACTATTTTGAAACATTCCCAAGAACCAAACCAGTCAATCCTAAAGGAAATCAACACTGAATATTCATTGGGAGGACTCATGCTGAAGCTGAAGCTCCAATATTTTGGCCACCTGATGGGCAGAGCCAACTGACTGGAAAAGACCCTGATGCTGTGAAAGATTGAGGGCAGGAGGAGAAGGGGGTGACACAGGATGAGATGGTCAGATGGCATCGTCGACTCAATGGACATGAGTTTGAGCAGGCTCTGAGAGATAGTGAAGGACAGTGAAGCCTGGCGTGCTGCAATCTATGGGGTTGCAGAGAATCAGACAGGACTTAGTGACTGAAAAACAACACAAAAACCAAAAATTAAAAGACTTGGGTGATACGGTTTCTACACTAGGACAGTGAATCTTCTAAGAACACCAGCAATTATTCTAGGGTTGGCTATTTACTCCCACCCCACTGGAGTTTTTCAGTAGTTTGTTAAATTGCCCATAGTGCCTCTGTAGGAAGTTCTGGCCAGAATCTTAGCAAGTTCCATGAGAACAGAGACCTGGTTATGTTCACAGCATCACTCCAAATGCCTAGAATGATGTCTGACACATAGTTGGTGGTCAGTAAATATTTTTTAATGGCATTAGTGACTGAAAGCCATGCTGTGTCAATACAGAAAGATTCGGCATCATTTAGGCCATATTTATGGAAATTCTGTGCAGTTATTTCCCAGGACAGGGAATGAGAATCCTAATAAGAGAACCTGAAAAGCCATTGAATGGGTCCCTGGACAAAGGGGAAACTATGCTCTGTTTGGAAGTATCAAATACTTGTATTAGGGACCTTCGTCCCAATCTCTTCTGACCGTTTGTGTTAACAGAATACTGGCTGGAGAAATAAGGATGTTTATTTTTTATTGAGTGTAATTTTAAAATGCATCACTTGGATATGTTTCACATTTTGACCATGTTGCAGATCTACATAACTCACAGGGATGTCTCAGAAAGATGCCAAGTGAAGCAACCCATAGCCCAGCCTAGGTCCCAACACAGAGTGTCTCCTCTGCTCTCTGGCTGTGCTTCTGTCATTGCAGTTCTCCCAAACTGTTGAGTCAAGTTATTGACATCACTTGAGGGCTTGTCTTATCCCTACTTCACAGTTGGGGAGTGGGGGTGGGGTTGAGGCTCAGAAGCAGCTTTCAGGTTAGAAGCTAAGCCAGGGGCTTTCAATCTTAAAGTGATTATGCAAAGCAAGCATATTATTTCCACTTATATTCTCTAAATAATTTATTCCACCATCAAATATTTATTGAACACCTAATATGTGCCAGGATAAGGGAATTTAGCAGTAAGTGTGGCTGGTTTTGATTTATCGCCTCTCAGCTCCAAATGTATCCATCCTCTTTGCCTGTTCTGTGAATATGGATCTGGGCCCTTAAAATAGTTTCCTTTGCCCCTGGTACCAAAGCTTTTATAACAGAGGGGACTGGAAAGACATAGGAAGGGATGTTTCTGGTTCTGGTGTGCAAGCCCAGCAGGTTCCTACAGCACGGGTGACAGTCAGTACCACATAGCAGCCAGCAGCTTCCTCCACGATCCTCCTTGACTGGTTTTGGAGTTGAGTGCCCCTGATGAGACATCTTCCCAAACAGCTTTCCCTGGCACCTCAGAGGATGTGTTTCCAGTAAGATCTGGAATGTGGGTTTCTGGATCTTGCCAGAAAGGCAAGATTTCCAGCAGGGCCGGCCCACTCCAGCTGTGCCTTCTTGAGCAAGTTCTTGATTTCAGCCGTAGATTATGTATGGGTCTTGGGGAGGCTGTTTCTTGAGTCATCTGTCTCAGCCCTAGAGATAATGGCTGTTCCGTGTATCTGCTATTTTTATATTCTTTACCTCTTACTCACCAATCCCACTTTACTCCCACTTCCCGTCATAGTTAATAATTCTTTATCCTAAACTTTCCTTGCTCAAATTACTATGTGTTTTTCCTCTAATTGGACTCAGACTGATACATAAACAGCATAAGCAAAATCTCTTCCCTGTTGGGGCTTACAGCCTGATCAAGGGAGGCAGAGAAAGAGTTGAACAAGTAGCAAGTAGCAAAATGTGAAAGTGGCGGTACATGGTATGAAGAGAAATAAAGACAGGGTAGTGGGTAGGTGAGGCTGGTGTGGCATAACTCGTTTAGATGGGAGGTTATGGAGGGCTTCTTGGAGGAGATGACCCAGGTGCCAGAGGCAGAGAGTATGGGTCTTTCTCATTCTGAAAGAACCCCTGGTTGATGATAGGAAGCTTCTTTCACCTTACTCACCCTGGTACTAATGCGGCGCTTCAGGAAAAATGGCTGAGTGTGTGGGAATGATGAGTGGCATCCTGTCTTTAACAGTCATACCTTATGTCAGCAATAGTTCAGAGTGTTTGGAGAGATCCTGAATTTCTAGCTAGTCTGAACAATTAATAGTCTGAATATTTAAAAGGAGCTGTGAGTTTCTTTATACTCCAAGCTGATAAAGCAAATCATATTTAAGAAACACACTATTGAAAACAACCCTCTTACTTGAGAAATACTCATGTTATCTTTACTTGAGTCTAGAGGAAAACTTCAAGAGATTTTTCTGCTCCATTCAGCCTCTGCCTTTAAGTAAATAAAGTATTATTATCCCCACTTGAAAGATTAATCAACTGAGGCTCAGGAAGAAGTTACTTGCTAAAGGTTATAGAGCTTGCAAGTACTGAAGCAGAGATCACAACTTCTGTCTTCTACCTCCTTATTTCATATCTGTACAAAAACTTGAGTTCCACAAGTGGATATTGAATTTATGCAATTTAAGCACACCACACCCCACCTGCATGGTTTACTCCTTTCCCAGCAGATGTTTTCTGGCTAAAATAAAAGTGGAGGGTGAATTAGGTAGATGACTGTGTTGCAGCTGCCACTGGGCAAAAGCTGAACCCGAGGACTCCCAAGGCTGCAGGAAGCTAATTTGGCTCCCTTCCTCCCATCAGCCTCTCACCTCAGAGTCTCTGAAGGCTTGAGAAACGCAGTTCAAAAGAGAAGAACTGTGCTTAAGCTCAGGTCCTTCTACTTTTCACAGCAGCAGGGTTCACACCCATTCGGCTGCTCTTGTCATGCCTTCGCACTGGCTCCCACCGGTGCTAACTATCACAACAGCCTGCAGGTAGATATTACAGGGGAAAAACTGTGCATTTACTTTCTGAAAATGGGCAGCATGGGAATGGGGTAGGGGTAGGAAAGTATAACTCAATTCCATACTGCTTTGTTCGAGAAAATAATTCTTGAAAGTCCAGTATTATTTTCACTGGAATTGTGAAAGTTCACAATTAACCTGATCTGGTTAATTCTGCCTACTCTTTTAACCTTTCTGATTTCAGCCATATGGTATCTCATCCATAAAGGAGGTATATGTTCCCTGCATGTTAATGCAAACATTTGCAGCTCGAAAAATGTTTTGTTTTATAATTTGGGACTTGCATTGGTCATATAGAACAGGTCTACATTCAAGATCATCTGCCAAGCTTGATCACCTTTTCTTTCCCTCTTCCAAAGCAATCTGGGATGAATGTTATTTGGAAGAAGTAGAAGCAGTTCACTTTGTTGAAAATGGATCAGTTGTCTTACAAAGTGAGCAAAACCTTAAGAGTCTATGTGGGCTCCCACTGCCATAATTCAATTCAGGACTTGTCTTCAACTATTATGTAGCTTGGAACAATTCTGGTAAATCACATGACTCCCTTTAATAGAAATCCATGTAAAATAGTGTGAATGAACCGTCATCCACAGTGTAAACTCTGGTCCAGTGCACTACTATGTTTAGAAAAGACTGATATTCTAGGAAGTTTTCATTCATGGAGACACCCCCACTTTTGCTGCTTGGTTTGAGGTAGAAAAAGATTTGTATGATTTTTATTAAATAGATCCATAAGAGAGACCATCTGATACCTTATCTCTGTATGGGCCATGAGGGTTTACCTACAACTGCCACATATTATTACATCTGGTATTAGCAGTATGTAAAGGAGCAAGAAGATAGGATGGATGGGTATTAAAATCCCATTTTACAGATGAGGAAACTGATGTTCAGAGAAATCAATGGCCTCTTGAAGATTATACAGCTAGTAAACAAGCAAGTTGGAATCCAACCTGAGCTTTCAGATTCCACTTCTTTCCACTCCACTAGAGCTGCCCTCTGAAGGGCTCAGTCATAGACACCACTCATCCATTGATCAGTCTAGCCACACTTCTTCATCTCCCTTCATTTCACAGCACAGTTAACAAGAGCATAATTGGCATACCTTTTCCCAGCACAGTTACTAGACTGCAGTGTTTTTGTAGCTTAGGGTTGATTTCTGAATCTAATTTTTGTTCACTCATTCTCCATTCTCAGTTTATAATCCAAATCAAGGCATTTTTGTATAATTTAGCCAGAGAGAATTTCAACAGAAATTAAGGCTTTTAAAAGGGAAACCATGCTGAAAATAATCTTATAACCTCCAGGAATGACGTTCATCAAGGATTTAAACAGTAGCATAGACAACCATCTCTCCTTTACACACTTAAGAGATTTGGTGCTTATGCTTTCTTGAAACAGTTTGCTTTTCTGTCCTGGGAGGATTCTATATTCTTTAAAAATTGTAAGATATGTGTTAATCATGTAGGAAATGATTTATTATTGTCATATTGTAATTGTCATATATATTTTAATAAGACATTGAAAATGTAAAATAAAGAATTGTCAAATATTTATTGCAAGTTGTATTTAGAAACATTTATATAACATTTAGATTGCTATGCAGCAATCAGTATTCACTAACGTCTTGCTCCAGAAACAGTAAACATGTGAATCATGTTGTAAAAATTAGTCAGATTCAGAAATCTCCTTGAAGATCAAAAAAAAATAAATAAGTAAACACTAGAGAGTAAAAACTGCACTGGCAAAAAATATCCTAACTGTATGTGTTTTATCCATTCGAGGGCAGAGTGTTGACAACAGTCTCACACAAACACATCTGACACTTAAGTTTTGACAGTTCACTTTTTGTTGAATGAAGTATGTTAGCCACATATGTTTTTGAATTATTTATGCAATTCTTAGGAAAATTTATAATCAAAGTTGCATGAAACTAAGTTTAAAATTTTATTATCTATAAAGCTACTTCATACACAAATAGAACTTTACTAATTATTAAAATACACATATAAAATATATGTGTGCCTATGGCTGGTTCATGTTGAGGTTTGACAGAAAATAGCAAAATTCTGTAGAGCAATTATCCTTCAGTAAAAAATAAATAAATTAAAAAAAAAACCCAATTATATACAAAGTCATAGCTTCAGTTCAGTTCAGTCGCTCAGTCGTGTCCGACTCTTTGCAACCCCATGGACTGCCGCACGCCAGGCCTCCCTGTCCTTCACCAACTCCCAGAGTTTACTCAAACTCATGTCCATTGAGTCTGTGATGCCATCCAACCATCTCATCCTCTGTCATCCCCTTCTTCTCCTGCCTTCAATCTGTCCCAGCATCAGGGTCTTTTCAAATGAGTTAGCTCTTCACATCAGGTAGCCAAAGTCCTGGAGTTTCAGCTTCAGCATCAGTCCTTCCAATGAATATTCAGGACTAATTTCTTTTAGGATGGACTGGTTGGATCTCCTTGCAGTCCAAGGGACTCTCAAGAATCTTCTCCAATACCACAGTTTAAAAGCATCAATTCTTCTGCGCTCAGCTTTCTTTATAGTCCAACTCTTACATCTATACATGACCACTGGCAAAACCATTGACTTGACTAGATGGACCTTTGTTGACAAAGTAATGTCTCTGCTTTTTAATATGCTGTCTAGGTTGGTCATAACTTTCCTTCTAAGGAGTAAGCGTCTTTTAATTTCATGGCTGCAGTCACCATCTGCAGTGATTTTGAAGCCCAAAAAAATAAAGTCTGCCACTGTTTCCACTGTTTCCCCATCTATTTCCCATGAAGTGATGGGACCAGATGCCATGATCTTAGTTTTTCTGAATGTTGAGCTTTAAGCCAACTTTTTCACTCTCCTCTTTCACTTTCATCAAGAGGCTCTTTAGTTCTTCTTCACTTTCTACCATAAGGGTGGTGTCATCTGCATATCTGAGGTTGTTGATATTTCTCCCAGCAATCTTGATTCCAGCTTGTGCTTCATCCAGCCCAGCGTTTCTCATGATGTACTCTGCATGTAAGTTAAATAAGCACGGGGACATACTCCTTTTCTTATTTGGAACCAGTCTGTTGTTCCATATCCAGTTCTAACTGTTGCTTCCTGACCTGCATACAGGTTTCTCATGAGGCAGGTGAGGTGGTCTTGTATTCCCATCTCTTTAAGAATTTGCCACAGTTTTTTTGTGATCCACACAGTCAAAGGCTTTGGCATAGCCAATAAAGCAGAAACAGATGTTTTTCTGGAACTCTCTTGCTTTTTTGATGATCCAGCAAATGTTGGCAATTTGATCTCTGGTTCCTCTGCCTTTTCTAAAACCAGCTTGAACATCTGGAAGTTCATGGTTCAGGTATTGTCGAAGGCTGGCTTGGAGAATTTTGAGCATTAGTTTGCTAATATGTGAGATGAGTGCAATTGTGTGGTAGTTTGAGCATTTTTTGGCATTGCCTTTCTTTGGGATTGAAATGAAAACTGACCTTTTCCAGTCCTGTGGCCACTGCTGAGTTTTCCAAATTTGCTGACATATTGAGTGCAGCACTTTCACAACATTATCTTTCAGGATTTGAAATAGCTCAACTGCCAATTGCATCACCTCCACTAGCTTTGTTCGTAGTGATGCTTTCTAAAGCCCACTTGACTTCACATTCCAGGATGTCTGGCTCTAGGTGAGTGATCACACCATTGTGATTATCTGGGTAGTGAAGATCTTTTTTCAGTTCTTCTGTATATTCTTGCCATCTCTTCTTAATGTCTTCTGCTTCTGTTAGGTCCATACTAATTTCTGTCCTTTATTGAGCCCATCTTTGCATGAAATGTTCCCTTGGGAGAAAGAATTGCCAAATAAAGTTCTAACTAGTCAATTCAACTGGAAATTTAAATAGTGATAAAAAAATAAATAAATAGTGATAAAAAGGGATGTGTGATTTTGTTTTTTACGTTTTGATTGTCAAGACTTAGGGGACTGGAAAGCCTGTAATTTCTATTATGAACCTTCCCTCATGGCCTTCAATTATGTCCTGTGAAGGACCTGTATTTATTTCACAGTTAGGTTGCATGTAATCAACCCTACTGGTAGCTAACATTTACTAAGTGTTCCAGACATTGTCATATAAATGATCTACCTCTATTTCATCTTCATCTGAAAGGTGAGCCCATGGACTATTGGACAGGTTCCCTAACTTGCATAAACCCACCCAACCTGCTCACTGCAGAGTAATAGTCAAACCCAGGGGATTTCCCTGGTGGTACAGTGGATAGGAATCTGCCTTCCCATATTGGGAACACAGGTTCAATCCCTGGTCCCAGAAGATCCCACATGCCCACATGCCATGGAGGAACTAAAGCCCACGAGCCTCAGTTACTGAGCCCATGTGCTGCAAGTTCAGAAGCCCGTGCACCTAACGCTTGTGCTCCACAACCAGAGAAGCCACCACAATGACAAGTCCACACACCACAACCAGAGAGTAGGCCCTGCTTGCCCAACTACAGAAAAGTCTGCACAGCAACAAAGACCCAGCATAGCCAAAATGAAATAAATTATTGTTTAAAATCTACATTCTAAAAAAAGCTTCAAACCCAAGATTATTTTTGCAGAAGAGTTTTTTGTTTTATATTTGCCATTTTCAAACAATCCTTTTCTAAGTCAGAAAGAAATATGACACTTAGATACATCATTTTGATATAAAATATATTTTGTTTTCAGGGAATAAGTTGTGGTTAATAATACATTTGGTAAATCTTGCTATGCTAGGGGTTTTTCTTTAGGAGAATTTTGATACGAACCAGTGAATCAGCAAATGGTTGCTAAATTTATATTTCCTCCACTGAACAAGATTACATCCTAATTCATTCAAATTATTTTCATGTTCCTATTAATCAAATGACCCAGTTGCTAAGCCCATCTTTTTATTTTTTATCTTTTATTTTTAAATTCTCATTAGAGGAGGTAGTCACTAAAATTCACATTTAAAATAAAGAACTAGGAACCATACTCAAGCAACTATCCACAGCCTATTGTCAAAATACTATCCTGGGAATTTAGAAATAGTTTAAGTTTCAGGCATGATAACATGCAAAAAATCTAATCATAAAGGAAGTTATCATGAATAGCGGATACACACACACACACACACACACACACACACATCCCATGAGTATCAACAGTTGATTTCATAGATAATTTCCTGCCTGCTGATGGCTACTCCCAAATCTTTCTTTAATTACAGAGCAAGATTGATAATACCTAATAGTATAGTTTAATTAGCTATGTTTCTTATGTGTAGACCAATGAGCAATGTTCTAATGTACTTATTTTGATTAGATGAAAAATACGTGAAGCAAGAACAAGACACCCTTTGTTTGAGAAGATCCTTGACACATTTTAGGTTGACTGTCTCATAAAGATTCTTTTTTTCTCAGAAAGGTTCACTTGAGATAGATGTCTAATAAAAAAAAAATTTTTTTTCAGAACTGTTTTTGCTAACAACTTAGATTTACAAGGGGTTTGAATGTCAGAAAAATTCAAATTTTCATATCAAAGTCAAAGACAGAAATAAGCCAAATTCAAGTGTTTGTTTTCTGAAGCGCTGCTGAATATATTGTCCGGTTTGTACCACGGAAGGCTGAAAGCAAAACACGGGTGGGTCTGCCAAACAATCCCTGACTCTGTTTATAACAACTGAAGCTGTGCCTTTCATATCAGAGTTCCATCAGAACGGGGAGGGGGAGGAACAGATAAGCTCATCAGTGAAATAGTAGTCTTTAACAACAACCAGTCACTTCCTGCAATCAAAACCATGCTAGCATGTGGCTTGTTCAAATAAAAATTACTGGACTGGAGCCAAACAAGGAAAAGTAATTGATAATGCGGTTTTTCAGAAACCATCCATCCATCAAATGTGTCAGTCCTTCATAATACTTTATTTCCCTTCTGAACAAAGATCTTTAAAATTCATTGTGTGCACTTAAAAACAAAGTGTCCTTGTGCTGGTTTATAAAGATTCTCTTTTAGTTTGGGTTTGTTTTGTTATTTGATTACATTCCCTCCCATCCTGCATTTTTTTTTTTTTTTTTTTACAGATAGTTGCTGGAAATTTCTGCCATTCTTAAACAAAGCATCTTTGTGCTGTATCAGCTTGCATTTTCCTTGGATTGTATTTGGATGATGCCTTTTCACTGACTTCAGCACTGGAGTATTGTAGCCACAGCTTTAGTAAGTAGACTGTAACAAACAGATTCACTGGCCCTTTTTGTTTGTTGCAGCCTATAAACCTTCTGGTGGGAAGTGCTACTCAGGGTAAGGCATCGGAGTCATTTCAAGCAGCATTTAAAAACTGATGAGAAAATATTGGTTCATACTTGCAGCTAGTAAAGTCATTAACAGTTAATACTATAAAAAATGTTCCGTCTCCAGTAATCCCTCCAATACAATGCAAATGTCTTTTAACTAAAACCTTCCATTCATTTTTGGATCCGAAAGATCAGTTTGTAAAACTGATCATAGCTTGGCTCACTGTCACTATCCAAAACAAACTTCTATAATGTACATTTCAGCAACACTCACTTGCTTCCACTTTTGATGACTTCTGTATTAAAGTCAAGGGTACTAGAGATTTAGTGTCACACACGTTTGCCCTAAATATGGTAAAAATTACACTTCAAAATGCATATTTAAAGGAATATGATAGTTTCCCTTAAAATCATGTTTTAAATGACAGTCCTGTGATTAAAACACTGTAACTGAAAAAAAGAGAAATAATTAATGAGCTTTTGGTGAACAAAAATTATGAAGGAAAACATCCCTGTGATTCTGTGGTTTTTCACTTCTTTTAGCTGCCTATTTACAAGCAAATGTCATCATATTGTGACCTCTTTTGTGTTCTCGTAGTACTATCAGCTCTTGACCTGACAATTGCTTTAAGTTTATATTTAGATCTTCTGGCAGTGTCTTGGGACAAACTAGCCAGGAGAAAGGCCCTTAGAGATTGTTGTTCCTTGTATAGCCAGCTAAGACCTGGCCAGAGAAACCACTCCTATTATCTCACCAGCCATCTCAATAAAGTTCCTTTTTAAAGAAAGCCAGGAAGAAAAAAGCTTCAGAGGCAGCACAAAACCCCTACATTGTGGCAGATCCTGCCCCTGGAATTTCTCTTTTGGCCTGCTCTGAAATAACACTAAAAAACATCACATTTATACAAGATAATAATAACAGTTTTCACGTGTAACCTCTTTCCCGTCTATGAAATACTAATACTAGAATAGCAAAAAGAAGCAAATATTCATCTTCATCCAAAGATTGCTACATGAAGAAATACAAAATGTGCAGGGCTCAGGGGTTATTTTGGTGGGGGAGATATTATCAATTTGGAAATGGCAAAGAGGTCAACTACTAACTCAACATCCACAGTGGGTCCCTTGAAAAATTTAGTTTTTTTGATGGGAAATTGCCAAGAAAATCAATGATACAAATTTCGCCTTCAGAAGTATTCACAAGAAGGGGCTATGGGAACAAGTAAAATATCTTCATTCTTTGTTTTTCTGCTAGAATTTACTACGTGTTCAGTTTTGCCTGTTGATTCATGCTAGGCCTGTGGTGAGATAAAAATGAAACAGGTTAATTTTTTAATAACAGTTTGATGCACTTGATTTTGTTTGATTGTTCCATATTTTCTTAAACTGAGCTCCTCCTCATTCTGCCAGGGGCATCCGAAGAGCATGCCTCCTAGAAGTTTAGGGATTTCTATAGAAATGGTTCAGAAAGGGGGAAAAAATCTAATATTTCATTTCTGATATAAAAAAGGATTTTTTTTTTTTTTTTTTTTTTGGTCAAAAGTCAATGTAGTCTCGAGAGCCAAGCCTTGTCAAAACAGAAGACTTTACAGATTCACTGTTTTAATCTCATGGAGAGCTAGGCAGAACTGAGTAGATGAGTTTTGTCCATGGAAAGGGGAACCTAGGTGATGAAGCTTTCTGCCCTGGAGTAACAGAGAGATGCAGGGACAAGAAATAAAAAGCCCGCACCATACTCCTCTCACTGTGGAGGGGTTGTGGAGAAAAGGAGGTGAGGGAGGAAGGTTCGTAGGGGTTAGAAGATGCCTCCGTCTTCATGGGGGCAACGCTCTGGACAGGAACACGTGTTATGCACGAACTATCCACTCATTTCATGTACACAGATTTTCACGTTTTCACCTCTCTTAAATCAGAATGCGTCAGGACGTGTACATGGATCTTCCTAGACACTTACTTTCTTTTTTAAGCAGCGTATAGAAGAGTGGTAGATCTTAAAAGCAATGGCATCTTTGATTCAATAAAATGTGCTAAATTGAGTGAAAAGGTGAAGAGAGGGGATTATGCTCTCCTTTCTACCTGGGGCTCTGTGAGGCTTGAACCTTGCACCCACCCTCAGCAACCAAGAGCAACCATGGCCAAGTAAACTCACAGATCCCCCCAGATGAGGCAGAAGGCGGACCTCCTGAATTGCTGTCTGCTTCTCCATGGCATGAATGAGACCCAGAAGAGCCAAGGGGAGTCTGGAAAATTAAAGGAGAGTCTGACAGGAACTTTCTAGAAGGAAGGCGATAGTTGTGTAGGGGCATCAGTGAGGACTTCGGAGCAGACTGCCTGGGTCAGCTTCCACTGGGAGTCTTCAGCACCAGCAAGGGCAACGTGGGACTAAGTCACCAGGGAAATGACCAGCTCCAGATTCAGATGGAGGAGAATGCTGACCAGCAGTCATGCTAGCTCTGGGCTCCAAGATCAGTTCCCAGCAGAACCTCCCAGAAGGAGAGCCACCAACCCTCTGTGGTCTTCAGTTCCTGGGCAGCCCAGACCAGTTTCTCTGCAGCCAACCTTGTGAGGATCCAGGGTAGACTCTGCTGACCCGAAGACCTGGTTGCCCTAAACCACCACAAAGCCACAGAGCCCCACCGTTCCCCATGTCCTGCCTGCTGAGAGGCCCTCCCAGGGAAAACAGGGAAAGGAAAGCAGAAATCTGAAAGATGGAGTATTTCTTCCAAAATAGAGCATTTAGGTAGAAAGAGTGTAAAAATTAATCAAGAACATGAAATCTTCTGGGTTGTTAAAAGAAATTGAGCTTTTTCTTTTTCCCTTGCTACCCAGTTAAGCATTTATAAGGGATCACTTAATAGAAAAATGAAAGAAACTGTGCTTTCTATTAACATCTGATTTGTACTATAAGTGAATATGTGACTCTAGAATTCTAGAATGATGAAGTCTAGAATTTAGAGAGTGATAATATGAAAACCTTACAAAATATAACATGGCAGTGGGTTAGTCGCTAAGTCATGTCTGACTCTTGGGACACCATGGACTGGTGCCTGCCAGCCTCCTCTGTCCCATGAGATTTCCCAGACAAGAATACTGGAGTGGGTAGCCACTTCCTTCTTCAGGGGATCTTCCTGACCCTGGGATTGAGCCTGGGTCTCCTGCATTGCAGGCTGATTCTTTACTGACTGAGCCACCTGGGAAGCAAATATAAGGTAGCCATTAACATAAGTTTGTGAGAGAGAGACCATCTTTCAATTATGTGTAAATTGGCAAATTGCAATTCTACGACCTATATTGTCATATTAATGGTGCTTTATTTATTTATTAATTATTAATGATGCTTTAATTGAACCAAGGGATGCTGTCATTAACACTGTTTCTGCATCTTAATAGTATTCCTTGATCCTGGTTAAGAAAGAAGAGGATCCTATGGGTAGATTATGAGCTTTTAATATAATAAACACATGTGAAAACAGAAATCTCAGCATTGGAATAAATTATTGTCGGCTTGTTGAGGGGAACTTTCAAGAAACAGTACAAAATAGTAGAAGGAAAAAAGGTGAGCAGATGCTAGGGACATATGGGCAAGTGGTTTTGGGGGCCTGACAAAAAAGACAAGCGCAGAATGCCTTCATCGGAGAGGAGGGATAGAACTGGTACTATGGTTCCTTTCTGGATGTGTCAGCTCTGTGATCTACCCCTGGCATCTTAAGTCCCACCTGTGTCCTTCCTCATAGCTGTGCTGTAAAGAGAGGAAGACAACGGCTCCTACTCTTGATCGGCTGTCTAATAACCCCATCCTCGGTTGAGTCTCATTGCCTATTGGGAAGTGCTTCCTTGAGTGCTGCTATATATATTTATTCTGCCTTCAGCCCCAGACTCAGGATTCCTATAGCTCTCCTGCCACCCCAATATATGGGAGGACAGAGTAGACACCAAGTAATGGACCATTCTGTCATGAGATGGAGCACAGTGAACATCTCTTTTGATGCAAACAAGTCCCCTTTTTAGAAAGCCGGTCTTATTGACTGAGAACCATTATCACAGTGAGACCAAATGAGAGGAAACAGTTAAGCATGTTTTTCCCCCCTTTTTGTGTTTATAGCTGCCCAGAAATGAACATCAATATTTAAATGTCTGAATTATCTTAGGCTTGTAAAAAACCAATTAGCCGCTCCCTGGGCCCAGTGTCTGGGGCCTCTGCAGGGCATAGTATGGGACTGTTTAGTTCTTGCGGTCAGAGGCACGGAACTCTGGGAGAGGTCAGAGGGGCAAGGGTCATTGCTGGGTTAGTGGGGTTCCCCTGGGACCATCCATGCTGAAGGGACAGGAATCTGCAGCAGCCCTTTAAGGCCTTCAGAGAGGATTCGGCAGGACTATTGGCAGCCCAAAGAACACTTGGCCAGAAGAGCTGCATTATGGAAAACACACCACAGGCTGGAGCCTTCGATGCCGAGCAGTTCGGGGTCATCACTGCTGACAGGTAGAAACCTTGAGACTTAGAAGACCTTGGTCAGCTATAGTAATTCTGGTTCCTCTGAAGAAATAAGTCCTCCCCAGCCAGAGCTTACATGTCTGTGACTGAAAGTAGGGCCCCATCTTTAGACTTAGCACATCCTCTGCAAGGACATTTTGCTTGGCCTGGAGCAGAGAGGTTGGACCATGGGGATGAGGAATCATGTTTGTTAGGAAGGTTTCCCATTTCCTTGGTCCAGATTCACATGGTTTCTAACTCTCGGAGGGCCAGGATTATTATCTCTTTTGTGTTAGATTTTTTTTCCTGGAAGACATCATTTGTTGCTTAACCAATATCTAGTCACCCATGTCTTCCTTACTGACAAAACCCCATATCTGTGGCAACACAGTACCCAGCCCCAGGGGGGATACATGACTTTTTGCCTACCCTGGAAGCTGGGGGTGCTGACAGAGGTGGAAGCAGGAGATGCCAGGAGCATGGTTTGTGGGAAAGATTTCCCTCCCTCATCAAAGAGGACAGATGCAGCCAGCTTGGCTGTCCCTAACTTGATCTCAGACTCATTGTCTGGAGCTGAATTGGGATCAGCACATGGCTGATTAGAGTACAGAAGTCAGAGGTCGTTTTATCCCCTACTTTCACTTATTTAACACATATTTATTGAGCACTTACTACCTTTCAGGCTCAATAAACAAGACACTGACCTGTGTTTGAGGTCCACATTTATTGTTCCTCTCAGGCACTACATCACTCTTGGCTCCTTTTTGCTGTAGAAATGACTGCAATACATACATGAAAATGTAAAATAAAAGAGGACAGGGACTCATAGAAGCTATTAGATATTGAGAGTTTAATGGGAGAGTGGAAAATGTGACTTGGAAGATGGACAGAAGACAAGGAGGCAGGCTGGGAGTCAGGAGCCATGGCCACGGTTACTCTCAAGAACAATCAACTTAGAATGAGGCCATGGCCTCTATCACGGCCTCCTTGAAGGCTGGACCACATCTACTGCTGCTGCTGACTTCCACCCATATTCTAGAGCCAGTATCTCAGAAATAAGCACCAGATTCTGCTGAACTTCCTCATCTGCCTGCATGTTGACAGTCTCAGGAATGAGTGGTGCCTCCACTCTTGTCCAGTTTTGTGTGGATGGAGAGAGCAAGAATCACACTCCTGCCAAGGCCATCTTCACAGCATATGAGAGCTACCCCAAAAGAAAACTAGAACAGTCTAGAAGGCAGTACCAAAGCTAGGTAGCCAAAATTTTAAAGTTCATGAGGGTGAAAATAATTTACAGAGAGTGTCACAATTTTCAAGGCAGAAAACAATAAAAATAACTTTCATACAGTATTTTAAAGTATTCAAAGTATATCTGATCATCACAATACTGGAAGTTCTGAGATGCACGCAGAACAGGTGTTTTATCTGAGCCTCAAAGAGATGAAATTATTTTAATAGAACATGAGGTGTACAGTGATTATCTGACTTTTTATTTAAAAAGAAAGAAATATGTAACCTTTAAGTATGTGACAGTTTCAACTGGGGATGGCATTAGCATATCTGGAGTGCAAATATAATCTTCTGTAGACAGTGTTGATTTATATATGCAAATGAACTAGTTTTCCAAAAAGTGAAGGTATTCTACCTGGAAGTGAAGGTTTTTTCATATGAGCCTATTCTCAAATTTTATCTCAAAGGCTTATCAAATTTTTAAATTCTTATCCTGTAAAGACAAAGGCACATAGCTGACCTGATCTTACACTTAATTGATGTAAAACAAGAAGAGTAAAACATGACATATGTCCTATTACTTGCCTATCTCTTGACCTTCCCAGACATAACTAATTAATTATGGCATTCATTCCTCAGAATCCCTCTGGATGCAGCACTGAAAGCAATCCTACCAATCAATCCTAGTGGGCAACCCTAGAGGAGCAATGTTCAGTATGGAGTTCTGGTAGTCAAGGATTTCTTTTGTTTTCCCAGAATGTTGGAAGTTCTAGGAAAAGCACCCTTCTTCCTCTGAAAAATCTTCCAAGAATGTGGCCTAAATCCTGGCTTGTTAAGCAGATCTGAAGCTATGGGTTAAACTGTAGTTGCAGTCTCTTGGAATTCAAACCCCATCTCCATCAAGACTGAAGTTTTGGAAGATGTTATGGAAAATGTCATGATGGTGGAGTGTGGGGGCTGCCTCTTGCATACTCTATGGGGCTGCAACAGAAAGATGTGCTTGGCCTCTGTTGAAAGCTGACCAGCAGGAGAGAGAAATGGCTTTGTCAAACCAATTCTTTTCTGTCCTTCTCTAGTTTCCTATATGGCTGAAGGACTGATATCCAGGCATTGGTAAATTGCAAAAATTTATTTCTTAGCCCAAGCTAAAGTGACATACTGGCAAAATGCCAGGGGAATTAGAAAATCTGATGTCCCAGACTCCTCCCAAGCATTAGTCGGGGTTGGAAGAGAGATTAGTTTTGCCTCCCTTCTCCATCTACCCTTCCAAGCACAAGACAGAGGCAGAGATCTAATTCTTTAAACTAAGGCCTAGACAGACAGAGGCTTGGAGAAAAAAGTAAAAGTGATGTTCTGTTTTCTGGACCACATTTCTGGCACTTAAGAAGTTATGGTGTTGCCAGAGAAATCTCAAATCTGAACACAGGGGTTTAAACCCTGAGGAAATCCTTAGACCTTTAGATCTGCACCCATTGTAGGTGAGCTGGATGGTTGAGGTGTTCAAACTTCCCAAAGCCTCTCTCCTTTCTCTCACGGTTGCTGCTGATGGAAATGGAAAAGGAAAATCTCCCAGCTGGCAGAACCAGAGCCACCAGATTGGCCAATTAAAGAACTCAATATACTGCCAGGGAAATGATTCAATACATAGATGCCAATGAGACCTTCTAAAGTCATCATTTATCTTATTATCCCTGACCAGTGGGATTTGTGTGTGTGTGTATGTTGTGTGTGTGTGTATATGGGGGATGCTGGAATCACTCTTCTGCCAAGGCCACCTGTGTAGAATGCCTGAGGGCCACTTTGAAAGGAAATCGAGCATTCCTGAGCAAAGATCAACAGGAAGGCTCAGTGCTAGGGTTAGCATTTTCCCCTACATGTGGCTTCTCCATCTCCCATTTCTAAGTGGCAAGTTTTGATTGTCATTCTCCTAATTTTCTGATACCACTAAATATTAATATCTTAAAAGTCACATCTACACCTAACAGACAAGAACAGACATCACTCTGTGATACTAGACATTCAGCTACTTGCTTCAAGGTGAGCTGAATACCATCTGTGTTTACATGTGGGATTATTGAATTAAACTGGTGGTGATATTGGTTATCTATTTCCACAAAAATTCTGTTAACACACGACCACAAAATCCAGTGGCTTAAGACAACAACCATTTATTTAGTTCCTGAGTTTGTGGGTTGCTTGGGCATCTCTTCAGTCTTGGCTGGGTTTGACTGATCTTGCCTGAGCTTACTCATGAGTCCCAGCTTCAGATGGTGGGATTGTGGGGGGCTTGCCAGGTAAAAAGGCCTCACCTAGAATGATCTGGCTCTGCCTCCAGGCTCTTTTATCCTCCATCAGACTAGCCTGGGTTCATACTAATGTTGGTGGCAGAGTTCTAATAGAAGAGCAGAAGTATGCAGGGGCTTTCTCCAGCCAAGGCTCAGAACTAGCCCACTGTCACTTCTATCCTGTTCAATTGGCTTTAGTAAGTCGCAGGCCAGCCTGGATTCAAAGGATAGGAAAATAGACTATACCTGTTAATGGAAGTAGTTGCAAAAGGCATGGTAGAGGGCAAAGAGGGGAATTAGAGTAATTTTGCAACCAGTCATCTACAGAGGCTGTGGGGGAATTATTTACATAGGAAGAAGTTGGTATATGAGAGAGCTGGTTGACCAAGAGATGGATAGTGGTAGAGATTTATCTCTAAGATGTGCCCATACTCTTCTGTTCTTTTATAAGCAACACTCACCCCGTCTTCTAAGAAATGTTTATTTTAACCACTAGCCTCACTTAAAAGGAATCTGACATGGGGAAAGGAGTAAATCAAAGCTGTATATTGTCACCCTGCTTATTTAACTTATATGGAGAGTACATCATGAGAAATGCTGGGCTGGATGGAGCACAAGCTGGAATCAAGATTGATGGGAGAAATATCAATAACTTCAGGTATGCAGATGACACCACCCTTATGGCAGACAGTGAAGAAGAACTAAAGAGCCTCTTGATGAAAGTGAAAGAGGAGAGTGAAAAAGTTGGCTTAAAACTCAACATTCAGAAAACTAAGATCATGGCATCCAGTCCCATCACTTCATGGCAAATAGATGGGGAAACAGTGACTGACTTTATTTTCTTGGGCTCCAAAATCACTGCAGATAGTGACTGCAGCCATGAAATTAAAAGACACTTACTCCTTGGAAGAAAAGTTATGACCAACCTAGACAACATATATTAAAAAGCAGAGACATTACTTTGCCAACAAAGGTCTATCTAGTCAAAGCTATGGTTTTTCCAGTAGTCATGTATGGGTGTGAGAGTTGAACTATAAAGAAAGCTGAGCGCCAAAGAATCGATGCTTTTGAACTGTGGTGTTGGAGAAGACTCTTGAGAGTACCTTGGACTGCAAGGAGATCCAACCAGTCCATCCTAAAGGAAATCAGTCCTGAATATCCATTGGAAGGACTGATGTTGAGGCTGAAACTCCAATACTTTGGCCACCTGACGCAAAGAACTGACTCATTTGAAAAGAGCCTGATGCTGGGAAAGATTGAGGGCAGGAGGATAAGGGGACAACAGAGGATGAGATGGTTGGATGGCATCACAGACTCAATGGACATGAGTTTGAGTAAACTCTGGGAGGTGGTGAAGGACAGGGAGGCCTGGCGTGCAGCAGTCCATGGGGTCGCAAAGAGTCAGACACGACTGAGCGACTGAACTGAACTGAACTGACATCTTTCTATTGATTCTGCTTCCTGGGCCATAGTGATCAGTTAGTCAGAGGTTAACCTCCTTGTCCACAGCTAGACAAAGGACAGGACCTAATTAAGGTTACTCAAAATGCTTTTATAGGTGCAAGAGCTAGGAACTTGTGAATCCAGGAGTTGACATCAGCCATGGCAGCATAGACAATCAAGCCTGCAACTATGAAACTGACATTCAGAGTGAAGCAAGAGGAAAGAAAGACGATAGATTGTTAGGGAACCCCAGTTCTTGGTACAGTTATTCTGGAACCATGTCACAGTCATCCTTCCTATGAGCTTGATTTGAAAGGCAACTCATTCTCTGTTTTTGGAAAAAATAACTGCAGTTGGAGCTGGTCCGTTGCAACTGAGGTGGTCTGCTACAGGCGTAATTTGAGACATAGACCTCTGCCCTCAAAATATCCTCTCATCCTCTCACAACTAAGAACTTGGCAGAGAGTTGCCATTTTCTCTACTAGCAATTCAATTTTTGGTTTGGAAAGGTGTATGAATTGGAATGAGCCATGGTTTTTGACACCTCCTTATATGGCCTGGAAAGCCTTTCCACCCCTGACTTTGCAAACCTGTTTTCATGTTTCAACACTCAGCCCAATGTCACCTACACACTGAGGCTTCTTTCACTCTTCTTTTTCTGCTACTTTTGAATTAGGGGATTTCCCTGCTTCATGCTCCCAAATACTTTAGCTATATTTCTAGGCGACTACTCATATATCATATTCTATGCTCGCAGCTCTTATGTACCTCCTTAGTGAAATTATGATTCCTTCCTTTAAGTTAAACATTAAAAATGTATTATTTACCTTTGTATTCTTCAGGCATAGTATTGCATTGCTTTTAATAAAAATGCAAGTTTTTAAAGTTTAGTCTATTAAAACTTTAAGCCATTAATATCCTAGCTTGATTCATTGACAAACGTTATTTAAGAACATACTCATTCAACCATCAGTTCTGAATCTTGACTGCACATTAGAATCATCTAGGGAGCTTTTTAAATATACTGATGCTTGAGCCTCACCTCAGACCAACTAAATCAGAATTTCTGGGATAGGGGCCCAGGCATCAATATTTTTTAATAGATTTCCAAGTGGTTCTAATATGCAGCCAGGATTAAGAACTCCTGCCCTATATGAAGGAAGTTTCTATCTCTTACAGAAAAGCAAGAGCCAAAGGAAAGATTCCATCTAGTTGGAAGGAAGCCGTCATGAAAGTGATGGCTTTTGAATTAAATTTTAATGGAAGGGTAGAATTTCAGAAGGGAAACATAAGGGGAAAAAAATGGAACTTGGAAAAACAGAGAGCACCAGCCATGGATAGGAAATGGCACATCCAGCTTCTCTACAGTGTAGGGGTGTAATGAGAGAGAGGATTTGGAGCACTTCTCCGTGGGAGGCATTTTATACATTTTTCTCCATGAATCGTCACAGTTAACTTCTGAGGGAAGAACTATTTTGTGGATGAGAAGGCTGAGGCATAGACAATTTCAACCCTTGCTTAAGACTGTACTACTCACTCCTGTTGGGTCTGGGACTTCAGCCCAGGTCTGGGTTGTTTTCCAAGCCAAGGCATACAACTCCACCCCGGGGGCTGGAAGGCCTGCTACACCTGTTGGCAGCCACCTTATTTTCCGGCCTCTGCTTCTTCTGGTGGAAGCTACTAAAGGGCTTTGCGGGGCGGAGTCAGAACCATCTGACTTCTTGAGTGACTATCCACAGGGGGAATGCACGTGGAGGCGGCCTGCGTCCGCCTGCCGGGTGAGTCAGGAGAGGCTCAGCATGGTTGCTGTCCAAAGTGAGCTCTGGTCTGCCAGACGGGACCAGTGGACCAAGGGAAGCTCACCGAGCCCCGGAACTGCATGGCTCCTTTTGGAGACTGAGATTTCCCAGAGTTACATCTCCGAAATATTTGTTTCATGTCCTCAGTTGTCCATATCTATTTCACTCCTGATTTTAGAAATGACCACAGGGCACTGTTCCCAGATGCCACAACTCTCCTCTCCCAAGCAGGCTATGGTCTCCTGATCACTTGCATTGAGTCCTATTTGTTCTTCCTCCCAACTAGCCTCATGCTGCTAAGCCACATGCTCGAGCCAGCCAAGGCAAGACCTAGACTGGATCATGCCTGCAGGACTAAGCTCTGAAGAGACATTATTAAATGTTCTTTAACAAGGGAGTGCTAGATCAAGTAATAGGATTTTTCTAGAAGGACTAGAAGATGAGACTAAATATAGTTAGGAGGCATATTATTTAGAACTCTCTTGTTGCATGTGACAGAAACCTCAAGTCAATCTCAAAAAGAAGGATAAAGTAACTAATATCACTGAAAGTGCAGTACTTATTTCTTCAGGCCTATTTTGATCCAGGGGCTCAAACAACATTATCAGGTGTTAGATTCTCCAGTTTTTCTACATTTATGTTCATGGGCTTCATTCTTAAACTCCATACAGGTGCCCCATAACTGTAAGATTATATATTATTATTATATATATTGTATATATTTATAATAATTATATAATAATATATAATGATATATAATAATTATATATTATTATTATAGTGCCAGTCATTCTGGCAGAAAAGACTTTTTGAGGGGTGTACCTTTCCAAGACTCTGAATTAACCATGGTTGGATTAACATGGGTTTATGCCCATATTTCTAAGCCAATCAATGTGCCCAAGAGGGATGGAATTTTGATGTAAGGGCAGGCCCAGTATATGAGTCCACCTCTGAATGAATCAATACAACTAAGGAAATTCATTGCTTTGATAGTCAAAATGTGGGTCATATGCTCCATCTCAACCACATGATCTGAGATTAGACATGGAGTAGCTTCCCAAAGGAAACCTGGGGAAAAAGAGAGCAGATACCAATGTGGCAAAAACTTTACTACACACGTCACCACTACATGAAGCTGTTTCAGAAATGCAGGTCTGGCCCAGATAAAGTCTCCTCTAGCCTGTAGCAATAACAAGAAATATAACAGAATTGTCTTCGGCAGCCTACAATTCACACATCTGCACTAGCACAGACTGGCACACAGCCACGAGGCAAATCTGATCAGTTTGGAGCCAGTGAATTCTTTCTCATCTCTTCTGCTAAATATGGCTTAAGCTATGGGGCAGTCAAAGCTTCAGGAAATTTACGGAAACATCTCAGCCTTCCATGCTAATGGATAGCATGGATAATTGAATTCCACTGTTAACCTCAATATGTCATTTTACATAAATATTTTAATTTCATCGTTAACCTTTTTGTCAAAGTTGTTAGCAAGTCATTAAATTGGCTTACTGAGGGGTTCCATTTTTATATCTTTTTCTGGGCTATCATCTGATACAGAAACTGGCCAAGTCATCCAGAGTTGGAGAAGTATCAAGGCTCAATAATGTATAATTGTCTATTTATCCTGGGTATTCCAAAGTAGAGTGAGAATTATGATTTAGTTCTTTATAATATTGTAATATCTGGAGCATTGAAGTCTATGCAGTAACATGGATAATACTTGGCTCTCCATATTTGGTTTGGTGGATCAGTATGTTTTATAAAAGCAGCTTAACATGTTAGTAAAGCTGGTTTACACTGACAGATGCAATATGGCCATATGCACATTGCACAATTCTATCAGATTTCTCAGAATTTCATTGAACAAAGCTGACATGGA
This sequence comes from Cervus canadensis, assembly GCF_019320065.1. NCBI lineage: Eukaryota > Metazoa > Chordata > Mammalia > Artiodactyla > Cervidae > Cervus > Cervus canadensis. Next base: position 17,535,510 of record NC_057399.1, read on the forward strand.
ATAAGTTTAAGGCCTACAGCAAAACCATTTTATTAGCACATTTCAGGACTTTAATATAGATTCAATGGAATTATCAAACTTAGCTACCAGTGTTCAGAGCAATCATGTAGGGAAGGGGAGGACAAATATTCCAATTTAGATGGAATGGTGCAAAACAGAGAACATCCGTGACTGGCAGGGGATTGCAAGTAGACAGAGATCAATGTAGAACCTTCTTCCTTGGCTGACACTTCACCTGGGTTCACCCTGCCTCTGATGTCTTTTCTTTTGCATTTTATGTGATTAGCTTTCAAGCAAAAGTTTTAGGGAACATTAGTCATCTTTTTCAATATTAAAAAAAAGTGTATAATGCACTATTTTCAGAGAAAGAAGCAAGAGTGTTTAGAATCTTGGGCTCTGAGGATTTCCCTAGTGGACCAGTGGCTAAGACTACGTGTTCCCAATGCAGGGGCCCCAGATTCAACCCCTGGTCAGGAAACTAGATCCCACACGCCGCAACTAAGAGTTCATATGCTGAAACTAAAGATCCTGCATGTTGCAATGAAGACTGAAGATTCTGTGTGCTGCAACTAAGACCCAAACAGCCAAATAAATAAATAAAAATTCTTGGGCTCTGTAGTCTGATGGCCCCCAAATGCTAGTCATTTATTTCTGGTCATGTGACTTACAAAAAATAAGGAACTACCTTTAGCCTCAGTTCTTCATCCATATGATGCTAAAAAAGAGACAATAATAGTAACTAACCTGCAGGTAATTTGACACATAGTCAACATTCAATAAGGGATAGCTATCATCATCATCACCATTATCATTAATTTACACTTCTAGCAAAAAAAATTTGTAAAGTATCTTTATGGGGGGTGCTAATTATTAAGTCAGGAGAGTCTCCTGAGGGAATAAAAGTGATTTATTCATTTTCATATTTATACATACACATATGCATGTAGAATCTGCTAGAGCTTCCCTCGTAGCTCAGTCAGTAAAGAATTTGCCTGCAATGCAGGCAAGTGAAGTCGCTCAGTCGTGTCCGACTCTTGCGACCCCATAGACTGTAGGTTACCAGGCTCCTCTGTCCATGGGATTTTCCAGGTAAGGGTACTGGAGTGGATTGCCACTTCCTAGGTTCAATTCCAGGGTTGGGAAGATCCCCTGGAGAAGGAAATGGCAACCCACTCCAGTATTCTTGCCTGGAGAATCCCATGGACTTGCCTGGCAGGATACAGTCCATGGGGTCGCAAGAGTTGGACATGACCTAGTGACTAAACCACCACCAACCTGCTATAAGGGTGTGATCAGGAGTGATTTTTAAGCAAAGGTCAGAGCGAGAGCCTTCTTATTTTAAGATCCATTAGCTCTTGCTACTAATTCAAAGGAGAGTGCAGGATGTCTTAGGACATTTTGTTTCAGCCAAGCAAACACAGCATGGGCACTCTGGCACATGAGGAGAAATAAACATGCTTGTGCAGTGCTCCAGGTTTTCAGAAACGCCTTTAGCCATGTTTTTCTTCATAAGCGTTAGCCTGAAGCACTTAGCATGCGCCCTCACGTGAACACATGTGTAAATGGACAGACCCCATCCGGCCCTGCTGCATAGCGCTTTGTTCTACTTCTCTTTCACTTATCCCTCCAGGTCCACAATCTACCCTTCTTACTCTGGGCCCAGGAAGCCGACCTACACCAACCAGCTCCCTTGTCTTTTGGTTTTGGTTGGGATCTACGGATAGGATGCACCAGCACACGAGAGGGCAGGAGGAGCAGGATGTCAGGTTATCTATTCCTTGGTCCTCCCCGACCTCCCCGGCCAGAACGCCTCCTCCCTTCAGTGATCCTTTCCATTCAGCCACCCGCAGGGGTCCCAGAGACAAGCCCAATGGTGACATTAGTTCCCTGTCTGCTAAACCCCAACCCAAAGAACTGCCTTAAACCCTGTTGCTTCCCCCAAGCCCTGACCAACTGCACCTTTGTAAACAAGTACCTTTGTAAAGTGAACTGAGTTCACTTTAGATGGGCCGTCCATTTTCTGCTGTTTCTTATCTATTCCTTATGTATAGTTTAGTCTTACACAGCACATTGGCAGAAGTTCAATATTTCTCCCCTTGACTGTTAAAAAATTAACAAAACAAATACAGTGTTTTTCCAAGTTCCATTAACATAACTGGTACTGTTTCTACAGATCTATCAGCAAGAGCTGTCTTAACAAGTGAAAAAAAGGGAAAGTGTTAGTCCCTCAGTTCTGTCTGACTGTTTGTCACCTCCATGGACTATAGCCTTCCAAGCTACTCTGTCCATGGAATTCTCCAGGCAAGAATACTGGAGTGGGTTGTCGTTTCCTACTTCAGGGGATCTTCCTGATCCAGGGATCAAACTTTGGTCTCCTGCCTTGGAGGCAAATTCTTTACTCTCTGAGCCACCAGGGAAGCCCATTTTAAATAACATAATGTCTATCAATAGTGAAAATCCAGTGTTAAGAGAAAGAAAAATGAAAGAAAAATTCACTCAAGCTTTAATCACCCCATATACTAAACTGCTTTCATTTTCTTATTGTCTACTCATAGGACCAATAAAAGAAAGGACCTTTCTTTTATTCTTATTTCATGTAATATCATGCATTTTACACAGATCTTTATCATTTAAATTTTTTTAAAATTACTTTTTCCATTGAGAGCATGCAGTGTACCTTCTTTGACATTTTCCCTCTCACTATCATGAAGGTGGCAAATTATTTTTACTTAGAGACTGGGATGAAATTTTATTATAGGACCAAATATGTTACTTTGGAAACAGGTTCAAAGAATTCATTATTGGACTCAGATCTCATAATTGGAAACAAATTCACACATATCAAATTCCTTAATTAGCACATGTCAAACTTTCTCTCGTTTTCGTTGTTGGAAGTAACTTCACTGATGGTTTAAGTTATTTTTGCTCCTATAAGCGCATCTCCTTATAACCTTTCCACCTGATCTCACATGCCTTGCCTTTATATTTTGTTTTTAAAAATCTGCTTTAGAGCTGTTAGAGCAGAGTGGGGAAAATGATTCTTGAAACATAGGTCAACAACATTCAAAGCTGAGCTAGGAGAAAACAAAACAAAGAAAGAAATTTTTCTCGGAAAAAAATTTTTGTCATCTTTAATCCAGAGTATGTAGATTAAAATCTGGCCGAATAAATCCCTCCTCCTGGGTTGAATCACAAACTGTTAGCGGCTTTATTGAAGAGCCTGAGCCTGTGTTCGAACTTGTATATTGGAAATAAGCTATACAGTGATGCAGAACCCCACACTGACACACTGTTCTAGTAAGTAAACATGTCCCTAAATTCATCAGGTAATTTTGAGCAATTCTGAAAGCATCCCTAAATTGTCTAATATTGTCCTCAAGTGTGGACCATTTACTTTAAATATATAGTAAAAATTTGCAGTAACATTGCCTTATCTGCCAATTTGCTAATGCCTTAATCATCATGAGTATGACTATTATTTTGTATTGCTTAGTTCCTTGCTACTCGAAAATGGTTTGTGGACCAGTGACATTGAGATCTCCTGGGCAATAGAGATCCAGAATATCAGGCACTACACAGATCTTCTGAATAAGAATCTGCAATTTAACAAGATTCCCTGGGATACATTAGAGTTTAAGAAGCACTGATTGTACTTCACATTTGTCTAATACATGAAACAATGTGTTTCTTACTTATTTTCAGACATTTGAATCATAGATGTGCAAAAGGATTTTAGAAATGATCTAGCCCGGCATTCCCCCCGTGTATTCCACGGAACACTCATCTCCTAGAATGTCAATAGAGGTTATGCTGAAAAAATGTAGGAAATACTGCTGGTTAAATAATGCAAATAATTTTCTTTACTACAGGATTTCTCAGAGTCTTTAATAAACTTATGTGCATTGTGACTCTCCAGGGAGGAACGGGGAAAGATTTAAACTGTGTTCAGTTCTGTTGATCAGTCGTGTCCAACTCTTTGCAACCCCATGGACTGCAGCACGCCAGGCCTCCCTGTCCACCACCAATTCCTGGAGTTTACCCAAACTCATGTCCACTGAGTTGGTGATGCTGTCCAACTATCTCATCCTCTGTCGTCCCCTTCTCCTCCCGCCTTAAATCTTTCCCAGCATCAGGCTCTTTTCAAATGAGTCAGTTCTTCGCATCAGGTGGCCAAAGTTTTGGAGTTTCAGCTTCAGCATCAGTCCTTCCAATGGATATTCAGGACTGATCTCCTTCAGGATGGACTGGTTGGATCTCCTTGCAGTCCAAGGGACTCAAGAGTCTTCTCCAACACCACAGTTCAAAAGCATCAGTTCTTCGGCGCTCAACTTTCTTTATGACCAACTCTCACATCCATACATGACCACTGGAAAAACCATAGCCTTGACCAGATGGACGTTGTTGGCAAAGTAATGTCTCTGCTTTTTAATATGCTATCTAGGTTGGTCATAACTTTTCTTCCAAAGAGTAAGCGTCTTTTAATTTCATAGCTGCAATCACCATCTGCAGTGATTTTGGAGCCCAAGAAAATAAAGTCAGTCACTGTTTCCACTGTTTCCCCAATTATTTGCCATGAAGTGATGGGACTGGATGCCATGATCTGAGTTTTCTGAATGTTGAGTTTTAAGTCAACTTTTTCACTCTCCTCTTTCATTTTCATCAAGAGGCTCTTTAGTTCTCCTTCACTGTCTGCCATAAGGGTGGTGTCATCTGCATATCTGAGGTTATTGATATTTCTCCCATCAATCTTGATTCCAGCTTGTGCTTCCTCCAGCCCAGCATTTCTCATGATGTACTCTGCATATAAGTTAAATAAGCATGGTGACAATAAACAGCCTTGACGTACTCCTCTTCCTATTTGGAACCAGTCTGTTGTTCCATGTCCAGTTCTAACTGTTGCTTCCTGACCTGCATACAGATTTCTCAAGAGGCAGGTCAGGCGGTCTGGTATTCCCATCTCTTTCAGAATTTTCCACAGTTCATTGTGATCCAATCGACACAATCAAAGGCTTTGGCATAGTCAATAAAGCAGAAATAGATGTTTTTCTGGAACTCTCTTGCTTTTTCGATGATCCAGCAGATATTGGCAATTTGATCTCTGGTTCCTCTGCCTTTTCTAAAACCAGCTTGAACATCTGGAAGTTCATGGTTCATGTATTGCTGAAGCTTGGTTGGAGAATTTTGAGCATTAATTTGCTAGTGATTGAGATGAGTGCAATTGTGCGTTAGTGTGAGCATTCTTTGTCATTGCCTTTCTTTGGGATTGCAATGAAAATTGACCTTTTCCAGTCCTGTGGCCACTGCTGAATTTTCCCAATTTGCTGACATATTGAGTGCAGCACTTTCACAGCATCATCTTTTAGGATTTGAAATAGCTCAACTGGAATTCCATCACCTCCACTAGCTTTGTTTGTAGTGGTGCTTCCTAAGGCCCACTTCACTTCACATTCCAGGATGTCTGACTTTAGGTGAGTGATCACACCATCATGATTATCTGAGTCATGAAGATCTTTTTTGTATAGTTCTTCTGTGTATTCTTGCCACCTCTTCTTAATATCTTCTGCTTCCGTTAGGTCCATACCACTTCTGTCCTTTATTGAGCCCATCTTTGCATGAAATATTCCCTTGGTATCTCTAATTTTCTTGAAGGGATCTCTAGTCTTTCCCATTCTATTGTTTTCCTCTATTTCTTTGCACTGATCACTGAGGAAGGCTTTCTTATCTCTCCTTGCTATTCTTTGGAAATCTGCATTCACATGGGTATATCTTTCCTTTTCTCTTTTGCTTTTTGCTTCTCTTCTTTTCACAGCTATTTGTAAGGCCTCCTCAGACAGCCATTTTGCTTTTTTGCATTTCTTTTTCTTGGGGATGGTCTTCATCCCTGTCTCCTGTACAATGTTACGAACCTCTGTTTGTAGTTCATCAGGCACTCTGTCTATCAGATCTAGCCCCTTAAATCTATTTTTCACTTCCACTGTATAATGCTTAGGGATTTGATTTAGGTCATACCTGAATGGTCTAGTGGTTTTCCCTACTTTCTTCAATTTATGTCTGAATTTGGCAATAATGAGTTCATGATCTGAGCCACAGTCAGTTCCTGGTCTTGTTTTTGCTGACTGTATAGAGCTTCTCCATTTTTGGCTTCAAAGAATATAATTAATCTGATTTCAGTATTGACCATCTGGTCATGTCCATGTGTAGAGTCTTCTCTTGTGTTGTTGGAAGAGGATGTTTGCTATGACCAGTGCATTCTCTTGGCAAAACTCTATTAGCCTTTGCCCTGCTTCATTCTGTATTCCAAGGTCAATATTTGCCTACTATTGTCAAGTGTTTCTTGACTTCCTACTTTTGCATTCCAGTCCCCTATAATGAAAAGGACATCTTTTTTGGGTGTTATGTCTAGAAGGTCTTGTAGGTCTTCATAGAATTGTTCAACTTCAGCTTCTTCAGCATTACTGGTTGGGATATAGACTTGGGTTACCATGATATTGAATGGTTTGCCTCGGAAACGAACAGAGATCATTCTGTCATTTTTGAGATTGCATCCAAGTACTACATTTCAGACTCTTTTGTTGACCATGATGGCTACTCCATTTCTTCTAAGGGATTCTTGCTCACAGTAGTAGATATAATGGTCATCTGAGTTAAATTCATCCATTCCAGTCCATTTTAGTTCACTGATTCCTAAAATGTCGACGTTCACTCTTGCCATCTCCTGTTTGACCACTTCCAATTTGCCTTGATTCATGGACCTAACACTCTAGGTTCCTATGCAATATTGCTCGTTACAGCATTGGACCTTGCTTCCATCACCAGTCACATCCACAAGTGGGTATTGTTTTTGCTTTGGCTCCATCCCTTCATTCTTTCTGTAGTTAGTTCTCCACTGATCTCCAGTAGCATATTGGGCACCTACCGACCTGGGGAGTTCATCTTTCAGTGTTCTATCTTTTTGCCTTTTCATACTGTTCATGGGGTTCTCAAGGCAAGAATACTGAAGTGGTTTTCCATTCCCTTCTCCAGTGGACCACAAATTGTCACAAATCTCCACCATGACCTGTCTGTCTTGGGTGGCCCTACACGGCATGGCTCACAGTTTCATTGAGCTAGACAAGGCTGTGGTCCATGTGATTAGGTTGTTTAGTTTTCTGTGATTGTGGTTTTCAGACTCTGCCCTCTGGAGAATGATAAGAGACTTATGGAAGCTTCCTAGTGGGAGAGACTGACTCAGGGAGAAACTGGGTCTTGCTCTGATTGGCAGGGCCATGCTCAATAAATCATTACTCCAATTTTCTGTTGATAGGTGGAGCTGTGTTCCCTCCCTGCTGTTTACCTGGAGCCAGACTATGGTGGAGGTGATGAAGACAATGGTGACCTCGCTCAAAAGATCCCAGGCATGTACTGCTACACTCTGTGCCCTGACCCTGCAGCAGGCCACCACCGACCCAGGCCTCTACCGGAGATTCCCGGACACCCACAGGCAAGTCCGGGGCAGTCTCCTGTGGGGTCACTGCTCCGTTCTCCTGGTCCTGGTGCACAAGGGTCTGTTGTGCCCTCCGAGAGTCTATTTCCCAGTCCTGTGTAAGTTCTGGCAGCTCTATGGTGGGGTTAATGGTGACCTCCTCCAAGAGGGCTTATGCCAAACCCAGGTCTGCTGCTCCCAGAGCCTCTATGCCTGTGGCAGACCACCGTCTGCCCGGACCTCCACAGGAGACGCTCAGACACAGTTCTGTCTCAGTCTCTGTGGCGTCCCTGGGTCCTGGTGCACACGAGGTTTGATTGAGCCCCCTGAGTGTCTTTGGCAGGAATGGGGTTTGATTCTAAATCTTAATTTGCCCCTCTTACCATCTTGCTGGGGCTTCTCCTTTGCCCTTGGATGTGGGGTATCTCCTCACAGTTGCTCCAGTGCCTACTGTCTTATTGGGGTTTCTCTGACCTTGGACCTGGAGTATCTTCACCCCGCCAGTCCAGCGAAGCGCAACCGCCGCTCCTGACCTTGGATGTGGTGTATTCTCCTCTCCGCCGCTTGATGCTCCAGCATGAGCTGGAGGGTATTACAAACTGTGAGCGCATTGCAAACATATTTGGATACAGTGCATTATTTTCACCAAGTTATCTGATAGGACTAGTGTCTACTTGAACACATTTTGAAAATATTTACCTAGTTCAATTCCTCACCTAACAGACTCATATAGTTTATTTTCATCATCTTATTTGACTAAAGATAAGGTGCGTGCTAAGTCACCTCAGTCGTGTCAGACTCTTCGTAACCCCGTGGACTGTAGCCCACCAGGCTCCCCTGTCCATGGGATTCTCCAGGCAAGAATACTGGAGTGGTTTGTTGTGCCCTTCTCTAGGGGATGTTCTCAGCCCAGGGATCAAACCCACATCTCTTGTGTCTACCTGCATTGGCAGGCAGGCTCTTTACCACTTGCACCACCTGGGAATTTATTCTAATTTCTTGTTGATTTTTCAGTAGGAAAGTGACTACTGCTATATTAGTTAAAACTAAAAAAAAAAAAAAAAAAACAAAAACCAAAAAAACAAAAACACACACACACCCAAAATGTAATGGCTTGCTCCCATAAGATATCAGGTTTTTTTCTAAGATAAGTAAGTATCAAAAACTGTGAAAATCTGAGATCCTACTCTATTCACAGTCTCATGAGTTAGCCTGCCACAGATTTCTGGAAGCTGGCAGAAGACACAAAATGTCCAGGTCAGAGACAAATGACTTGATTACTCATGCCACAGAAAGCAGTGAGAGCTTCATGTTTGTGTCATTTTTCCATGTTCTTCAAGTCCCACGGGGCAATGTGAAGTGTCCCAGGTGAACACTGCACACAGAGTGAGTCTGAGTCAAGGAAAGAATCCTTCGGTTTAGGGAAAGTGCATCTTTCATAGTGAGTTGCAAGCAAAGATGCTCTTTGCCCCAGAGGGAGATATTATATTAACTACACTGGACAATAAAGCAACCTGTTCTTTGCTTCTATGGGTGACACTATCTCCATCTTCTGAGGCTGTTCACTATCTTTACATCTTGGAAAGATAGCCTGAAAAAACGGTGGCCAGTGCGTCTGCTCCCAGGACACGGAGAAACATGAAAGGCCATGGAGAATTGTCTCCCAACATTTCAGGGTAAGAAAGTGAGTAGATATTCTACTCCACAGGGTTTTTCAGAGCTCAGACTGATGGTGACTCTCTACACATGTGTCTGAGGCACAGTGCGGGGTATGGGTGTCACGATTCCAGACATCAGGAAGGGGAAGGGAGTGGCGGAGCATATGAGGATGGTTTTCTGAACCATGGTTCAAAGTGGTGCACACCACTTCTTAATAGTCTATCCTTCAGATGTGGACACGTGGGCACCTGGCCACGCTACACTGCAGAGGAAGAATGGGAAATGCAGTCACACTTTGTGCCCAGGAATGGGAGAAGAGGTTTGGAGGACACCCAGAAGTCTCTACCACATTGCCATTTTGATAGTGATTTAGCTACAAGTTTCTCTGTTTTCATCTCAAGGAAAAAATTAGTAAACCTACTCATAAATGCTTTAGAGATGGGTCTTTTATACTTACAGCATCACAGAATTTTAGAATTGGAAGAGTCTTCAGAATCATATTTCTAGTCTGTCTGCCCTTCAGTTTAGGGGTGAAGAAACTGAAACCAGAGAAGGTAAATGGCTTAGCTGTGTGACTTCCTAAATCTAATTGGTTAGTTGGCTGAGCTGACATTTCCAGACCTCTGTGCCCCTGCTGCACTTTGACCTGTGCCAAACTTGTAAGCTCATGGGACTTTTCCCTAATGATCTGTTTTTATATTTGGTATTTTGATAATCAGTAATCAGGAGATATATATATGTGTGTGTAATTTTTTTGAAGTATATAATTGATTTACAATGTTGTGTTTATTTCTGCTGTATAGCAAAGTGACTCAGTTATACATATATATTCTTTTTCATATTCTTTTCCATCATAGTTTATCAGAGGATATTGAATATAGTTTCCTGTGTTATACAGAAGGATCTTGTTGTTTACCCACCCTGTATATAATAGTTTACATCTGCTAATCCCAATCTCCTGATGATCGGGATTTCTTAAATCACTGAGTGTGTATGTGAATTGTTCATTCATTTATTCATTTAAGGAATATTTATTGAGCCCTGTAATGACAGACACTATTCTAGTTACTGGGAATGCATCTGTGAGTGGGCCAGGCAAGGTCATACTTCCATAGACCTGATATTGGAGGTGATATTCTGTGATATTTAGAGTACAGTTGAGTCTTCAGCATGAGAGACACTATGGCTCATTTATGAGGCAAGCCTTTATGTATGGATTTAAAAAAAAATTTCACTTCTTATTTTCAGCTTAAATCAGGCTACACAGAATTTACAGTGTTTTAAGTTTCATCACAATTAGTTTATAGCAAGATTCCCTTTGTATGTATATAGGAACTAACCTTTAAAAATAAGCCTATGCATTATTTCCATAACAAATATGTTATAATTTTTTGTTGCATTTGTGTGGATGGTTTTTATTTGAAGTCTATTTGAAGTCTCAAAACTGAGTGGAACATTATTTTTTTTTTTAACAGAAATCTCATTCACATGTTTTGATTTATCAGAGCGTTTTATGTTTACTTAAAAAATTTCCTTCTGTTCCCTAGAGAAGTCCATAATGTACTCAGTACAAATTGAACATCAGAAATATAATGTAGTCAAATGACAGAATAAAATTCAGGAGAAACTGTTAAGTCTTGCTCTTTAAAAGAAAAATCTATGTTCTTATATTACATTGTGCATATGTATTATGGAAATATCTGAAAGATACACAGCACACCATGCACAAAACTATTGTTTATGAACAAGTTTATATGATGCAGTTTATTGAAAAAGGGTTCAATTTAAAGTAATAGTGCATAAAATAAGCATAATGTGGCATGCTGCAAGAGGTCTAGATTGTGAGCGCCAAGAATCAGAATCTAATCCTGATGATGTTTAAAACAGACTATACAACATAAGTATTTGTATAGTATTTTATGGTTGACAAAGCTCTTTTAAAAAAAAATTAACAATAGATAATATTCATTGAACACTTACCACATGACAGATGTGGTAATGTCATTCACTTAATTCTTTCAACATCTCAATGAAGTGTTTACTCCCTCTTGAACACCCTACTCTCCAACCTCATTCTCCAGGGGATCTTATCCACAGACTGCTTGGACCCCTCTCATCCCAGACTGGGACACTAGGGAAAGCCTCTGCATCCCTCCGGAGACATAGTTCCCTCCTTTCGGAATTCAACTTTGGTTACATGGTGCTGATTAGCTGATGGTATGGGGGAGGTTACCTGAATACATAACCACATTATTTTTCAATTTCTGTATCTCACCAGGGTCAATGGAAGAAGTAGACAGGCCTATAGTTCTCTAGGGCATTCATGCTTAGACTTACCTATTTACAGACCTCATAAAACCCTCTTCTTACTTTGTTGCCCCTTTAACTTCACTCCTGTGCTGACCCAGAGGTGGTCTCCACCCTTACCCCGCCTGGGTGGTCCTCAGTGTTGCCTACCTCTTTGTGTCCAATGCAGAAATGCACATCTGCCACCTCCCATTGACATGTCATTATAAAACAGGGAGTGGGTTTCAGTTTCTGGCCAAATTATTTGACACCAGTGAATGTCTTCCTCAGAAGTACTCCAATTCTATTTTATGTTTTTTTGTTTACTTCCAAGTGTGTGCAAACTGTCTATGCTTTCTTGCTCCAAATTGTACAAAGACTGAGGTATTTACTTCTCATTATATCTTCATGTTTCCCCACCCCCCCAATTCTTGTAAGGTTTTTAAATGTCAGCCTAATTTTCTTTACTTATGCCCATTTATTTCTCAGTTACCATTGGATGACCTTTTATATTCTGTATCTTTTCCTTTTGGTAAATTCTATCATATTACATTAATTTTAAGATGTGTATTTTTTCATGTTTTTAACATGTCTGAAACCAGCATGCACATCACAGTGGTTTCTATCTTTCCATTAGCTATAGCACTTTTAAAATTTCTTTATGGAACATAAAGAGTTGCTAGATTTGATGAAATAAAGCTAATATAGTCATAACAAATGAAAAGTTTGCAGTTTGTACAATGAGGTTCCACCTCATACCAGTTAGAATGGCCACCATTAAAATATCTACAAATAACAAATGCTGAAGAGGGTATGGAGAAAAGGGAACCCTCCCACACTGTTGGTGGCTGTAAGTTGGTACAGCCACTATGAAAACAGCTTGGATGTTCCTCAAGAAACTAAAAATAAAGTTGTGTATGATCCAGCCATCCCACTCCTTGGCATATATCCAGACAAAACTATAATTTAAAAAGATAAGCACACCCCTGTGTTCTTAACAACACTCTTTACAACACCCAAGGAAATGACCTAAATGTCCATCTGTGGAAGAATGGATAAAGAAGGTGTGGTACATATATAAGATGGAATACTACTCAGCTATGAAAAGAATGAAATAATGCCATTTACAGCAGCTTGGATGCATAGAGAGATTATCAAGCTGAGTGAAGTAAGTCAGACAGAGAAAGACAAGTACCATATGATATCGCTTATATGTAGAATCTAAAATATGACAAGAACTTATCTACAAAAAAGAAACAGATTCACAGACACAGAGAACAGATTTGTGGTTGCCAACAGATGCAAACTATTATATATAGAATGGGTAAGCGGCAAGATCCTACTGTAGAACATAAGGAAATATATTCAGCATCCTGAGATATTGGGAAAGAACATGAAAAAGGATGTGTAGGTCACTTAACTGTTTTTGTCTTCAGTTATACCATGAATTTGGCTAGACAAACCTCTAAGTTCTTGGTCACCTCTAATATTAAGGTTTGAAACAGATCTAATTTTTTTTTAAAATGTTTAAATAGCTGAAAAAAATACTGTCCAGGGCAGGTAATATGAGCACGTGGCATAAAATTTAAAAAGTAGCAAAGGAAATATAAAGAAAAGTAATTTTCCATCTATTGCCCCAACCACTCACTTCTACTCCCTAAGGTAAATACTGCTGCACTTTTGTATGCATATTCCAGTGACAGTCTATGCATATAAAGCCAACATATGTGACATTTTCAAATGATCAACCATGAATTCACACTTGCATCTCCAATACCAATCCTACAATATAGGACTCATTCTAGTTTTCTCCTTTTCAACTTTGTAGCTCCCATCCACAACATCATTCACAGTAGGCATCAATCTTAATAAGCAATCTCTTGGGCCATCTTCCTTCTATTTTAGGAGCATCCTTGTCAACTCACCTGGCTGACACTCTGTTCTAAGCTGTTGTCCCTACTGGTCCTTCCCCCATGTTCATACCCTTCTCATCCCTGATATTTGCGTTCTGACATCTCACACTGGTAGGCTTGGCAGATAAAATAAAGGACATTTAGTTAAATTCAAATTTCAGGTAAACAATTTTTTTAAGTGTGTGTTCCAAATATTGTGGCAAATAAGCTTACACTAAAAATATTAATAATTCATTGATTAACTGAAATTCAAATTTAACTAGCCTTCCATTTTTTTTGCTAAATTTGGCAATGTCACATATGGGGCCACCCATCAAGACCCAGTGTGGAACCTTCCTCACTTCACTGGAGTTTTAACATCCCAAGCTGGGTTACTCTCTCCCCCACTCTATCTGCCTTGCTCAGCCCTACCTGATGAAAAACAAGAGGAAGGGGGAGGCATGAAAAGGGGGAAATAAAAGGAAGAAAGAGGGAAAAGAAAAGGAGACAGTGAGGGGAAGAGGAAGAATACATTAGGTTTTTTAAATTTAGATTTATGAAATTAAATTTTGATGAGTTATTACAAAATACAGAGACAAAAATGCTAGCTAGATTCAAGGAATATTAAACTATGTCAATAAGAACTACACTGAGATATATAATTGAATCACTTTTCTGTACACCCGAGATGAATGCAATATTATAAATCAACTATACTTCCATTTTAAAAGAGAACTATACTGAAGAGATAATTTTGGAAATTCAGGAGGGTTATCAACTCCTGTTTGGGGCAAAATTTATTGTTGGTGCTTATAACAATTCAGGAAAAAAATATAATGCAGAAGAAATATCTCAGGGCAATGAGCCTTCTTTATAAGTACAAGGAAGGAACATATGCATTGTACAAAACGCAGAAAGAAGGAATAGTTTTCTTTCTTTCCTAATAGCTCTGGGCAATTGGGACGTCAATGGAAAAACACAGCTGGGAGCTCCCTCTGTCCTGCATAAGGTCTTAGGATGGCTGTGGAGGAAAGGGGAACATGAGCGGGGAAGAAATGTGGGCTTTTCAGCCAAACACAACCTAGCTCCAAAGTTTTGTTTTCTACTTATTACCTAGGGCAGGGGATAGCTTATTTAGTCTTCCAATAACTATTTCTTCTTCTGTTGAAATAATGCAGGTAACAGAGGGGATCAAAAAGAGTAAAACAGAACAGAGCTTCTCAAAGTGTGGCTCTCAGACCACCAGCATCGGTCTCAAATGAGATCTTGTTAGACTTGTAAATGTACTGTGTGCTTAGTCACTCAGTCATGTCCCACTCTTTGTGACCCCGTGGATGGTAGCCCTCCAGGCTTCTCTGTCTTGTCCTGGAGGAAGACTTGTCTAGGAGTGGGTTACCATGCCCTCCTCTAGGGGATCTTCCCAACCCGGGGATCAAACCCAGATCTCCTGCATTGCAGGTGGATTCTTTACTGTCTGAGCCATGGTTATAAATTACCAGCCGCACCCTAAACCTTCAGAATCTGAACTATGGATTCTTTGGTGTAATGAGTCCTTCAGGTGATTATGGCACAACTAAAAATTTAGAACCACTGAGACGGAATTCCCTATTTGCATGGAGTCCATGTGCAAAGTGGTAACTAGCTTTATAGGCATGCTCCTTCTTTATCTGTTGTCTTTCCTTGTTTCTCGAACTCTGTTTTTTCATTAGGAGTTATATGTGTTACCTGCACCTTCTCTGTTAAAAGGAAAGCAGGACTGAGAGGGGAGCTTGGGGAGAGACTGCACTGCTGAGTCTGACTCATGCTTCACGGATCCTGACACCCACCCCCTGATGCTCTGGAAGTCTCCAGCGCTCCTGACACAGGCCACTGACCTGTGCCCATACACCATCCAAACAACTCCTGTCAAACCCGAAGAAGAGGAGAGGGAAGAATTCTTGCAGCAAGAATTGTTCTCAGGGTCCAATCTGCACTTGTGACATCTTTCCATCTCTCCAATCTATCCTCTTCACTGCACCCAGCCATCTTCCTAAATAAAATATCAGATCCTTACCACTGTTCTACTAAAACCCTTTGTAGGCGCCATAAGACTTTACCCTTAAGATTTAGGCAAACTCCTTCACATGTAAGGCAGTTCACAGTCTGATCCCAATGGACCTCTTCATCCTCATGCATCTCTCACTTCCTGTATACCCCACCTCTCCCTATCCCCCCCTCACTTCTCCTCACCCCCTATTGGGACACTGATGGAAAGAAAACAGCTGGGAGCTCCCTCTGTCCTGCATAAGGTTTCAGGATGGATGTGGAGGAAAAGGAGAGGGTGAAGGGGAAAAAGCATGGACTTTAAATAAACCAAACAGAAGCCAGATAACAACACACACAGGCACATGCTGAACTTGGCCAGGTGGAAAAGCCAGTGGCCAGACGACACTTCTGGTGAATGTCACCCTTGAGCTGATCATGAAGAACATAGAAGAGGAACAGACGTGAGACAGTACAGGGAACTATAACATGAACTAATGGGCATCATTTCTGAAGTTTAAGTTACTAGGGGAAGTGTGGAGATAGGTAAAGCTGGAAAAGCGGGCTCAGGGCGGTTCTTTAATGACTTGCTCAATGTCCAACAAAAATCAAGCTGCACATCCAGATGCAAATTTAAGACTAGATACATTAGGTTTCTGTTTAGGTCTTAGAAATGGGCTTCCCTGGCTGCTCAGCTGGTAAAGAATGTGTCTGCAATACAGGAGACCCCGGTTTGATCCCTGGGTTGGGAAGAGGCCCTGGAGGAGGGAATGGCAACCCACCCCAATGTTCTTGCCTGGAGAATTCCTTGGACAGAGGAGCCATGTTATTTTCTCCCTTAAATGGCTGAAGAAACTAGAACTCCTAGAAGGTATATCATTGACCCATGCGATGTTCACACTATAAAATTGTAAAGATACCTTTCCAAGCCAATGCCATGCTCCTAACCACTACATTCTTCTGCAACCAGGGCTTTGACTGTCTTTTAAAAATCAGAGCTTGACTTCAAATTTGGACTACAACTCTGGATCCAACTCAAAACTTTTTCACTGAGGTCCTCAATTTAGAGGAATTACTTTTTTGACCTTAAGAGAATTATTTCCTTGTAATTGGAGGCTTAATTGTTTGTTATTATTTGCTCCTTAACCATGCTGGCTAAGAGTAGTCTGAGATTTGCACAATTATTTATTTTGTGGATCTCCTTGATGAATTCTTGACAGAGGGCCTCCTCTGTCTGCACAGCTGGTATCAATATCCATAAAAGGCCATTTATGCAATTTGTCAGCTCTGTGAGTGTCAGTTTCCTAGAGTGGTGTCTTTAGTGGCCTCCACTTATGCTTGAAACATTTTTATGAATGTATTTACTTCTGAATTCTTTTCTGAAAAGATGTGGAAAAAACAACCTTGAAAATAATATTTTGTTCTTGAAGAGATGGGCAATTGTTCTCAATCTTTTAGGAGTGGGTTGACAAAACTTACATCTAAGGAAGCACAGTGTAACCTTAAAGTGTAGGAAAAAAATAGAGAAATAGGTGTGTCAAATGTCTAACTGGACTTACTTGAAATGACTTAACAATGTCAATACTAATGAATATGATATTAATAGTAAAATGATGGCTGATAAGTAATTTTAGTTAAGTATCTAAATTTTTTAAAAAGATTTCCTTTCCACATTGGCAAAACTTTTCTATATACCTCAAGGGCAAAAAAGATTACTAATTCTTTTTTTCCTCCACTTAAAAATTATCAATATATAAAGACATATCTTAAATTGGAAAATTTTTTAAATTAATGAAATTTGTCCTGCTAGATCTCTCAAACTTTCATGTTTTTGAAGGCAAAAGATTTGGGTTGTTTCTAGAATTGATATAGAACTTACTCTACAGCAGTGAACCAAAAAATATTTGTTGAAGCAATAAATGAAAGTATTATTAAACCAAATTAACCAGCCAAAAAATACATTTAGCTAATACTTCATCATTTTGCATTGTGCACTATACATATTGGGGCTTCCCTGCTGGCTCAGGTGGTAAAGAATCCGCTTGCAATGTGGGAGACCTGAGTTCAACCTCTGGGTTTGGAAGATCCCCTGGAGAAGGGAATGGTTACTCACTCTAGTATTCTTGACTGGAGAAATCCATGGACTGTACAGTCCATGGGGTCGCAAAGAGTCGGACATGACTGAGTGACTTTCACTTCACTATATATATATTGGGGCTTCCTTAGTGGCTCAGATAGTGGTGAAGGATCTGCCTGCCAATGCAGGAAACAGAGGTCGATCCCTAGATTCGGAAGATCCCCTGGATAAGGAAGTGGCAACCCACTTCAGTATTCTTCTCTGGGAAATCCCTTGGACAGAGGAGTCTGGCGAGCTATCGTCCATGGGGTTGCAAAAGAGTCAGACATGACTTAGGAACTAAACAAAAACAATGATATATATCTTATAACATGGCTTCCATTTAAAATAAGTTAATTGCTACTTCTAGATATTTATTTTATAAAGTGGCACATGTGCAAAGCAAAACAGTATTGGTACAGAAATATTCATTGCAGCATAGGATGTAATAGCCTCAGATTGAAGCAACCTGAATGTCTGTCTTTAGAAAACTAGTCCTGTCCCTGTAACAGAATACTGTGTGTGTGTGTGTGTGTGTGTGTGTGTGCGCGCGCGCTCAGTCGCTTCAGTCATATACAACTCTCTGTGACCCCACAGACTGTGGTCCAGACAGCTCCTCTGTCCGTGGGGTTATCCCAGCAAGAATACTAGAGTGGGTTGCCATTTCTTCCCCCAGGGGAGCTTCCTGACCCACAGGTTGAACAAGCATATCCTGTGGCTCCTGCATTGGCAGGTGGATTCTTTACCATTTGAATCACCTGGGAAGCCCTATAACGTAATACTATGCAGTCATTATAAAGAATAGGCATCTCTATATATCATATATATCATAATTAAGAGGCGTGCTCTTATTTTGAAACAATCTCAAACTTACAGAAAACCTGCAAAGATGATATGAAAACCTTGTTCTTTCCAAACTTTTCAAGAATAAGTTGCAGACATAATGTTCCATCACTTTTAAATACTTTTAGTCCTCCTCCCCCAACAAAAGGGCACTCTCTTGCTATACCACTAATACGAACATCAAAATCAGGAAATTAAAATCAGTTTGTTCCAGCCACCTACTCCCCAGCCTCTTTCCAGTTTTGATAATTATTTTAATAACGTTCTTTACAGCAAAAGGATTCAGTCCAGAATCACACATTGCATTTAGCTGTCACTGAGTTTCAGCCTCTGCTCACTCTGTAACAGTTCCTCTTTGTCTATCCTTAGCTTTCATAACCTTGATATTTTTGATAGTTGCAAGCCAGTCAATGTGTAGAATATCTCTTATTTGGGCTTGTCAGCTATTTCCTCATGATTAGATATAGGTTATACATATTTGGCAAGTTATTCTGCTCATGCATCCTTTCAGGTGACACAGGGTTTCAACTGATCTCATTATTAATGGTGTTAACTTTGGTCCCTTGATTACAGTGATGTCTGTCAGATTCCTCTACTGTAAAGTCAATAATTTTCCCTTTGCAATTAGTACATATTAAGGACAGAGCTAGGATATGCATATATTTATTTGATCTATATTTATTGTGTAGTTTGGGATAGCCTTAATAGAGCATGGATTTTTATTCTGACATACTCTCAATCTAGCCAGGTACAGAACTCCTATTTTCCTCTCATCACAGACAGTAAAAGAAATTAAATTCCCCCCATTTGTTTTCATTTTCTTGTTCTCATACAATTTTACTTTTAATTTTTTAAAATCTATGTTCTTGAAAGAATATATTAAAGTAAGGACACCTAATGAAACAATGAGTGGGTTGTGAGAAGATGTATTAGACCTTCAATAGCTAATAGAAACCTCATACTTCTTAAGATCTAAAATATATAAGCAGTGACTACTAGAGATAGATATTGGCTTTTGCCCACCTAATAATCATTCTTGATCCCTCTTATTTTTTGCTAAAAGAACCCTGCTTTGTTCACACGTGCATGCTTAGTTGTGTCTGACTTTTTGCAACCCTGTGGACTGCAGCCCTCCAGGGTCCTCTGGACATAGCATTTCCCAGGCAAGAACACTGGAGTGGGTTGCCATTTCCTCTTCCAGAGAATCTTCCCAATCTAGGGATCAAACTCATGTCTCTTGCATCTCCTGCACTGGCAGGTGGATTGGTTACCACTGTGCCACCTGGGAAGCCCTTGGGTCAGGAAGAGGTATAACAAAACAAAACAAAAGCCACCCTGGATCTCTGGGAGGTTAGGATCCCACCATCAGCTCCTAGGGTTGATGGGTTTATATGGGCCAAGGCGACATTATTACTCTTGGCTTGTGATTGGTCTAGAAGTGGGCACGTGACTCAGATAGAGCCAATCATTTCTGGGGTATAACGGGAGGCCTGGCAGAGAGTTTCCTTTCTGAAAGCTGCTTGAGAAAGTGGCCTTTTAATCCCAGCCCCTCCAATGTAGATAATGCCCAAAGGTGCAATAGCTTTTTACAATTGCAAAGCAACAGCAAGAGGATAAATGCCAACTTTCAAGAGTGGTAGCATGAAAAAACAAGATCCAGGTCCCTGATTCATTTTTGAGCTACTGACTCGATGCCAACAACCACCTGCCTGGGGAGTTCTTGTTATAAGAGAAAAATAAAACGCCAGTTTGTTGGAGTCTCTGTAAGTCAGGTTTCTGTTGTCTGGAATTAAACTGCAGCCTTTCTAACTGAAACTGTGATTCAAGAACTCTTCCATAGTCCCAATCTCTGCCAAGAAAAGATCACTGCTAGTATTATGTCCTTCACTGCAAGATAGGAACTGGAGAACTTAGGGGAATACCTAAGGGATCTCTTTTAGAATGACCACTAAGTAAAAGAAAATACAGAATGCTGTCCATATGTTGCTTTTGTGTTTAAAAGGGATTGACTAATGTATTCATATTTTCCAGTACTTATGTAAAGAAACACCTAAAGAATACACACACGCGCGCACACACACACACACACACACACACACACACCCCTCTGCCACCACCCCTACTTAACTAAGGGCCAAGGCTGGGAGAAATAGGGTGAATTGGAGATGGTGTGGGAATGAGGAATAAAAATTAAACAGGAAATATAAGAGTGATCTTATTACAGAAAATTTGAAAATTGTGTCTACAAAAAAGACTTTTTTTTTTGATGAAGATGTATTTCTCTTTATGACATTTAATGACTGAATGATTTGGGGCAAATCACTCAGACTCTCAGAATCTGTTTTTCCTACCTGTGAGAAGAGCAGTCAACAGTTTTCTAATTAAACTGTTTAATTTCTAGAACTAGGCATTTCTATAACATATCATCAATTTTACCACAATATACAAAGTTAAATGATTACATTTAATAAGTTAAATGATTCCAGCTAAATTATCCCAACTGGAAATTCCCATGTGGACAACTTCACTATGGGTTGTTGGCAGCACATTTGGAGACAGGCTGGGATTGAGTCAGATTAAACAATTCTAAGTTGTTCCCATTACTAAGTGAGAAAGTGAGCGTTAGTCGCTCAGTTGTGTCCGACTCTCTGCGACCTGATGGATTGTAGCCCATCAGGCTCTTTTGTCCATGGAATTCTCCAAGCAAGAATGCTGGAGTAGGTAGCCCTTCCCTTCTCCAGGGGATCTTCCCAACCCAGGGATCAAACCCCGTTCTCCCACATTGTGGAAGGATTCCTTACCATCTGAGCCACCAGGGAAGCCTTCCCATTAATAAAAATTAAAACTATTCATGCTATTTATTACTGCAATCTCCCCTTGCCTGTGGTTCCTGATTCTTTTTACTCTGCTCTACTTTTTCTATTCTCCATGGCAGTTGTGCCTTCTAACAACCCTAATAATTAACTTATTAATTATGCACTGAGTCAATGATCTCTCTCCCCACACTACAAACTTTGTTCACAGTATGGATCCGCTGCTTGACATAGAGAAAGCACTCAACAAATGTTTGCTGAATGAGTGAAAGAATGAAGTCATGGTAGTGTTCCAGATCTATCTAAATGTCTAAACAAATTTTTACCTATAGTTGGGAAAAAAGCATGAAAGATAGCAAATCATCAGTTACATTTAGATGGTTGGCTGGTTTGTCGGGAAAATGCACAGGCTCATAATTTGCCTGCTTGTTTGTTCCTGGATCGTCTTTATAACAGAAAATTATGAAGTAGAAGCAGGGATCTTAAGAACTAAATAATAGGAAGCAGTCTAATAAAAGAGTCTGCTTAATGTTACTGCTAACTCAAATGTCCTTGGGTGCCAAGAGCTGGGAGTCTGAGAACGAGTCATTTGAAGAGATTACTCCCAAGGCTGAGAACTCAAGATTTTCTGTCTCTCAAAGAGAGGAACTCGGGCCTTCTGCTTTCTTGGGCATCAGTTCAGGCTCCAAGAAAGGTTTCCTCATGTGAGAAGTGCCAGGCAATGCACCTGCTCCTCAGCTGTTTTTCCTGTGGTTCTGCGCAGCCTGCCTCACTTGGTGGCTGAGTGCGGAGCCGCTCTGATGCCACCTGGCTGCTAATGTTATCTTCTGCTGCCTAGACAGTGGGGCTGACCCATCTCTACCTCAAAGACAACTGGGCTCCCTGCTCTACCCTCCGTCCTCTGCGAGTGCCTGTCCCCTCTCGTGTCCCCCTCTTCTGTTGCAATGGGCATCGGAGAGGACCACCCAGCAGAACTGCTTGAAATTTAACCTGAATTTCTTTCTTCTTTCAGTTTTGCAATTTAGTTTTCATCTTCCCAAGGCAGAGACACTTTCCTGACTCTTACGTTAGGGTGGATTCCAGGACAGTGTCCTTCTATGTAGAAGCACTGCTGCCTTTTGCTTTCAGCAGTTACTGAGTTTACCCTCATCTATGAATCTCAACCTCCCTCTGTCTGTCTGTCTGTTACACGCACAGACACAAACACAGATACACACACATCCCCCTACA
Organism: Cervus canadensis; assembly: GCF_019320065.1. Classification (NCBI taxonomy): domain Eukaryota; kingdom Metazoa; phylum Chordata; class Mammalia; order Artiodactyla; family Cervidae; genus Cervus; species Cervus canadensis. The sequence goes on from NC_057399.1 coordinate 17,557,833, forward strand.
ATCTTGCTTCCATAGTCCCCTTTCCTCAGAAGTGTGTCAGACCTATCTACATATATCTGAACTACAACAGTGGACAGGCTTAGCATTCTTAACATTCAACTCCTGGGTTCTTTGAAAAGTCAAGGAAATCTAGCAGCTGAGTGTTGATAGAGGAGGCAAGAACTCCTAATTCAACATGTCAAGGTGAAAGAGACCTACTGACCTGGTTTGCAATCTGGCTCCACATTTTAGGTTCTGTGACCTCTGGCAACTTACCTGTTTCTTCACTTGTAAAGTGGGCATAATGATAATACTTACTTCATAGGATTATTTTAAAGACCAAATATGTCAAGGGCATGTAAGACATTTAAAGGAGGGCCTAAGTAAGTTCTCAAATGTTAGCACTTATAATAGTTAGCATCATTATTTTATCTTCCTTCTCCTTCTTCCTCTTCCATCAACATCATCATCCTCACTATCACCACCATTGTCGTCAGCGTTATCATCATCATCAACTTGAATCTAACTGGGACCTCTGTAACAACAGATTTATACCAACACTCAATGACTTTATCTTCCCAACAGCAAAAACACTATGTAGTTTCTCTTGAGTGAGAAGGTTTTAACTTTCTAAAACACAAGTTCTAATTTAATTGATCAGGAATTTTGAAATTTAGAAGAAAGTGGCACAGAGAAAATACTGCTTTACAGTAGTTTAAAACACCAACAAACTTAAGATTTACCAAGATTCCCTTAAAAACATCATACCCAGAGGAACTTTAATCATGAAACTCAATATCTAGAATTAGAGAAAATCAGAGAGAAAACATGAAATTGGCTGCATTACATTCCTATCTTGTAAAGAAACAGAGGGTGTAGATATTCAGTATCTACTCAATATCTTTTCTGCATAACATTGAAGTTTCTCTACTTTAACTCCAAAATCTAGGGGAGAAAAGAGATCATTTTTAGGCACAATACCTCAAATTAAAGTACTAGGTATTGTTTAGAAATTGTCTAGGAATTTAGAAATCTCTCTATTTTTCTACAGAAGAGGGAAATGATATGTGGTCGTGTAGAGGACATTTATAAAACTGTAGAGGGCTATTTGGAAGGTGGCCTTACTGAGAAATACTAGAAAGGGATGCAATCTGCCAAAATGAATCTTTGAGAGACTAGAAATCAATAAATTGAATTGAGAAAAGTGGATATAAATTTGGAACCCAAATTTTGATATCCATCTCCTGAGAGACAGAACTGGGTGAAATAGACTTTTTTCCTTGTTATATTTTGATAGTTTAATACTATCCTGAATCATTTTTCTAGACTCTCTGGACCATAGCTTCTTGTATTTGTGTGTGCTTATGATCATAAAAGCATGATTTCATGTCCTTTTATTAAAAGGTGGGAGAGAATTGAGTTTTTACCTTAACTTTTAATTTTGAAATAATATTAAACTTACAGAAAAGGTGCAAAAACAGTACAAAAATCTCTGGTGTATCCTTCAATCAGGGTCACAAATACTGACAGTTTAGGACATTTATTTTACCATTCCCACCCTCATACATACACACATAACACATGCACAAAGAGGGTGTGCCTAATATATTATATTTTTCTGAGCCTTTTAAGATAAAGTTTTAGACATGATACCCTATTGCCCCTAAAGATTTCAATATATATTTCCTAGAACACTCTCCCACATAATCATAGTTAAGATTTCAATATATATTTCCTAGAACACTCTCCCACATAATCATAGTCAAATCTTTAAATTTGAGGAATTTACACTGATAAAAATATTATTAAGCTAATCTATACATGAAGTGTTAGTCATTTGGTTGTGTCTGACTCTTTGCAACACTGTGGACTGTAGTCTGCCAGGCTCCTTTCTTCACGGGATTTTCCAGGGAAGAATACTGGAGTGGGTTGCCGTTCCCTTCTACAGGGGATCTTCCCGAGCCAGGGATCAACCCTGGTCTCCTGGATTGCTGCTGCTGCTGAGTCGCGTCAGTCGTGACCGACTCTGTGCGACCCCATAGACGGCAGCCCACAGGCTCCCCCGTCCCTGGGATTCTCCAGGCAAGAACGCTGGAGTGGGTTGCCATTTCCTTCTCCAAGGCATGAAAGTGAAAAGTGAAAGTGAAGTCGCTCAGTCATGTCTGACTCTTCACGACCCCATGGACTGTAGCCTACCGGGTTCCTCCGTCCATGGGATTTTCCAGGCAAGAGTATTGGAGTGGGGTGCCATTGCTTTCTCTTCTGGATTGCAGGTGGACTTTTTACCATCTGAGCCACCAGGGAAGCCAGATCTATTCAAATTTTGCCAGTTGTCCTACTAATTTCCTTTACAAAGTATAAGATCTAATCCAAGGCCATACATTGCATTTAGTTTTCATATTTCTTAATTCTTCCTCAATCTGAAACAATTTGTGAGTCTTCCCTAGTCTTTGTTGACCTCGATATGTTGGACGAGTAAAAACCAATTATCTTGTATAATGTCCCAATAACCTGTCCAGTGTTTTCTGGTGCATTTTTGTCAGAAGTATCATAGAACTGAAGTATGTTCTTCTCGGAGCAACATTTCTGCAGGTACAAGATATCCATATTCTTGGTGCCATTAACTTTTATAACTTACTTTAGATGATATTTTCCAGGTTTATTCATTGTAAATTTAGTTAATATATGTTTTGTTCCTGTTAATTGATGAGTAATAGCAATTTGTGGAGAAACATTTAAGACTATGGAAATATACTGTTTATAATCAAGCTTTGATCTGCCAGTATTAGCATTTTTGATGACTCTTGCCTGAATCAATTATTTCTATAATAGGTGGCAAATGGTGATTTCATAAATTCAGTCATGCCTTTTACGTATATAGCATTCTACTGTAAGGTGGTTTTCCATTCTCTATAGGAGAGCTGTTGTTCCATGTCCAGTTCTAACTGTTGCTTCCTGACCTGCATACAGATTTCTCAGGAGGCAGGTCAGGTGGTCTGGTAATCCCATCACTTTCAGAATTTTCCACAGTTTGTTGTGATCCACACAAAGGCTTTGGCATAGTCAATAAAGCAGAAGTAGATTTTTTCCTGGAGCTCTTGCTTTTTTGATCAAACAGATATCGGCAATTTGATTTCTGGTTCCTCTGCCTTTTCTAAATCCAGCTTGAACATCTGGAAGTTCATGGTTCATGTACTGTTGAAGCCTGGCTTGGAGAATTTTGAGCATTACTTTGCTCAAAAGTAGTGTGTGAGATGAGTGCAATTGTGTAGTACTTTGAACATTTTTGGCATTGCCTTTCTTTGGGATGGGAATGAAAACTGACCTTTTCCAGTCCTGTGGCCACTGCTGAGTTTTCCAAATTTGCTCGCATATTGAGTGCAGCACTTTCACAGAATCATCAATAGCTCACTCGGAATTCCATCACCTTCACTAGCTTTGTTTGTAGTGATGTTTCCTAAGGCCCACTTCACTTCGAATTCCAGAATGTCTGGCTCTAGGTGAGTGATCACACCGTGGTGGTTATCTGGGTCATGAAGATCTTTTTGGTATAGTTCTTCTGTGTATTCTTGCCACCTCTTCTTACTATCTTCTGCTTCTGTTAGGTCCATACCATTTCTGTCCTTTATTGAGCCCATCTTTGCATGAAATGTTCCTTTGTTATTTTTAATTTTCTTGAAGAGATCTCTAGTCTTTCCCATTCTATTGTTTTCCTCCATTTCTTTGCATTGATCACTGAGGTAGGCTTTCTTATCTCTCCTTGCTATTCTTTGGAACTCTGCATTCAAATGGGTATATCTTTCCTTTTCTCCTTTGCCTTTCACTTCTGTTCTTTATTCAGCTATTTGTAAGGCTTCTTCAGACAACCATTTTGCCTTTTTGCATTTCTTGGAACAACAGACTGGTTCCAAATCAGGAAAGGAGTACATCAAGGCTGCATGTTGTCACCCTGCTTCTTTAACATATGCAGAGCAAATCATGCAAAATGCTGCACTGGAAGAAGCACAAGGTGGAATCAAGATTGCCAGGAGAAATATCAATAACCTCAGATATGCAGATGACACCACCCTTATGGCAAAGAGTGAAGAACTAAAGAGCCTCTTGATGAAAGTGAAAGAGGAGAGTGAAAAATTTGGCTTAAAACTCATCATTTGGAAAACTAAGATCATGGCATTCTGTTCAATCACTTCATGGCAAATAGATGGGGAAACAATGCAAACAGTGAGAGACTATTTTTTTGGGCTCCAAAATCACTGCAGATGGTGATTGCAGCCATGGAATTAAAAGACGCTTACTCCTTGGAAGAAAAGCTATGACCAACGGAGACAGCATGTTAAAAAGCAGAGACATTACTTTGCCAACAAAGGTCCATTCTAGTCAAAGCTATGGTTTTTCCAGTAGTCATGTATGGATGTGAGAGCTGGACTATATAGAAAGCTGAGTGCTGAAGAACTGATTCTTTTTTTTTTTTTTTTTAGAATTGATGCTTTTGAACTGTGGTGTTGGAGAAGACTCTTCAGAGTCCTTTGGACTGTAAGTAGATTCAATCAGTCTATCCTAAAGGAAATCAGTCCTGAATATTCATTGGAAGGATTGATGCTGAAGCTGAAATTTCAATTCTTTGGCCACCAGATATGAAGAACTGACTCAATAGAAAAGACCCTGATGCTGGGAAAGATTGATGGTGGGAGGAGAAGGGGATGATAGAGGATGAGATGGTTGGATGGCTTCACCAACTCAATGAACATGAGTTTGAGTAAACATCAGGAGTTGGTGATGGACAGGAAAGCCTGGTATGCTGCAGTCCATGGGGTTGCAAAGAGTCGGACACTACCGAGCGACAGAACTGAACTGATAGGTGAAGCTTGCCATATCTATCTATCTATCTATATATCTGCATACCTACCATCTATTACCAGTTTTGACAAGTTTTATAAAACTCTGTTGACAGATTTGTATTCAGCTGTTCATAGTCTTTAAAAACAGAGTCATTTCACTTGATGTAGTTTCATCTTACAGTGTTTTTATGTCTTCTAAACTATTAACAATCTATTTCAGGGAAACACAATGAAGAAGCCACATCTTCATATTCATTGAATATTATTTTTACTAGTCAAGTTTGTTCAAATAAATTGAATCCTCAGAATAGCAATTACAATTATTTTGAGTTTGCTATTCTAATGCCTGCCTTTTCATGTTTTTTCCCCTAAAATTCTGAAAACCCTTTGATTATCTGAATTAGTAAGTCTAGCTCTGGAGAATGTATCAATGCACTCAAAGAAATTCATATAAATAAGTATAAACTAACTATCTTTTTATAGTTTATAATTATAAACTATATCTCTTGATATAAACAATAATTATAGAATTCAAGTGATTATAATGTAATAATTACATATATAATATATAATCAAATTTATATAAAATATATATGAATTATATAGTAGTAAAGTTTTTTCATTTTCTGTCTTAACATCTACAAACTGTTTTTTTTTTAGTATTCAGGTACATAGTGGGATGCATATTGTAGAACTTCACTAATAGATAATATTTCAGGAATAGATTAATTAGTATCCAGGGAAGATTTAGAGACCCTTTAAACAAAGAGTGTTCCTGATTCCAATTGCTTACTTGATGGCATATATACTCCAAAGTTTCAGTCTAGAAATGTTCCATTAGTCAAGAAAAAGGAGACTCTGGATTCAATAAGGCACCCTTTAGGTACTGATGGAAAGAATTAAATGGAAATACTGTTAATAGCCTTTCTTTAAAGAGATCATAGTTTATTTTGATTTCCTTAGTTACAATAATAATCCAAAATATGAGTATATGTCTTTATACTAGAAGGCACTTTTCATATATATTACCTTTTATAAATCTGCATGGGATTATTTACTACAGGAAAAGTTAAACCTAGCAAAAGGTTAAATTCACACAGAAGGGTTCTCAAAGTAATATGATAATTTCTCCTTGCAAATCTGGTGCAAATATGTTTCTTAGAGTATAGTACATTAAACAAGGCTATAAGAATAGCCTCTCCCCAAGTCTGCCAATTAAACACATTGCTATTCCTTTTTTTTTTTTTTTTTTTGGTGGGATACTTTATTTTGTTGTTCACTGTTTCTCATTTAGTTTCAGGTACAATGTAAATATGACTTTTACAGAGAGAAATAGATAATTTTTCTTTGGAATGACAGAAGACTGAAAAAAATTTTTTAAATGAATGTTGAAGAAACGTTTCATCCATTACTGATCTTATGGCTCAGTTTCATAGCTGGCTATTTTGTGGCTGTTAGATTCACTAATGGAAGTGAAAATCAGACTCAAATACAATGAAGAGACTGCTCCATGGAGCCCAGGGAGCAGGCAGCGGCATGGAGTGATTGACTATTTCATGGAGTTAGGCTTGATCATCTTGGACAGTGACTTAGCAGTCCTGGTGCAGAGTAATTGGCTGGGAGAAACTTGTAGGCAACATCTCAAGGAAAAGACTCCAGAAATTTAAACTGAGGAGTTGGTTCTATTTTTATTTCCCTTAAGAATGCCTGGTTTCTTATCCCTTGTGCTATGAGCAAGAGGCTACAACATTTCCCAATTAAAATAGAAAATGCTCAGGCTGGATTTACAAGGCACCAAATAACTAGATGAGAACCCTCCTCCCTGTGGAGCCCTGACCACATTTACTCAAATACCCAGAGTCTTTTGTCTGCAGCCTGCTAAACATTGGACTTCTAGGAACACTGGAGATGTTTGAACGCTTGCATTCCCAGGCACATGCTGTCATTTTGTGTTCAGAGTTGGAGAGCTGTAAGGAATCATTTCATATATGTCATCTAAAGTATCTTCATTTCATCTACTGATTTTTTTTTTTTTTTAACTGACGTTTACTCTACCAACTAAACCAGCAGTTCCCAAATGTTTTGGTCTCAGGACCCCTTTACACTAGTTTGAGAACTACTTTATGTGGGTTGATATTTACCATAAGAGAAATTAAACTGGCAAATCCTTAAAGTATTTATTAAACTATTATGAGATAGCAATAATAAACTCATTACATGTTAACATAAAGAATACATAGTTTATCAACACATCCATATTGGCTAAAATAAAAATATTCAGTGAGAAAATGGCATTGTTATACATTTTTTGCAAATCTTATTTATATCTGTTTTAGTAAAAGATAGCTTCTTCATTTAATCTATTGTGACATCACATGTCACGTAGCATTTGGAAATCTTCACACTATCACGATGTAATGAGAGTAAAAGAGGCAAGATAACTTTACAATTATGATCTTTTAGTATTATAGCTTTGACTTCTTGGCTCCTTTGAAAGGGAGGAGTCTACTGGTCCCTGGATAACACTTTGAGAACTGATGAGATAGGCAAAATTGAATAGAATAATGATTTGTTTAAGTATCCTGGTTCAGAACTGTGTTAGGGTAAGAATCTTGACTTGTTTCTCAATTCTTCCAAAGTTAGTTTCATTGTCACCACCTGAAAGAGGCTTTCTCTGACAATTCTCACTGAGATAAATATTCCCCACTCTCAATGTTCTGGAGTTTTGTAAGCTTTTTGTTTTTTTTTTTTATGGAGTTGATTTCAACTGTAATTTAAATATTTACCCCTTTTTCCTCCTCTTTATGTTGACTTGGTTGTCTCCTTCACAAGGGAATAAACTTCTTGAATTTTCCTCTCTTGTCTTCTGCTATATCCCTCATGTGTAGCATGTGCCTAGCACAGAGTCAGTATTCAATAATTATTTGCTGACTTAAGCAATGAATAAATTAGTGGTTAGTTTTCTTTTTTGCACTTTTATTTTGGTCTTTAGTTCTTATACTGAGAAGATGAGTAGATATAAGGTCATGTGATCAGATGATGACTATGTGAGATAATGGTAGTACATACATTTTTATTCATATAGTCAAATAAACATGTTTCTAGATTGGCTTTTATATGCTGCTCAAGTTTATAGGACAAAAACTCAGGTAAGTATCTAATCCCAGTCATAGCCTTATATAACGAGTCATACCAAGAGAGGAAACTTAAGCTGAATTGTGAATAGAAAATGAAGTTGCTGTGAGGAGAGAAGCAAGTTGCAGCCGGCAAGATGAGTGAAAACCTGGCATCCTGAACGAACTGCAAGGAAGTCAATATGAATGAGTCACCTAGGTTGCAAGAGGATTGCAGGGGAGAACTAAGGAGAAGAGTGAGATGTGAGGTGAAAGATATGTAGACCCCAGGGCCCCACAGACCTGTGTTAAGGAGTCTGGACTTTATCTTAAAGGCAGAACATTACATGGATTTATTACACCCATCAACAAGAGACAGTTGCAGGTTCACAGACATGGCCACGAAGTACAGAGCCAGCGACTCCCTCCATTCCACATTCTGTTATGCAGATCCATAGCCCAAGAGAGTTCATCAAACTCTCAGCTATATTCACTCATGTTTATGTAAGCCTTTGATTTTTTTTTTATTTTTTTTATTTTTTTAATTAATTAATTTATTTTTTTCAGTGGGTTTTGTCATACATTGACATGAATCAGCAATAGATTTACACGTATTCCCCATCCCGATCCCCCCTCCCCCCTCCCTCTCCACCCGATTCCTCTGCGTCTTCCCAGTGCACCAGGCCCGAGCACTTGTCTCATGCATCCCACCTGGGCTGGTGACCTGTTTCACCATAGATAATATACATGCTGTTCTTTTGAAACATCCCACCCTCACATTCTCCCACAGAGTTCAAAAGTCTGTTCTGTATTTCTGTGTCTCTTTTTCTGTTTTGCATATAGGGTTATCGTTACCATCTTTCTAAATTCCATATATATGTGTTAGTATGCTGTAATGTTCTTTATCTTTCTGGCTTACTTCACTCTGTATAATGGGCTCCAGCTTCATCCATCTCATTAGACTGATTCAAATGAATTCTTTTTAATGGCTGAGTAATATTCCATGGTGTATATGTACCACAGCTTCCTTATCCATTCATCTGCTGATGGGCATCTAGGTTGCTTCCATGTCCTGGCTATTATAAACAGTGCTGCGATGAACATTGGGGTGCACGTGTCTCTTTCAGATCTGGTTTCCTCAGTGTGTATGCCCAGGAGTGGTATTGCTGGGTCATATGGCAGTTCTATTTCCAGTTTTTTAAGAAATCTCCACACTGTTCTCCATAGCAAGCCTTTGATTTTTATGAGACATAGCACTGATGCCAGTTTTCTAATTGAAAGAAGTTATTCTGTTTACCAAAACATGGGTAGGAAGTCATGTGATGCTGCTAATTCAGAAGTAGGTACTATTTTGAGCTATCATATGACCCTGCAATCCCATTCTTGGGCATATATATGGAGGGAAACATGACCCAAATGAATATGTGCACCCCAATGTTCATTGCAGCACTGTTTACAATAGCCAAGACACAGAAGCAAAATAAATGTCCATTGACAGAGGAATGGATAAAAAAGATGTAGTTAGTGCTGTGTGTGGTTAGTTGTTCAGTCATGTCTGACTCTTTGCGACCCCATGGACTGTAGCCCTGCCAGGCTCCTCTGTCCATGGGATTCTCAGGCAAGAATACTGGAAGAGGTTGCCATGCCCTCCTCCAGGGAATCTTCCCAACCCAGGGACTGAACCCAGGTCTCCTGCATTATGGGCAGATTCTTTACCCTTTGAGCCACCAGGGAAGCCCAAAGAAGATGTGGTACATATATACAATGGAGTATTACTCAGACATTAAAAAGAATGAAATAATGTCATTCACAGGAACATGGATGGGCCTAAGGAGTACCATACTGAGTGAAGTAAGACAGACAGAGAAAGAGAAATATCATATGATATCCCTTATGTGTAGAATCTAAAAAAAAATGATACAAACAAACTTACTTACAAAACAGAAGACTCACAGACTTAGAAAATGAACTTACAGTTGCCAGAGGGAAGGGATAGTTGCAGAGTTTGGGAAGGTCATGTACTCATTGTTATATTCAAAAGGGATAATCAATGGATATACAAGGGCCTAATGCATAGCACAAAAAAAGAAGTAGGTGCTATGTTGCCAGTGTATGTTTCTTATTAATATAGAGGCAAAAATTATAATATTTACAAATTAAATCCAGAAATATATAAAAATAATAGTAGAAAGCAAGTTATAGTTTTTCAGTAATAAAAATTTGGTTTAACATTTGAAATATCGATCAATGAAATTCACTTCTATTTTAGAATAAAGGAGAAAAGTATATGACCATCTCAATAGATGCATTAATATCATTTGATAAAGTTCAGTATTTACTCATAATAAAAACTCACAGTATACTCAGAATAAATTTCTCCAGTCAGATAATAGTTGTCAAAATATGCAACAAATATGCAAGAAATAATCAGCTCAAGGTTAAACTACTGAAAGTTTTAGCCCTCAGCTTGGGAAGGCATAAAGATATCAGTTATCATCACTTTTATTCAACATTCTATTAGGGGTCTTAGTCAGCAAGAAAAATAGAAAGTAGAAGGACTGAAATGAGAAGGAGCAAATTATCTTATTTGCCGATGACATGACTGTATAACTGTAAAATCTAAAAACAGTCAAAAGAAATTATTGTATATCTATATGTTAGCAATAAATTATTATATATTAAAATGGAAAAAGATACATGTACGATAGTATAAAAAATCAATACTTAGGGATATATTTAACAAAGGATGTACAAGATTTCTGCATAGATAATTTTAAAAGATCACTCAGACAAAATTTATAATATCTAAATAAATGAAGGGCATACCATGTTTGAGAAAGAGAAGGCTCATTATTGCTAAAACGTGAACTCTCCCTAAAACTAAAATATCTCATAAACTTTTTTGTGAAAATTGACAATCTGATTCTAAAATTGATATGGAAGTGCCAATGGCCAAAATTAGCAAAGGTAACCTTAAAGAAGAGGAAAGAAAGTTCTTATATAGATAGTTTATTACGATCACATGAACTAAGAAAGACTTCCTTAGTGATCAATGCAAAGAAATAGAGGAAAACAATAGAACGGGAAAGACTAGAGATCTCTTCAAGAAAATTAGAGATACCAAGGGAACATTTCATGCAAAGATGGGCTCAATAAAGGACAGAAATGGTATGGACCTAACAGAAGCAGAAAATATTAAGAACAGGTGGCAAGAATACACAGAAGAACTGTACAAAAGAGATAATCAACCCAGATAATCACAACCCAGATAATCACAATGGTGTGATCACTCACAGTCACCTAGAGCCAGACATCCTGGAATGTGAAGTCAAATGGGACTTAGGAAGCAACACTCTGAGCAAAGCTAGTGGAGATGATGGAATTCCAGTTGAGCTATTTCAAATCCTAAAAGTTGATGCTGTGAAAGTGCTGTACTCAATCTGTCAGCAAATCTGGAAAACTCAGCAGTGGCCATAGGACTGGAAAAGGTCAGTTTTCACTGCAATCCCAAAGAAAGGCAATGCCAAAGAATGCTCAAACTACTGCACAATTGTACTCATCTCACACGCTAGTAAAGTAATGCTCAAAATTCTCCAAGCCAGGCTTCAGCAATATGTGAACCATGAACTTCCAGATGTTCAAGCTGAATTTAGAAAATGCAGAGGAACCATAGATCAAATTGCCAACATCCGCTGGATCATCAAAAAGCAAGGAGAGTTTCAGAAAAACATCTATTTCTGCTTTATTGACTATGCCAAAGCCTTTGACTGTGTGGATCACAATAAACTGTGGAAAATTCTGAAGTAGATGGGAATACCAGACCACCTGACCTGCCTCTTGAGAAACCTGTATGCAGATCAGGAAGCAACAGTCAGAACTGGACATGGAACAACAGATTGGTTCCAAATAGGAAAAGGAGTACATGAAGGCTGTATATTGTCACCCTGCTTATTTAACTTATACGCAGAGTACATCATGAAAAACACTGGGCTGGATGAAGCACAAGCTGGAATCAAGATTGCCGGGAGAAGTATCAATAACCTCAGAAATGCAGATGATACCACCTTTATGGCAGAAAATGAAGAACTAAAGAGCCTCTTGATGAAAGTGAAAGAGGAGAGTGAAAACGTTGGCTTAAAGCTCAACAGTCAGAAAACTAAGATCATGGCATCCGGTCCCATCATTTCATGGCAAATAGATGGAGAAACAGTGGAAACAGTGGCAGACTTTATTTTTTTAGGCTCCAAAATCACTGCAGATGGTGACTGCAGCCGTGAAATTAAAAGACACTTGGTCCTTGGAAAGAAAGTTATGACCAACCTAGACAGCATAGTAAAAAGCAGAGACATTACTTCGTTAATAAAGGTCCGTCTAGTCAAGGCTATGGTTTTTCCAGTAGTCATGTATAGGTGTGAGAGTTGGACTATGAAGAAAGTTGAGTTCAAAGAATTGATGCTTTTGAACTTTGGTGTTGGAGAAGGCTCTTGAGAGTCCCTTGGACTGCAAGGAGATCCAACCAGTCCATCCTAAAGGAGATCAGTCATGGGTGTTCATTGGAAGGACTGATGCTGAAGTTGAAACTCCAATACTTTGGCCACCTGATGCGAAGAGCTGACTCATTTGAAGAGACCCTGATGCTGGGAAAGATTGAGGGCAGGAGGAGAAGGGGATGAGATGGTTGGATGGCATCACTGACTCAATGGACGTGGGTTTGGATAGACTCCGGGAGTTGGTGATGGACAGGGAGGCCTGGCGTGCTGCGATTCATGGGGTCGCAAAGAGTCGGACATTACTGAGCGATTGAACTGAACTGAAGTGAACTGAACTAAACTAGGATTGATGCAAATACGAATAAACAGATCAATGGAAACAATAGAGTTCAGAAACAAATTCACATAAATATGATTTTACAACAAATCATATTATATTTACATTCAAGGCAATGTAAAACAAGGTTATTTTTTTTTTAAAGTGGCAGGATACAAAATCAATACACAGAAATCTGTGATGTTTCTTTATACTAACAACAAATTAACAGAAAGAGAAATTAGAGAAACAATATGATTTACCATTGCATCAAGAAGAACAAAATATCTAGGAACAAACCTACCTAAGGGGGCTAAAAGGCCTATACTCAGAAAACTGTAAGACACTGATGAAAGAAACTGAAGACAATAGTTATAAAGATATATTGTGTCTATGGATCAAAAGAATTAATATAGTTAAAATGACCATACTACCCAAGGCAATCTTCAAATTCAGTATAGATCCTATCAAAATACCAAGGGCAGTCTTTGCAGAACTAGAACAAATAATTTTAAAATGTGTATGGAAATATAAAGAAACCTGAAGTAGCCAAAACAATTTTGAGAAAGAAGAACATAGATGGAGGAATCACGTTCCTAACTTCAGAATATTATAAAGCTTCAGTAATCAAAACAGTGTGGTACTGACACAAAAACATACATATAGATCAAATTTACAACAAAGGAGACAAGAATATACAGTGGAGAAAAACAGTCTTTTCAATAAGTGTTACTGGGGATACTGGGCAGTTACATGTTTTAGGACGAAACTAGAACATTTTCTCACACCACATATAAAAATAAGCTCAAAATGGATTCAAGATCTATATCTAAGACCAGAAACCATAAAACCCCTAGAAGAAAACATACAGAGAACACTCTTTGACATAGATTATAGCAGTATTTTTTTTTTCAGATTTGCCTCCTAAAGCAAAAAATAAACAAATTGGACCTAATTAAACATTTCTGCATGGCAAAGGAAAGCATCAACAAAATGAAAAGACAAGCTTCTGAATGGGAGAAAATATTCGCTAATGATATGACTGATAAGAAGTTAATATCCCACATGTATAAACAGTTACTTCAACTTAACACCAACCAATGAAGAACAATCCAATTTAAAAATGGGCAGAAGACCTGAATAGACATTTTCCCAAAAAGGACATACAGATGGCCAACAGTCACGTGAAAATATGCTCAAAATTGTTAATCATCAGAGAAATGCAAATTAAAACCACAATAAGATGTCAGTTCACACCTGTCAGATGGCATCATTGAAAGGACATAAATAACAAATGTTAGCAAGGATGTGGAGGAAAAAGGAATCCTTGTATGCTGCTGATAGGAATATAAATTGGTGCAACCACTGTAGAACACAGTGACTAATTCCCAAAAACTAAAAATAGAGCTACCATATGACCCAATAATTCCCCTCCTGTGTATATACCTAAAAAAGCAGAAGCACTGCTTGAAAAAGATACATGGACCCAATGTTTATAAGCTGCATTATTTGCAACTGCCAGCTTATGGGAACAACACAAGTATCCATGGATGGATGAATTGATGAAGAAGATGCCAGAATATATACAATAAAACACTACTCAGCCATAGAAAAGAACAAAATTTTGCCATTTGCAACAATGTGGATGGACTTGGAGCTAAGTGAAATAAGTTTGACAGAGAAAGACAAATAGTGTATGATATGATATTACATGTGTGGAATCTAAAAAATAAAACAAACTTATGAATATAACAAAAAGGGAAACAGATTCACAGCTACAGAAAACAAAGTAGTGGTTACTAGTTGGGAGAGGGAAGGAGAGAGGGGGAAAATAGAGGTAAGGGGTTAAGACGTACATGAACTATTACGTGGGTTTCCCAGGTGACTTAGTGGTAAAGAATCTGCCTGCCAATGCAGGAGATGCAGGAGAAACCGGTTCAATCTTTTGGTTGGGAAGAGCCCCTGGAGGAGGAAATGGCAACCCACTCCAATATTCTTGCTAGGAAAATCCCTTGGACCGAGGAGCCTCGTGGGCTACCGTCCATGAGATTACAAAGAGTCAGACAAGACTTAGAGACTGAACATGCACACATGTAATTATATATAAAATAAGAAACAATGATATATTGTATAACACAGGGGATATAACTAATATTTGGTAGTAAATATAAATGGACTATAATTTTTAAAAACTGTGAATCACTGTGTTATAAACCCATAGTATATAATATTGTACATCAACTATATCTTAATTTAAAAACATGAAAAAAATTGCATTTAAAAATTATTTAAAAATCCAAACAAAACAAACACCAATGCTAAATCAAGTTGATATCCCTATTAAAGTAATAAGTGAATATTGATCCCTTACTCACACCATACATCAATTCCAGAAACATCACAAAGCTAAATGTACAAGCTGAAATCATACAGCTGCTTGGAAGATGTAGAAGAATTTTTTTAACCTTGAGTTAGACAATTTTCTTACATAGAATACAAGTAAACACTAGCCATAAAAGGAAAGATTGGTTACTTGGGCTGCATTAAAATTCAGAACTAAGGTTCATCATATGACATCTTCAAGTAGTGAAAAGAGAGAGAGTAGTAGAGAGAGACTGGAAGAAGATATTTGCTATATGTGCATCTTCAACAAAAAGCTCCTATCATATATGGTGCTGGTGCTAAGTCATTTCCGTTGTGTCTGACTCTTTGTGACCCCGTGGGTTGTAGACTGCCAGGTTCCTCTGTCCATGGGATTCTCCAAGCAAGAATGCTGGAGTGGGATGCCATGCCCCATTTCAGGGGATCTTCCCGATCCAGGGATTGACCTCGCATATCTTACATCTCCTGGATTGCCAGGCGGATTCTTTACCACTAGCACCACCTATATGTATATATGTAACACATTATATTACATATACAACATATTATGTGTTAATATATATCTTATGTATATCAATAAGAAAAAACAGACAACATAATATAAATGTGCAATAATTTGAATGGTTTATGAAAAAGGATATATAAATGACCAATAGATAAATGAAAAGACATTAAACATCATAAGGTACCTAGGAAATGCAAATAGAGTCATACATCCACAAGAATGACTAAAACAAACCAAAACCAAAAAACTCCAGAATATATCAAAAGTTCCATGTGTGTGGAATTCTCATACAACTTGGGAAACTCTATGGCAATACCTTCTAAAAATTAAAAATTTGCTTGTCCTTGATAATCTTCCTCTTAGATATATACCCAATAGAAATGCTATACATGCAGCACAAAACATGTACAAGAATTTGCACAAGAGGCCCAAATTGGGAAAAATTCAAATGCCTTTTAAAAACGAATGGATACATTTTGATACACTAATACAATGAAATACTATACAGCAATAAGAATGAATGAATTACTGTTACCTGCAACAGCAGTGATGAATCACAGAAAAAAGACTGAGTGAAAGAAATAGACATAGATGAGTCTACACTATATAAACATTTACAAGAAGTAAAAAATAGGCAAACTGATCTTTGGTCATGAACTTCAGAGTTCTTTAAATAATGACTGGAAGGGGATATGTGGGTGTGCTTTGCTGGTAATGACCAGTATCTGGGTTGTGTGATGGCTATTTTTTATGTAGCATTCATTAAAATTTATATTTTAGGTTTGTACACTTTATGACTGAGCTAAAAAAAAGAGTAAAGCAAAAGAAAAGAGTAAAACATATCTGCTGTTTTCTAACTAGAAGGCAGGTGTGTATTTAGGAGTCTCTTCTATGCTACTGATCTGCTTTATTACTCTTTGTCTCTGAAATACTTTTTTTGAAGACAGACATATGTCTTTTATTGAAGACATACTTTTATTGAAGATGTACAAATAATGTTATTTATAGCTAAGTTTCTTATAAAAGGGTGACTGGTACAGAAGAGAGCCTTGGATGCCAGGCCCCTTCCGTGACTCGTAACAGACATGAGCTACTTTGTTCAGTTTAAATGCGGTTTGCTAGTCAGTTTGTTCACTCTTTTGAGTCTCTAAGTCTGCTGTTGCTTCATGTTCAGTTGAACTACTTTGACTCAGAATTGCTAATAATAAGTGTATTTTTGAATAAGCCAGAGGAAGGGAATAATACAAATAAGACTACCAAGTGGGGTTTTCAAATGTGAGGGTGACAGTGGCTTGGGGGTGCCTTCAAGAGACAAGCTCACAGGTGGGGTAACAGGGTGAAAAGATCAACCCACAACCAGGCTGGGTGGAAGCGCTCAGCCAGATAAACATCCCCGCAGACAGGGAAACAGGCTGCAGTGGCGTGGCTAGTACCCAGAAGAAACAGTCTTGAAAGGCATGTGATGACTTCAGGGATGCTGAAGTGAATGGATAAACCATTCATTCATTCAACAAATATTTATTGGGTGTCTGCTCTTGAACAAGGACTATTTTAGGCACTGTCAGTGATTGAACAAAATGCCATGTGGGGAACCACATCCTCACAGAGGCTGTGTCATAATAAGAATGGTTGGTACTGATTTACTTAGCATTCCCATTTCTGGGAATGCACTTCCTGTGCTAATGAGGATATGCCTATTTGTAAAAGCCATCTATTGTGACTTGTACAGATGTGGAAGGGAATAAGGGAGTCTTGACTGATTCATCCATATTTTATCTGGTCTCTCTATAGATAATATTATGTATTTGTAAGAAATTTAGACAATAAATAGTGGCCATGAGTTATAGTAAATGCATCATCTTATATGTGACCTGTACCAATGTCAACTGAATGCAGGATTTGCTTATATAGTACACAATGAATTATTCAACAATTTTGTGTTAAATGGCCATTTTTGGAGGCTAGTCTGTATATTTAATGTTTTTGTATTTTAAAACAAGTTTAAATTTAATTTATGCTTATCCTGAAATTATGTGTTGTTCTGATATGTCACCTTTAGCAAAGCATGTATTCTTATGTATGGAAAATATAGTTTTGAATGATAGAATGATTCTTTTAAACATGCACACAAACACCACACTAATTATAAGCAACACAGTGGCAGTCCTGTGCAGACTGTATATTCTGAAGTATTTTCATTGTGCTTGAAGATCCAGAGATTTTGCAAATAAAACAGAGGCTGTGGCTGTTTTTTTTTTTTTCAACACAATACATTAATAAAATAAATATTTGTGCAAGAGATGTGTAGAAGGGACTCCCAACTATAAGAATCAGAAGCTAGCACTATAAAGTGACCACAGGCTGGGCTTGCCATCAGGCAGAGCTGAGAACAATGGGGACTCGGCTGCTCATGAACTGTGTGGTCTCCATCTATTTACTGACATTTTCTCACTTAGGCTCAGAAGGAAGCTTCAGTTGTTTTTTTTTCTATGTAAAGTGGGAATTATTACAGTACTCACTTCGTACGGTTATTATGAAACATAAATGAGATAAAATATACAGAATTCCTATCATACCATATGAACTTTTAAGAAAAGGACTTTAAAATTTTAGGAGAAACTTCTGTGCCAACCATTTATTTCAATACTGTCTACTGGTAAGTGTCTCTCCTTTTCCAGGTATGATAAAATACTTCTAAAATGCTACAGGATAACTTCGCATTTTCCCCAGAAAGTGGAAGTTCCTACAGTCACATCCCTACTCCTAACCTGTAATATCTTGGGTGTCTCTTCCAGGTATAAATGAAAGAGAAGTTACTTTATTCGTAATTTATTTAATGGTTAAGTGAACTGATAAAATAGGTTGAAGGGGTAGAGGCATTGTCAACTACAGTTAAAATATTCAGGCCTTTGGATTTCCTTGGTGGTGCATTGGATAAGAATCTGCCTGCCAATGCAGGGGACACAGGTTCAATCCCTGGTCCATGAAGATTCCAGAAGCTGCCGGCTAACTAAGCCTGTGAGCTGCAACTACCGAGCCTGTGAAGCTGCGAGTGCTGAGCCTGTGAGCTGCAACTGCTGAAGGGCACGTGCCTCCAGCCTGTGCTTCACAACAGAAGCCACTGCGATGCTAAGCCTGCGCGCCACAGTGAAGGGTAGATTCTGCTCACCACGACTAGAGAATGCCCACACAAGGCAGCAAAGACCTAGCGCAGCCAAAAATAAGTAAATACAATTATCAAAAAGAAAGCAATTATCTTATTATAAACAGGCTTTGGTAGTCAAGCCCGGAACTTTTTAGGGACCAATGATATATATAAGGATTCCCAAGTGGCTCAGTGATAAAGAATCCTCCTGCCAATGCAGGAGATGCAGGTTCAACCCCTGGGTGGGGAAGATTCCCTAGAGAAGGAAATGGCAACCTACTCTAGTATTCTCGCCTGGGAAATCCCATGGGCAGTGGAGTCCATAGGGTCGCAAAAAGAGTTGGATGTGACTTAACAACTAAACAACAATAATATATATATTAAACAACAATGCATATATATTGTTATAAGTTATTTCTGATTCAGGGTTCACAGGTAAGCATATATGTAAAATTTAAATAGATCTTTTCTTCTAGGGCTGACTTGTGTAGCTCTAATATTGCACCAAAGCCCACGCTTTACATCCATTTCTCATGTATCATTTGAATTATTTTATCTATGATGAATCTTTGGATACCAAATGAAAAGAAGAGTAGAAGTCTATCTTTCAAGCTAATTCTTCTCTTTTCCTGCTATAGGAATTAGACAAAGCTTTCTTTTCCACAGTGAAGATTGTTCTTCATAAAGAGTCCTTAGTGCTCCTTGGCCACTGGTTGAAATTTGGAGGCATTACAGAATCTTTCATCCAATTGAATTAAAAAAAAAATAAAAGGTTTGTGAGGGGCAATTTAACAATTCATTTCTGACTTTTCTGAGAGTACTTCTTTGTCAACAAGTGTACCGTCATTAGGAACCGTCTGTCAGGTCATGCTACTATTTCAAAAATACCACTGCCAGCATAGCTTAAATGATGAACATAAATATCTCATCGTTTTGGAGGCTGAGATGTCCAAGATCAAGATGAGGCAGATCTGACGTCTGGTTAGGACCACTTCTTGACTTGTAGATAGCCTCCTTCCTGCAGTATGCTCATAATGGGAGAGAAAGAAGAGGCAGAGAGAAAAAGGGAGGGCAAGAGGAAGAGGATGTGTTTCCTTAAAAGGGTACTAATGTCGTTATGAGGGTTCCACCTTACAACCTAATGATCTCCCTAAGACCCTCATCTCCAAATATTCTACATTAGGGACTTAAGCGTCAAGATATGAATTTGGCAGTTCATAAAGCAAACATTACCACCCTGCCTGCTTTCCTTAAGTTTCCACTTCCTTCTGGTGAAACAACCAAGATTTTAAGCCACTCCCCTGCTTCTCCCCCCCCTCCCCCCAGGTGGCATTAGTGGTAAAGAAACTGCCTGCCCACGCAGGAGATGAGGAATACCACTCATCACATCATCGGACAAAAATTGATAATAGGATTATTAGCAACAGTTGCCTTCTCTCTACTCTTCCACTGAGAGTGGGGAAAGCAGGAGACACAGAGAACTAAATGATGTCTGAAATAAAACTTACTTCCATCTAGCCAAGGTTTATCCAATTTTGTATCTTCTTTCTCCTGCTCTTACTCTCCCAGAGTTGTCTTTGCAGTCTGAAGACACCATCTGAAATGCTCTTTGAGTGATGTCAAGTCAACCTCGAGATCCAAAGTAGCTTTGATGTTGTCAGAAAATATTGGCCTGCTGGAGTTCTAGCACACCATGCTTGCCACAGAATGTGAACAACTTAACTCCAGGTAATCTTTGCAAAAACTTATAAAGAAATTAAATATAAAAGGAAATACCTTTGATAACAGAAGAGAATTGGTATCTTTCTAAAACGTTCATCTGGAAGACTTTCCAATCCTTCTTCCTTAAGGAATATGTAGGCATTAAATTCAGTTCTTATTTCAAAGAGAACATTTATATGTCGATTGCTAGAAAAATGTAGAGGGGGGCAGTTGACTTGGATACCTTATTGAACAATGTGACAAGAATTTCTAAATACACAAACTAACCATGGGATGACCTTTTGAAACTGAAATGCTTAGGTGTGGATGACATTTTCTCATTCAGTTACTTATTTTGAAATCTAAATTAAAGCACACACAGCACCAAATTAAATACCTCCTCCCCAGAGTGAATATCCCCATCATTTATAAATAAGCAACTTAAACACCCAGTAATCAACAAACATTAACATGTAAATACTTTGTTTTAATAAGTTATAAACATTAAGAAGCACGTGGCTGAAATTACTCCTGCTGAAATCATTCGTCTGCAACCTGAAATATCAAATAAGGGCTGGAGAGAAATAAAACTGCTAAATTTCAGTCTGAAAACATTCATGTGAGTTTGCATAAATCCTCTTTATTTTCTAGTGGATTTTTTTTTTCAAGAATTTTTTTCCCTCCCCCTGCTAGGAGTCTTATGAAACTGAAATGTCAAGTGAGGGTTGCTTTATATCATGTTCTGTCAATCAAAGGAAGGGAAGCTTTATGCATCTGTTGCTAGTATATTGGCACTTTTTGAAGAGTGTTTCGGTGGGAGCGAGAATAAATAAAGATCCTTCAGGCACTTTCTCATTTATGGATGAGGAATCAAAGCAGTCTGAAACTTCATTTTCAGCCTGATACCCTGAAGATTGTTGGCTGATAATTCTGGATGGAACAGCTTATCTTGGAGGATTAGGGAGAACATGGCCTTGCTATTACTTCTGGTTTCAGCCTATTCAGCTGGGTAGACTTTGTCACACAGTATCTGGGCCTTTACATATGTCACTAATCTTATCTATATCTTTTCAGCTCCTTCTGTTGGAGCTGTGGTTTCCTGTGCCTAAACCTCGCGTTTCTTCATTACACCGTCTGTACAGGCATTAGCCCTCACTAACAGCCTTTCTACACCATGTCATTCAGTAATGGCAAATTTCGTAGATGTGATGCTTTCATGAGCTGTCTGGGGTAGGGTTTTATCCCAAATCTTGAGACTCTCAGCATCAGTTATATTAAAAAGCTCCCAGTAGTCCCCAAACAAACTCATTTTTCCTTTTTACCAAATCCGCTTAGCTAAATGAAATAATCTCCACAATATATTATCTTTGCAGCCACTGAAGATAACGTGTGTGTCTCCATGGTGCCCATGCCAGGCCGTCCCTTGTTTCCACCGGTATGAGACAGTCGCTCACCCTGAAACAAACACATGAACTCCCAGTGTATGCAGGACATCGAGAGGCCACAGACATGATTTTAAAATTGACTTGGTCCTCAAGACGTCTACAATTTAGTAGACAGAAATAGCTATGCAGCAAGGTAAAAATCGTGCATGCCCAAGAAAGAAACATAAAGCGCTTGGATAGTTCCTAAGAGGCGGATGTTGTTGTCGTTCAGTCGTTAAGTTGTGTCTGACTCTTTGTGACTCCATGGACTGTAGTCCTCCAGGCCCCTCTGTCCATGGGGATTCTCCAGGCAAGAGTTCTAGAGTGGGTTGCCATTTCCTTCTCCAGGGGCTCCTTCAGACCCGGGGATTGAACCCACATCTCTTGCATTGGCAGGTTGATTCTTTACCGCTGAGCCACCAGGGAAGCCCCTAAGAGGCAGGTAAGCAAGAGGGAAAACCTAAGAAGGCTGGGTGAAGGAGGTGACATTTAAAAACAATGAAAGTAGGACTTCCCTGGTGGTCCAGTGGCTAAGACTCTGTGCTTCCAATGCAGGGGGCTCTAGCTTGATTCCTGGTCAGGGAACTAGATCCCACATGCTGCAACGAAGAGTTCATCTGCCGCAGCTAAAGATCCTGCATGCAGCAACTAAGGCCCAACACAGTCAAACATATATATAAAACAACAAAAGTCTGAATTGTTATGATGGGAAGTCGGGAATTCTTGCAATACCAGCCCAGTTACTTTCGGAATAAGGGATGCAAGTCAGAAGTGGTAATGGAATAGTGATGGAGGCCAGAAGAGGTCTGTATGATTGTTCCTTGCCTGTCTATTCTCCACTTTCCTTCCAAACTAACTTCACACTTAGCTAGGCACACTTCTCCCTCGAATACAGGCCACATTTTTGCAGCTATGTGTGGCTATATGCCTGTTTGGTGGTCATTGAGATGTAAATGAAGGATCTGTTTTTAAAGGCAGAGGGTGAGCCCTTCTTTTTTTCTGCCCTTCCGGTTCTAGGAATGTAGATATGAGGGCTGTAATATACGGCACAAAATTTCTAAAACTTTGGGGTTTTGATGGGGTTATTTGGGGCCTTGTCCCCAGAGTGCCAGTCCTATGCATTCTTTCTCGTCATCACTGAGGTTCTTTTGTGGACAATTTTGAGATACATCTGAAGAGAGCATTTCTGATGGTGAGAAAGATAAATGACTGCATGCCAATTTAAGCCAGCATGTTACTTTTCTGTCTAATTTATTTTTTTAATCTAATTTTCCAGATTGTAAACTCCTTTAGGTAAGCACAATTCATCTCTCAAAGCACCAAATACCTACCACATGACAGATAGTCCCTCGATGTGAACTAATTTGTGGAAAACAAGTTTTAGCTTCTGTTTAGAAAATCCTGGGTACCAGTGAATGGAGTGGGATGGAGGTGGGAGAAAGTCCTTTCAAACAACCTTAGGTAATATGCCAGGTGAGGACAACACAGTCAATATTAGCAACACTCAGGATGAATTTCAGCAGCAGGGCTTTAACGGCAACCTTGCAAATAGATTCCCCAGATACTCTGACACTTGCAGTTTGAAGTCATTAACCATTGTCCACACTTCCTATTTTCACAGGAAAATTCTAGCCTCTCTGCACCTAGTCAGGAGCAATATTCCCTCTAAGCCGTTAGCCACAGTGCCTGTACCAGCCCTCAATTACCACTGCCTAAGGCCTCTATTTGTAATCTGCTGCCCACTCAGCGCTCCCAGCAACACACATACCTAAAATGAAAATAAGCCTTCAGGCCAGTACAGCATACTGATAAGAAAACAGCTGAGTTTTCAGCTCAGGGGCTGCACAACCGATTCCTCTACGGTGACAGGAGAATCCAAGAGAAGGGTGATGTTCCTAAGAAGGGTGAAAATCCAAAAAAAAGCAACCCTAATGATGAAAAAGTGTAAGACTCTGCATGTGTGTGTGTGTGTAGGACTGTTCTCACACATATTGAGGGAACAGTATAGTCACTAGATCATTTTTTTCCCTTAGACCTAGTTTACTTAAGAGCTGTTCCTATAACAATTATTGGCATAGAGAATGGATTTTGCAGACATGAGATGTAGTGCCTGAAAATAGTTCCTTCTGCTCAGATGGTTCTCTCTTTCGTCTTCTTTCTCAAGGCCAACCTTTCTTCAACCTGTCAATTCCTGCTGCCCGCGCTGGCTTTCAGCCCATAATTTGGCCATTGTCTCTCTCTTTCTTAGTGCACGCTGACAGAATGTTCTAGCTGGCCTGGACCACTGCAGCCTCATGTCCCTTGATCTTTGCTTTCTTAAGTCCTGCAGCCACCGTGACTCTGAGGGCAGAGCCTCCTTAGCTCTGGGGAGGATCAAGCAATACTCTCCAAGAACCGCTGAGGCTAGGACAGGCAAACACTGGTCTCTCTTTATGTCCTATGCTCACAATTTCTTTAAATGGGCTCTACTGGCCACCAGTACAGTTGGAATTGGCACCCTAGGTCAGACTCCTTTGTCATCCCTGTCTGAGGTCATGGGAAATGGGGATGGAGGAAAAAGGTGGGAGGAGAGGATCAAGAGGATGAGGGGTGGATGGATCAAGGGGCTTTAGACCTGAGGCTAAGAGGGTGCAGCATATAGAAAACCCCAGCTACAAAGGAAGCCAACCTCAGAAATTTGTCTGCGAATGAGCATGCGTGACTTGGTATAAACTGTGCTATTTAAGTACATGTGTCCTTAGATGTGATAGGGAGCAAATTACACAAAATAAACATTTGGGGACTTCGCTGATGATCCAGAGGCTAAGACTCTATGCTCCCAATGCAGGGGGCCTGGATTTGATCTAGTCAGGGTACTAAATCCCACATGCGGCAAGTAAGATCCAGTGCAGTCAAATAAATAAATAAATGTATATTTTTTAAAAAAGTAATAAATACTGATGTGGTGGTAGATTTCTTGAACTCTGCCAGCAAGCTCTAACAACAAGTATTCTCAAAGCCTACTAAACTGCAGTCATGTGCCAGATGCCGAGAGCACCATAATGAATGAAGTACGGTCCTGGCCTTCAGCAATCTTACAGTTGATTTAGAAAAATGGAAGTATTTTTTTATACTTTCCATATTACATGATAAGGAGTAAAAGAGAATTTTGTGGGGACACAGAAATTCCATTGTACTTCATATTGGCTTCTAGCTCAATTTCTCACAAGACACTGTTTCTTTCATTGAGGCACGTCCTGTCAGTGGCATATCCAACAGTCAACACTCCACTTCCTCCTTGCTAAAGGAATTCTAGTTTCGTTTGGGCCAAAGCGATAAATGGACTATGGACTGAATGCTTGTCCCCTTCAACCCCCTATTAATATGTTGAAGCTTAAAGTTCCAGTGTGGTGGTATTTGGAGGTGGGGCCTTAAGAAGCTAATTATTTCATGAGAGTAGAGCCCTCATGAATTAGATTAGTGCCCTTACAAAAAGATTCATGAGAGTGATGCTTAACATCCACAAACCAGGAAAAGGGTCCTCACCAGTCAAGTGATCTACTAACACCTTGACCTTGGACTTCCCAGTCTCTCCAGCTGTGAGAAATACATTTTTGCTGTTTAAGCCACCCAGTCTATGGTACTCTGTTATAGGAGCAGGCACATGCTAAGACAAATGATGATTGATACAAGCCAGTCATGACAACTGCATTTTCCTTTCAATTCAAGGATTCGGCCACATGGCCCAATTTTAGCTAAGGGGTATTCTGCTGAAGGAATTCTGGGAAAACATTTACTTTGACAAAAGAGACTGATACAGGGGAAGGTTTGTTGGTGAATCATCTACCCCTTCTTTCACGCTGCAGACAGTATCATGAAGACATGATGCTTAGATCCATGCAGCAATATTAGGAGTAAGAAGCATGAACCATAAACATGGAAAGCCAACATGTTGAGAACAGAGGAGCAAAAGGATGAAAAGAGTTTGGGTCACTGATGACATGATTAAATGTCTGAACAGGCCCTGGAATCTCTACCTTCAGATCTCTTGTTAACCATACTACAAAATTCCTTGTAGTCCAATCTGATGTTAGTCACCTTTTTCGGTTTCTAGCAGCTCAAAGTTAATAGTCTTGTAATCCTCTTCCTAATGAACTTTAGTGACACTGGGCGGCTATCAAACATTATACAGATGAGTCAGCTACTTCATCAGTTTTGCTGCTCTGTAGCAAGGATCTGCAAACTATGTCCTATTGGCCCATTGCCTGTTTTTGGGTGCCCTGTGAGGTAGAAATGGCTTTCACATTTTTAATGGTTGAAATAAAATTCAAAATAAGAATAGCATTTTGTGATAAGTGAAAAGTATATAAAAATCAAATGTCAGTGTATGTAAGTAAAGTTTTATGGGAATTTAGCCATTCTTACTTATTTACATATTGTCCGTGGCTGCCTTTATGCAGAGGGGAGGATTTGAGTCAAAGCAAATGGGCCACAAAACATAACATTTACTTTTGGGCTGTTTACAGAAAACATTTGTAGATCCTTGCTCTACCACGTGAAGCCCCACTCAAGTCAGTGTGATTTGACTCTATATTAGGCATGTCAGACTCTGCCTTCCAAGCCCCTGACCATGAGGCTTTTCTCTGTTGGAAATGTCCTTCTCTAGCCTTTCTGAATATATCACTATATTGAGTTTATAAAACACTTTCACAAATATTATTTTACTGGATCCTCACAAAAATTCTTTGGAAGATAAAGCAGAGATGATTATTATTAGAGAGGAAACTGATGCCAGGATGCACGCAGTCCAATAGCAAGGATTTTGGAGCTAGACTGATCAAAGTCAAGTGTTCAAAACTCCACTCAATAGCTTTGTGACTTTGGACAAATCACTTAATTTTTCTGAGCTTCAGATTTTCATCTGTCAAATATAGATAAAATACTTCATGTGCTCTATGTTAAACCTTTACGTGGCTTGCATAGCTTCCCAGAACTAGAAAGAACTAAGGCTAGAAGTTGGAATCCAGTTGATAATCTCAAGCTATGTACAAATTCACAGGTGGTTCTGAGAAACATTAGGAAGATAAATACCTGTTCAAAGATGAAGAGGAAAATATCTCAGAATTTCCATTTCTTAGACTGAAACTGATAAAGGAGTTAGGAAGCTACCTGCTTGCCTAGAAAAATAACATCTCAAGAAAAAGAGAGAAAGTGAGAGAGGAAAGAGATTACCATGTTCTCTTTCAACCAAAGTATACACATATCACATAAATTCATCAGTGGTCTTTAGTGGGTTTCAAAACAGTGAGCATGCAAGACCCACCAAGGCTTTCAACATTTCTTATGTGGTATTCTAGTTAAACATACAGCAAAATAAAAGAGCTAACTTTTTTGCTGAACTTGGCCTTGAAACCTCTTTTCTCTTGCCCAAACTACCTCTCTGTCAGCCTCTGGCTCTCTCCTAACTCCCACAGCATATTTTGAAATTGCATATTTCAATCACCTTTACGTGCTAACTGAAGCTGAGTAATGAGTGTCTGGAAGGTTTGCACAAGGTTATTAAAAGTTTCTTAATCTGCCACCAACTTCTCTTTTAATATTGTTTGTAGATTTCCTAAAGCACAGGAATAAATTCCCTTGACCCTCTTACTCATTAACTTGGAGACTATGGCAGAAAATCAAAGGTACAAGGCTGTTAGGGTATTTGGTCTCTTTTAATAACCTCATGACTGTAGCATTGAAAAGATAAGGCTATCAGGGCTGTTGATCAAAAAGACAAGAGAAGGCAACTACAGTAACAGACACATCGTTATGCAAATAGTGGTTTTAAAACCATTGCCTCTCAATTCATTTCCTAACAGTGTTGTGTTTTTTTTTTGTTTTTTTTTTTTTTAATTTAGGGGGGCATTTTAATCGCAAAACTAGGATGGAGAAAACGGCAACTTTAGAATATCTTCATAGTAGGGCCTTGAGGTGATGCTCTAATTGAGGGTTGGCAATGGGTGAATTTATCTTAAAGTTGTGTGTGTAGAGTAAGCACAGGATTTTTACTTAGGTTGCTTCTATTACATGAGGAAAACAGGAAGAAGTGAATTTTATGGCAAAAGAATAGGGTTCATTTTTAAACTCTCCACTTGTCAGCTGTGAGTATTTGGACAGGTCATTTAATTTCTTTGGGATCTGATGTTCTCATTCATAAATTGAAAATAACCCATCGTTAAAATGATGTCCATCTTCCCTTGACTATCTACCCTGTGCTTTAAATAATTTAATCCTTTCAATGTGGTTTTGAACTACTAGCCCCATTTTACAGGTGAGAAAAACGAAGCTCAGAGACTTGAGTTATTGTGTCCAACATTTTACAGGCAGTAAGAGCTGGAATGAAGACAAAAACTTCTGAGCCTGTAAAACAGGGCTGCCAGGAGGGTCTGGTGAAAAAAGAAGTGTGCTTTTCCAAACCGAAATGCCAGTCCATAGACCCTTTTTCAGAAACTCAATTCAGAGAGTTTTGCCTAGAAAGAGACATTGGTTAAGAAGTACATTCTAAACACATTCATGTTTTGGGGAGTGAGAGAAGGGAGGTCTGTGTGTTCTTTTAAATGTGTAAGTAATAGAGAATAAATAGAACATGTCCTTTTGGTTTGTTTAGTTTTCAAATAATTCCAGTGCAATTTGCAGTAAAAACTGCTTTCATTTTTAAGTGATCAAAGCAGTGCATGATCCAATCAGGTCAACAACTGCAACAAGCCAGAACAATGCAAACATGCCTAAGCTCCCTGTTTACTAAAGATGTCCACACAAGATAATAGTGTGCACGTCCCAGGATATTTAAAGAAAAATAAATATATACTGAGGAAACCAGTTCCAAGATGACGCTGAGGCAGGCGAACATCTGAAATGAGTAATTGTCATTTACTGCCTTTGTTGTTTTGAATTAACATTGAGAGGAGTCCTTGAATTTTATTCTTTCTTTTTTTCCTTCCCTCTTCTGGAATTTCTCTTCCTTTTCCCCAAAGGACAGTTTACTGCTGAGGAACCTAATTTTCTTTGAGTCATAGAGGCCTTTAGTGGCCACGGGAGGGAACTTCTGCATATTAACAAAATGCTCTGGCTTCTCACGTGTCCATCGTGGTGTCAACAGGGCAAGAGGACTCAGCTAAAGGTTAAGCAGGCCAGTAAGGGCTCAGCTCTCAGCGTTTGATTTCTTAGTCACGCCACATCTATTGGTTACTGCCCCGGAACCAGGAAAACGGCTGCAGTGTGTCTGCTTGCCAAGTACAAACAGTGCTGCCCTGTGGAGGACAGAAGTAAAAAGTAACTTTTGGGGGGACTGTATTATTTGAAATTTTTACATGTATATTATCTAGGGTGAAACAGATCACCAGCCCAGGCTGGATGCACGAGACAAGTGCTCGGGGCTGGTGCACTGGGAAGACCCAGAGGAATCGGGTGGAGAGGGAGGTGGGAGGGGGGATCGGGATGGGGAATACATGTAAATCCATGGCTGATTCATGTCAATGTATGACAAAAATCACTACAATATCATAAAATTTTTAATCCAACTCTTTCAAGCAGTTGCATTTTCATATTCTCCCATGGCCCTTGCAAAAACATTTTAATTCATAGAAAGCTGGTTATCATGGAAGGTTTAGACCTAAAAGGGCATGAGTGATTGCTTTAGAGTCGATGGGTGTTAAAGGCCAGTGTAATGCCCAGCGCACAGCAGGTCCTCAGTCAGTGGTCACCATTATCAGGAAACTGAGCCTGAGAGAGGTAAGTAGTTGACCTAGCTTATAGACTTTCACCATGGCGGAGCTACTGCAGTCTGTTTCTTTGATGTGGGCATTACATTTTCTGCTATATTTTCCACCTGGACATTTTTTATTTTAAAATTATTCTCTGTAGATGCCGTAAGCAACCACTTATGAATGAATTTTCTGGAAAGCTTGAGTAAGACAGTATATCATTGATTCCCATTCTGGATGGTTTGTGAAACCTTGCCATGAAGTACCCTCTAGTAAGTACTCTTGATAAGTAGGAGAGAACAATGGTTAGGGCCACAGGGACTGGAGCTGATATGATTCTCAATGCTGCCACTTTCTGCTAGCTTTGTAACTGCAGGGAAGTTGCTGAGCCTCTTTCTGTCTCTGATTTCTCCTCCATAAAGTAGGACAATTAGGACTACATTACAGGGTTGGTGAAAGCATTAAATGAGATAATACAGAGAGCGCTTAACATAGTATGTGAAAAGCAGTAAAGTGCTAATCAAGGATAGGTGCTATTAATATTAGTTTTTTGTTATTTTAGTCACTAATTACAGAAAAGCATTCAGTTAAAGTGTTTTTTCCCAGGGTTTGGTTAGATAAGTGCTAAGACCCTTTCTTTAAGGGGTGTTTCATCTATAATCTCATTCATGGCATCAATTTACTCCTGGTGATCAGGGTATCCAGGGACCAGTAGGAAATATTTTCAAACATGACTGAAGCTGTTGAACAAATGAAATCAAGAGGGGAATCAAGAGTATAATTTGAGAAGACAATGGTCAATGTGTAGGTGTCCAGAATAGGAGGAATTATTTTATTTACAGACAGATTGAGATATTAAGCCCAAAGTTGATGTTTCCATTACTTAAGACTCTCCCTATTGTAAAACTTTTCTGTTTTATTTTTTAGGGCAGTATCTTGGAATTTATTATCTCATGCAAATGAGGAATCCAAGATTTAGGCAGGACTTGATCTTAGTGATCAAAAGACAGCATTAAGTCCTGGATTCTTTCTCTCTAGTTCTTGGTTTATTTTATTCTGTGTCTTGGTTTCCATTTCATGCATCCTGTTTATGGCAGCTCAGGCTAGCATACTCAAAGCCCCAAATCCAGCAGAAATAAAACATGTTTCTCTCCTGTTGGTTCCAGCAAAATCTTGGCATCAGTTTGACTCTGCCTGGGGCAGGTGCCCATTGCCGATCTATTCACTGAGGCCCAAGGGAACTGAGATTGTCATGGGGCAGGCCTGTGTTTCATGCGTATCCCTGTCTCAGGTGTTGGCCTACATGGACCAAGAGTATAAGAAAGATGGTTCTCCAAGGAAAATGTAGCTTTTGTCCCGAAGAGATGTACTCTGGACAGACAAAAATAACACATGTTCACTCTAGCATCCAAGTTGGAGAAAGATATATTACTGGACCTGTCCCAAATGGGTACCATGTCTATATATTTTGCTTCCATTCACAGTCATTCTTTCATCTTTAAATAAAAAAGCTCTTCAATTTCTCTGGCTCTCAGGGCTGCAATCTTCTCAACAGTCATGTCTTTAGCATCACTGCTGTAACCATCACCATAACAATTGCTTATTAATAGAGCTAGGAGGAGGACAGAGCTGTAGCTAGTGGGTAAATCCAGCCGGCCATTAAATATTCATATCACATGCTATCTTCATTATATAATGTTGGAGCTCAAGAGAGCCCCCAAATGGTAACTTTTCATACCCACGTTCAGAAAGAACTAAAAGACTCAGGACTTGAGCAGAGAGAGATTAAAATGTCTCCCTTTTCAACTAGTGAGGTTTAGGGAGTGCGGATATACGGCCCTGCTTTCACTCCCCTGAGGTGAACATACACTCCAAACTGAAGGTCTCCCTTGTGGGCGGTAGATCCTGCCCCTCTCAACTTACCTCACAGAAGAAATAGTGCCGGCCAATGGAAATGTGTCTTCTCTGTAAGCAGGCCAATCACGAAGAGGAAAAGAAAAGGCAGGAACTGGTTTAGTAACCCTCAACTATTCCTTGGCTAACAGTATTCTAACTCTCCCTAGGTCAAGAGTTCTCACATTTGATATGACTGACATTTTGGATCAGGTAATTCAGTGAGTAAGGGGCTGTCTTGGGAGCATCCCTGGCCTCTGTCCACCAGGTGCCCGTTACATCCTTCCTGCCCCTGCTTGCGACTCATGTCTCCAGATGTTGCCAAGGCAAGATCACCCCTGGTGACGAACCACCGCTCCAGAGTCGAAGGGAGAGGGCAGAAATGTGTTATTTTGATAGGGCTTCCACATGGAGGGAAACATTGGGGTGGGAATGTTTATAGCAGCTCTCATGAAATGAGTAAAACAAAACAAAACATACAAAAAATAAGCACACAGACTCAATTTGTTTCTGTGTGTAAAAATAATCTCTCCCCCATATCCAACCACTAGTACTGGTATGGAAGTGAAGAAGGGTAAGAAAGCATTCAGCATAGAAATATGCTCATTTATATGCCTGACAGTCTTAACAAGTCTCAGGGTTGTAGTACTTTTAAAAAAAGAAGAAAGAGAGAAACAGAGGAAGAGAGAGAGACAGAAAGAAAAAAAAGAAAGAGAAAAATAATAGGTTCTTGGAATTCTAGGAAAATAAATCAGTTCAATATCTATTCATCGGTGACTTAAGTAAATAAGATAGGTCAGAGGTCATTAACTCCATATGGAAACCAGGAAATTGGATTCATGAAACTGTTCAGAAAAATGTGCCAGCCACTGTCAAGATTACTATAATCTAAATTTTGAAGTTTGAAAGAGAGGTTAATTTGCTATGAAGTTGTGGTCAAGAAATGTGTGACTCTCAACAGAAATTCAGAATCTCTGAATTCACAAATTTGGGAATTCCAAAGGTCTCAGTCTGTATCCTTCATGAATGTCAAGTGTCTACTCTAATTACATATAATTACATGTATTTTCATCAATTTATCAGTTAGGTCTGCAACACTGCTGTTATTTCTCCTTCACCTTTATTCATGTTGCTTTTTAATCAGATTTCAAAGCGTTTCACTAAGATCATGTCTGATTAAAACCTAATAAAACTAGTATCAGGAAAACATCTGGGATAAAAGAGATACCATATAATCCTAGTTGTCAACAATGCATTTTTTAAAGTCAGCAAATTACTCCGAGGTCTGTTCCTCCTAGCAACTTCTGAAGAATCTGGAAACCTCAGCATAAGGGAAGACTTTTGTTCTTTTAGGGGAAATACTGGTGGTGTCTGTAGGTATGCCACTGGAAGGAAAATGAATGCCTAAAGCCTCCATTACTTTTTCTCTTTAGTCTATAAACTCCTAATGCTTCATTCTCCAGACTTTCTCACTGTTTGGGATGGGCACCATAGAGTCAGTAAAAATAATAATTATACCTTATATTTTCAATGCAGTATTAACTTTTCAAAGTGTGTTTTTGTATCTATTTGAGCTTCCAGACACCAGGGAAAGGGTATTATCAACTTTATTTTGATAAGACAAAATGGAATTTCAGAGAAGTCTAAGATTTCCTGAATAGGCCATACAGCCAGCACATGGCTTGTAGCTCCCAGGGCCTGCTGCTCACATCACCTTTTCAATAAGCATTTTCAAGTATCTCAACAACTTCCTGTCAGCCATATTTAAGTTGACGCCAAACTGGATCATCTATTGTTTAGAGCACTGGCTAAGTGGGAAGGCCCTTGATAAGGATGTAACGGGTGAATTAGGGGCTCTCTGAACATAGCTGGTCAAAAGGATACATTTAGTGGGTATGTGAGTGTAAAGTTCATTATTTAATAATTCCTTCACTTGGCATATATACACTGAGCAGATACCATATGTCTGCAACCTTCTAGGTATCTCAAAAATACAACATAATTAGCCTTTGTAAAATGGCAGAAAAGATCTCAGTCTTTAATCTGAGTCTATGATAGTTAGGACCTCACTTTGCAGCTCACAAAACTGATGTCTCACGGGGCATATCCATCAGGAGGCTAACTGTGCGCACTTAGTGTATGCCGGGCATGTGCTCAATTCCTCGGTCGTGGCAGACTTTTTGCGACCCCATGGACTGTAGCCTGCTAGGCTCTTCTGTCCATGGAATTTTCCAGGCAAGAATATTGGAGCAGGTTGTCATTTCCTACTCCAGGGGATTTTCCTGACCAAGGGATCGAATCCGCATCTCTTGAGTCTCTTGCATTGGCAGACAAATTCTTTACCACTGTACCACCTGGGAAGCCCCAGCACTTAGTATAGTGTGGACATATATTAGCACTTAGAATACTGTGGAAATATATTGCTTATTGTTTATTGACTGGTTTTCTCAGACATACCCAAATCCATAGGATCATAATCAACTCTGTGGATTGATGTTATTATGATAAAAGGATATTTAATACACTGGTGAAGCAACTGGAGAATAAAGTGGCAATACATATCAAAGACTTTAAAAACACTCAAACTTTTTCATTTGTTTTATTTTAACTTCTGGGAATCAATTCTCAGGAAATAATTCTAAATATGAAAAAATCTATATATAAGGTTAAATTCTTTATTCTTTATTATAGTGAAATATTTTTTACAACCTAGCTCTCCAAAAATAAGGAAATGGCTAAATTGTTGTTTTCCAAAGTATGCTCTGGGAATCCTAACATTGTACAACATGGTAGAAATAGTTCTATGTTTAATTAAGTTTGAGAAATGAGCACTCTAATCTCCTCTCCTGGAGCTTCATAGTACAAAATAATGCAGGAGAGATATTAAAGTAACATCTTTAGCTTTTCCCAATGAGGTGAATTCTAATCTATTTACTTTTGGGCTCCAGTTTTTGAAATAACATGCTAATGTTCCATGGACCTAATGCCAGATTAAATAAATTATAATGATTTAGAAATAATATGAAGGCATTTTATTTTTAAAGAATATAACAGCATGAAATGATGAAAATATAATTTTATGAAGAAAAATGAAGAAATATGCATGTATATAAAATCTGTATATATATAAATATATGACACATGGATAGATATATTGCAAGTGATTACAATATAAAATGCAAAGTAAAAGATAACAAAAAATAAGGAGGTTCCTTATAAAACTAAAAATAGTGTTGCCATATAATCCTACAATCCCACTCTTCGGCATATATCCAGAGAAAAACATAATTCAAAAAAATACATGCACCCCAGTGTTCATGACAGCACTCATTTTACAATAGCCAAGACATGGAAACAGTCTAAATGTCCACGGACAGATGAATGGATAAAGAAGATGTGGCATATATGTACAACGGAGTACTACTCAGCCATAAAAGGAATGAAATGATGCCATTTGCCACAACATGGGTAGACCTAGAGATTATCATACTAAGTGAAGTAAGCCAGAGAAAGACAAATATCATATTCTATCAATGATATGTGGAATCTAAAAGAAATACAAATCAATTGATATACAAAATAGAAAGAGACCCACAGACACAGTTGGGATTGACGTATACACACTATTACATATAAAGCAGATAAACAACAAAGACCCACTATATAGCACGGGGAACTATACTCAATATTTCGTAACAACCCGTAAGGGAAAAGAACCTGAAAAAAATAAATGTATATGTATTTATAACTGAATCCCTTTTATACACACCTGAAAATATCACAACATTGTAAATTAACTATTTCAGTTAGGAAAAAATGCAAAAAGCATATGCCACATTCTTATGGTGGACATGGGGTTATATTTTAGATAATTCTTTTTCTTACTTTCTCTACTTTGCAAACTTTTAGTTACATGGCTAAATTACTTTTATGATAAACATTTCTTTTAGACTCAGGAATAAAGGAAATACACAGCTACAATAAATGCCTTGGTCAAACTCAAGAAAATAATTTTGTGAAGCTAAGCTATTTTACAGTATATGTGAATAATGAACAAACCAGTAGACTAAAACTTACATGCCCATATAGGTATACTACATAATTTTTCCTACTCTAGTTGAAGATCTTTCTGATTTCAACAAGTGAAATTTAGTATGATGGAAGATCCCCTGGACAAGGGCATGGCAACCCACTCCGGGAGTCTTGCCTGGAGAATCTCCTGGACAGAGGAGGCTGGCAGGCTGCAGTCCACAGGGTCACAGAGTTGAACACTGAAGCAACACCACACACGCATCATAAAGCATGGTTGACCAGCTCCAACACTGAAGAGTGTTTTATCCACTCCCACACAAGGGACTGGGTCCTTAAATGTTTACTTTATTCTTTCTCACCCTGTCCCTCCATCTCTTCTTTATCCATCTCTCCTCCACTTCTTTCAGAATCCACAAGCGTGTGTTACTGAATTCCCACACCATGACATTCCCATTAGGATCCACTTGACTGTACTTATCCAGTTCCTTGGAAATGTGCAGTCTTTGTTTTAACTTTGCACATGCTTGGTACTTATAATAGAAAGAGACAGGAACCAAGATGTTTGCTTTTTCTAGTGAGAGAAAATAAAACAAGAAGACAATCCAAAGGAAGCCATAGTGAGATCACCAGTAGATAAACATTTCACAAGAGAAATGATAACCACTATTATGAGAAGCAAATGCATCTTTTTTTTTTTCCTTGGCCATAGAACTTTAAAACAGTCTCTGAAAACATCCCGTTATCCCTCAGCTAGCAGACGCACATCTTCCAATATTTGACAAATACCATCTTGAATCTTTCTTGGTGCAGGTGGTTCTAACTGTCTCATGCTGTTACTCTCTTCTCAGTTAAAGTCGCATTTCTTTTTCAAATTCCTTCTGCACAGCAGAAGAAAACCTTAGCAGATGGATTAGGGTAAAGGAAATGGTACATAATGAATCACATTTGAAACCCCAGCATGCAGATCAATATATAAATATATATAATCCTCCTCCTCTCTGTTCGTTCAGTGAATTTGAGTGTTTCAGAGACTCAGGAGGCCAGAATCCTGCTATGTGCTGAGAAAGCTTCTCATGCAGCTGCGCCTCTCTCCTTCAGACTGACTTATCTCCCCTGCTACTGAGCAAGAAATGTCACAGTATCTTCTAGACCAAGTCTTCTGAACGCTTGGAGATATCAAGGCCAGAATTCTCATCTTCTGCAACTCCAGGGAAATTTTCCGGTGAACATTTGCTATAGACTGAATGTTTGTATCTCTCCCTTCCCCTAAAAATTCATATGTTGAATCTTAATCCCCAAAATGATAGAGTTAGGAGGTGAGGGTCTTTGGGAACTAATAATGAGGGTGGAGTCCTCATGAACGGAATTAGAGTCCACATAAAGAGAGAACCTAGAAACTCCTCATCATTTGTGCTGTGTGAAAAGAAGTAGAAGTGTTAGTCACTCAGTCTTGTCTCTTTGTGACCCCATGGAAGCCCACTAGGCTCCTCTGTCCATGGAATACTCCAGGAAAGAATACTGGAGTGGGTCGCTATGCCCTTCTCCATGTACTATGTGAGGAAACAGTAAAAAGATGGCCATTTACGAACTAGGAAGCAGGTAGAAATGTGAAGGAAAAAATCTCTGTTGTTTATAAGTCACTTTAGTATTTTGTCACAAAGTCACATGAGTTATATTGGTATAAAAGCTTGAACAGACTAAGAGGGTATTATTACCCCCATTTCACCAAAGTTAAGACAGTGGGCAAGTTCAAGTGATATTGTCAAAGCTGCGGAACATACCGGCAGTCTAAAGCAAAACTCCAGACTAGAAGTTGCTCATTCAACCAAACTGAATTATACCAAAGCACACTGTTAAATTTTTTTTTCTCCTAAAGTTAAACTGTATATAATAATTGCTTATTTTTTTATTCCAGTTCCACTCCAAGGTAATTTAGCTAGAAGCTTTTCTTAATAAAACAGGAGGGAATACCATGAAAGGTCAAATCTTTTAGGCACCTTACCCTCTATGTTTTTAGCATTCTGTTATGTGATTGGAATTTTGACATTTTGAATTTAAGCACTAAATGAGATTGTCATTACCAAGCCTACATGAAGTCTAATCTTGCATTTTAGTGTTAATATGACTTTTAGGTGAGAGCAGCAGCTAAACGGGTCAGTTTGCATAATCTTAGAGCTTTTTAAGTCAGCCAGCAGACTAGTGTTTTCAAGCAACTCCTGTCTGCAAAATACTTTATTACTCCAATTGCAGAGGAAAATATATACATATACAGGAAAAAGTGCTGTAGTGGATTGTTTTGGGCTGCACTGTGCAACTTGCAGGATCTTAGTACCTGACCAGAAATTGACCCCACACACCCTCGGCAGTCAAAGCATGGAATCCTAACCACTGGACCACCAGGGAATTCACTGTAGTGCATTTTTTTGGTAAGAGAGAATAAAAAGATTCCCAGCAATTGACAATAATTTTGTGATAAATTGTCTTCAGCTTTTTACTTCTAGGTTTCTACAGTTAAATGTATTCCTGTTACCTTTTTTCTTTGATATAACTTTTGCATGGAAGTTTTGTAACTACTTAAAGAGTTTTGCTTTTTTTTTTTTTTTTTGCATTTGGGAACAAAGCTTCTTACAAAGTTAAAGTGTGATTTGTATCTAACTGCAACACACCCAACAGTTTCCATTATGATCTATCTATGGGCCTCTTTGAGTCAGGAGTGAGGCAGAAACTTGTCAGTTTCTCTCCATCAGAAGTTACCAAGCAGGTGAAGATGCAGATGAAGGTACACAGGAGGAAAGCATTTGCTGTGAGTGAAAGTTTGAAGAAACAATCTTTATGCCATAGTAGATAAACTTGTGAGAAAGCCAGGACTTGCAGGGTCAGTGTAAAGCCAAAGGTAATTCTGGCTGCATATGGTACCAATAATGAACAGAAAGACTGAAACATGTCAGGAGGTCAGGTTTTGGAGTCACCAGTTTAAAAAGCTTTGGGGTGGGGGTGAATTGTGGGTAGAGAAGCTCCACCCACAGAGCATGCATGTAGTTCATCCTCCCTTTCCCACAAAATCTGAACATCAGAAAAAGCTCGTGAGACAGTTGAACACATACACAGAGAAAGAGACTTTGTGCTTCGTTGGTGAGCGTACTCACCAATAATGCTAAGAAAATCTGAAACAGAAATGAGTGGGCCCCATATAATTCTGTCAGACTTGCAGTCTCTGTTTCTCAACTTCCAGTCTACTCAATTCCTTCACCTAACTTTAGCCAGGTAGTATTTTGTTGAGAAAATACCCCGAGTTTGCCACTGAGAGATTGTTTTTTCCGTGGAAAACAAATGACAAAGAGAGAGGCATAGAGAGAGGACAGGTTCAGGGATTCCAATACCTGATTCTTTCAAAGCCCATTAAACCTGGCACTTGGGCTGGTGCTTCTTTGCAAGTCTGTGTAACTGTCTCCCTTTCCTATTTCTAACAGTGTCATCTTCATGTTGCTTACATATTGAAATCAAATGGGAGCGTTCTGGCTGATGCTAGAAAATAAAGTTGGGAGTAGTAACAGTGAGTCCTAAAGAACAGTTGAAGAAGAACACTGAGAGCTCTGACAATTTATAAATTCTAGTAATCGGGATTTTTTATACACATAAAAACATAGTTATTTCTAGAAAGTAGTTTTCAGTGTTTCCTGGGGTGAGGAGATGGTCTGGAACACAAGCCACAAAGATGTGAAAGTTAAGTGATAGGATTGCCGAAGCTGAATGTGGTCTTTCCTGGGGGTAGATCTGCTTAAATGGAACCTGGCAGTTCTGGAAAGTATGTGTTGGTAAATGTATAAGAACAGGTTCTCTGGAGGAAAAAAAAATACAGACGTAAATGTACTTAAGTGGTACCTTACGCAGGGAGCACAATGAATATTCAAACCAAACACTGGTTAGCACCGCTAGTAGTTTTTATGAGTGAATAGATATAACAGCAGTGAAAAGTCTCCTAGAAGGGATATACAAGACCCAAGACTTAGGAGAATAAATTTTGAACTCAGAAAACTCCTGCAGTAAAATCCTATGGCCAACTCTCCTGCACTGTTTGTGACAATGTTTATTGGCACAGCCACTATGGAGAACAGTATGAAGGTGCCTTAAAAAACTAAAAATATAGTTGCCATATGACCCAGTCATCCTACTCCTGGGCACACAGCTGGAGAAAGCTCAAATTTAAAAAAATACATGCACTCTAATGTTCATCGCAGCGCTATCTGCAATAGCCAAGACATGGAAGCAACCTAAATGTTCACTGACAGAGGAATGGATAAAGAAGATGTGGAACATATATAGATGAAATACTGCTCAGCCATAAAAAGGGTGAAATGCCATTTGCAGTAACGTGGATAGATCCAGAGATTATTGTACTAAGTGAAGTAAGTCAGGCAGAGGAAGACAGATACCACATGGTATCACTTATATGTGGAATCTAAAATATGATACAAATGAACTTATTACATAACAGACTCACAGACATAGAAAACAACCTTATGGTTACCAAAGGGGAAAGGTGCGAGAGGAGGGATAAATTAGAAGTTTGGGATTAACAGATACAAACTACTATATATAAAACAGATAAACAATAAGGTCTTACTGTATAGCACAGGGAACCATATTCAGTATCTTATAATAACCTAAATGGAAAAGAATATGAAAGAGAATATATATATATAATCACTTGGCTGTACACCAGAAATTAACACAACATTGTTAATCAACTATACTTCAATAATAAAGAAAAATCCTATGGCCAAATCATTTAATGAACTTCTCTAGTTGGGAAAATAAAACAGTACTTTGGAAGACACAAAACGATAAATCAAGTCCTGGTTTATAGCGTCTGTGATTTTCACGATATGGCTTCTCCTACCATGGCTGACTGGAGGCTACCAATGAGGTGTCCCCGAGTATAGAGTTGGGAAGAGATGTACGGCAGCACACCATTATGTGGTATTTCCGCCAGAGGTACAGATATTCTAGACACAAATAGCCCCAAGAGTACCCCCAATAGTACAATGGAGTAAAATACTTAGGAAATGCTGAGTTTTGAACATTGATCACCTCTTAAAAATAAGATTTATTTAATTAAAAGTTTATAAGCTTTGATTATGAACAATGACTGTGCTTAACAAATAGTTTGTAAAATTTCTGAAAACTTGACAATTGTCTCCCATGAGCCTGGGGCAGGCCCTCTCGCTCCAATTGTTCTGGCTAAATGTGAATCTGCTTTCTCGTAGAGGAAGAGGGTGCCGATGGGAGCATCGCTGGACTTGTTAGACACAGAAACTAGACTTGTTAGACCTAGCTCACAAATGTTAATACTTACCCAATTAGCTTCTTCAGTTTAAAACAGCAATCACAGTAATTCCCTCAGGCTATACTTAAAATCTGAGATCTGCCAAACCCTACCCAGATGCCAGCAGCCGATAATTTATGAAGGGATTAGGAGGGAGAGTGAAGAAAGGTTACTTGTTAATTATGATTGTGAAGACCACACACCATGAAAAGAAATATTTTATACAAATGAAAGGATCCCCAGTTAGCCCAACTTGGAGATAAGTCAGCTGGCATTTCCTCTGCTCTCTGGAGCTCCACCTAGGGGCTTCTTATTTGCCTTTTTCTAATCCAAAGTCCGTCAATGGAATGTCTTCACAAAAACCCTGGCAACTAGGAGTCCTCAGGAATCAGCAGTCAACAAAGGCATTACAGTACCATGTCATGCAGGCTGTTAAAGAAATCCAGCCCTGGTGATAATGTGTATATTCATTCTGTGTAAATGATTAAGTTCAAAAAAACCATACAGTGAATCATGGTAGCAAGGCCAGACTTGCTTTGATTAACTACGCTGGTATAATGAAACCCAACAGAGCAATCACTGAAACATTTAGCTCCAAGTGTAAATCTTCTTGAACTCTGAAAAAAAAAACCGTGTTAGGCAGTGAAAGGAGGTGTAGAATCCAGCTATGTTTCATATAATGAAAGGAGAGGCAGTCATAAAGAAAAGGGAATGTTAAAAAGTTGTTATGCTGTGTTTGGCAAGAATGAGTCATTTTAAAAGTGTCAATCATGATAATCCAACATATTTTTAATCTAAAGGTCAATAGAAGCAGCTTCTAAGGTGGTACAATAGTTATGCCAAAATGAAAGCAAGCAGTTATGATTTCAAGTGTTAATACTGTACCATAATATGTCTTGGAGAATTAATCTCAGCTCTGAATTGAAGAGCATGGATTGATCAATGTAGAAGAATTTTTATTAAAAATGGACTGAAGTAGCTGGTGACACTGTCATTCCAACATAGAGCTCCGTGGAATTCTTATAATTCAGACGTGGCTCAGTGAAGGCTAGGTGGTGTCTTCTATGATATGATAGTTATTTTTCTCTTGGGGTTGGATATTCATTTGCTAGTGCTGGTGTCTAAAGAATGAAAGCTATTTTCTTACAATACCCTACAAGTCTTTTTTTCTAAAAAAGTAAGAAAAATGTATGTCTAAGAGTTATAGAATCAGAGTTCTATGATGGAATGGCCAGCCCTGTACGAACACACAGAGCTATTAGAATTTCGGCATATCTCCAGCTTTGTCCAACCTTCAAATGTATCTCAAATATTCTTGGGTCATGTCATACACTTAAGCACTAGAAATATTGCATGGGTGAAAAGTAAAATTATGTTCTTTCTTTTAGGTTTATGGGAACATGTGGTCTTCCTTATAGAGAAAGCAATTGCTACCTTGACAGTACTGGGCTTTCATCTTGTGAATTTCACATGCATACGTTAGACATATGAGAAACTTTATAAGGCTGTAGAAATTGTGTCAGAGAAAACAATCTGTAAGAGGTCTGAGCCATATAAAAACCACTGGACACATTCAGCTTCATGATAAAGCTCTTTCCAAAGTTATTGAATTGCATAATTCAATCTGTGTTATCACAGGGGAACTTGGGACCAACCATTGCTGTAGATTATAGTAAAAATCCTATATACACACACTTGGGTTACAGAAAGGCTCACCTTGAACTGGTTGTAGACTAGCACTAAGATACTTTCTTCTGTTAATCCTTATAAATCTAACTGATAACTTGCTTCTGTCACCACATGAATTAAAACCACTTTCATATTTAAAAATACCTGGGAAGGCATAACTATATGCATATACACATACACCCACATGCACACTTATATGTCACTCTTTCAGGTAACCTCTTAGGAGCAAATTCTACATGATTTGTCAGTTAACAAACACTTAGTTGTGTTTTCAGAAGGCTTTTGGTAGCTTTATCAAATCGAAGATGAAGGAACCTTTCTTTCACAGTCCGTCCTTTCCCTAAGAGCTTTGCTAATGGGAGAAAATGACTGCATTAAGACTATCATAAATATGTTAGGAGATAGACATTTGGACCTTTTAGTACTTCTTGTTACTCCTCTCTTCCTTTTACTTCTTTTCTCCCTAGATTTTTAAAGCATGTCAGTTATCTTCAAAGTGTCAGCCTTGCAGACATCATTCAAGTAACTGAAAATGTCAACAGTAGAATGAATCTACCAGTACTTACATTGCGTAGTAAACATGTGGACAGTTTATTCTGTTGATTTTTAGTTTTAATTTTTTCCCTCAACACAAGAGTAACACATGCTAACATTAGAAATAGTGGAAAAATCAGAACAAAGAAGAAAATAAAAATGATATATAATTTTACCTCACTGTTAAAATTTTATTGTATGTTTTTCTGACGTTTTGAATATGCACATGTACATGAAAGTTAAAGTGTTAGTTGCCTAGTTGTGTCAGACTCTTTTATGACCCCATGGACTGTAGCCTGCTAGGCTCCTCTGTCCATGGAATTCTCTAGGCAAGAATACTGGAGTGGGTAGCCATTTCCTTCTCCAGTGGATCGTCTTGACTCAGGTATTGAACCTGGACCTTCTGCAACGCAGGTGGATTCTTTACCATCTGAGCCACACATTGAAAATAAATTTGGGATCATACTGTTCAGGGTGTCTATAAAGTTTGGGAGCTTAGGTGGAAAAAGTTATCATCTATGTTAATGTCATGATGAATATTAATAGATTTGCTGACATTGGCAAAGTTATGCTAATAGTATTCCAAATTATTTTAATTTTCTTAAAGATTGACAGCGTCATTGATGGCATTACATGTATTTGGCTATATATCTATAGTTTTATTTACATCCTGTGTATGGACAGTATGTATTTCTTGACAGTTTTTTGTTTTGTTTTTGCATCATTGCAACTTCCTATCCTGGCATGACTATTAAAAGTCTTCAAATGGGCGATGGTCATAAACAAAGAAATATCCATACTTACAGTGCCAGAAAGGGAATATTTCACGAGTATCTTAGATTATTTTTCTAAAAGGCCAACTCACAAACTCTCTGCAGATTTATCCATCTCAGGCTCACTGACTATAATACAGAAATACATTTGGCAAAAATCCAAGGACTGGATACATTTAAAAGCAGCATATTAGCACAAGCCCTTTACTTTTCCCAAACATCACTTATTGTAGAGAACTAGAAGACAGAGGAGAGGAGATAGGAAAAAAGTGTTAACCTCGGCCCTGGCAGTCTGTTATCCAGCAGACATGACCAGGGAGGATGGCCAAAGAGAGAGGTGATGAAACCAATTCCTAGACAGGGGTTCAGTTATACTGACTTTCACAAAACATGCCTGCCCTGTCATGCCAATGAAGTTACTAAAATTGAAATTTAAATGTATTCCAGGTTCTTATAAAACAGCTGCAGGACAAGGTCAGTCTCCACCACCTTCTGGGGAAAACCTTCACTTTGAAAGAAAGAAACTTCACACACTGCATTGATCAGAGCCTCTTTTATAGACTGAAAGCATATGTGTTTCAGAGCTATATCTGCCGTGGTGTTTCTTTTCTAGATACAGTAGTCCTTTCTTATCCATGGGGAACATGTTCCAAGATCCCTAGTGGATGTCTGAAAATG
This sequence comes from Cervus canadensis, assembly GCF_019320065.1. Classification (NCBI taxonomy): domain Eukaryota; kingdom Metazoa; phylum Chordata; class Mammalia; order Artiodactyla; family Cervidae; genus Cervus; species Cervus canadensis. Next base: position 17,602,375 of record NC_057399.1, read on the forward strand.
TGCATAGTACTGAACCCTACATAGACTACGTTTTTTATCCCTACACATATATAACTATGATAAAGCTTAATTTGCAAATAAGGGACAGTTAGAGATTAACAATAACTAATAATAAAGTAGAACAATTACACTGTAATAAAAGTTATGTGAATGTGGTCTCTCAATCAAAATAGCTTATTGTACTGTATTCACCCTTCTTCTTGTGATGAAAAAAACCTCCCTGGTGAGATGAAGGGAGGTGAATGATATAGGCACTGTGACATAGCATTAGGCTGCTTCTGTCTTTCTGATGCTTTGTCAGAAGAAGGATCCTCTGTGTTGAGTCATTCTGGATCATAGAGCCATGAGAGGCATATGATGAGGGTGGCTGGGGATCCCGGGTGGGAAGGAGCAGGATGGAGTCAGACAGCATGAGGTTTCATCATGCTACTCAAAAAAACATGTAATTTAAGCCTTATAAATTGTTTATTTCTGGAATTTTCCATTTAATATTTTTGGACTGCAGTTGATTGATGGTAACTGAAACTGTAGAAAGCAAAACTACGGATAAGGAGGGACTACTATACTTCTCTTTCGAATATTTCTATAAATGCTATTGCTCGCTGAGAGGCTTCATTTGAAGTTACAGTATTTGTGCAATGTCTTCATTTGACCTGTATCATAAGCATTACAGACTGGATAGTGGGAAAATCTTTAGCATGAAATGGATTCAAATGTTTGGTGCTATCCTAATTGTGGGAGATTTAAATTTTAAATAACCTTCCCATCATTGCTGAAGAGAAAGATATGTTTCTATTAGTATGAACCACTTTCCATAAATTGTTCAGAAGCCGAAAACCTGACCATGAGAGTAGATGTACTGTGTCCACAGGTTGATTTTCTGAAATGTGAATAAGATGTAAACTGGACCTGGGTACCTCTGCACTGCTGAAAGACTGAAAACTTTTAAAAGTGCTTTGAACTGATTCAAATGTATTCTTTTTTTGAAGTAAGCCAGAAAGAAAAACACCAATACAGTATAGTAATGCATATATATGGAATTTAGAAAGATGGTAACGATAACCCTGTATTCGAGACAGAAAAAGAGACACAGATGTATAGAACAGACTTTTGGACTCTGTGGGAGAAGGCGAGGGTGGGATGATCTGAGAGACTAGCATTGCAACATGTATATTATCAATTGTGAAACAGATCGCCAGTCCAGGTTGGATGCATGAGACAAGTGCTTGGGGCTGGTGCACTAGGATGACCCAGAGGGATGGGATGGGGAGGGAGGTGGGAGGGGGGATCAGGATGGGGAACACATGTAAATCCATGACCAATTCATATCAATGTATGGCAAAAACCACTACAATATCATAATTAACCTCCAACTAATATAAATAAGTGAAAAAAAAGTGCTTTGAAGTCACACACATAAAAACTCCTCTGTTGAATTTGCATGGTTTATTTATTTATTTATTGTCATACATTGATATGAATCAGCCATAGATTTACACATATTCCCCATCCCGATCCCCCCTCCCACCTCCCTCTCCACCCGATTCCTCTGGGTCTTCCCAGTGCACCAGGCCGGAGCACTTATCTCATGCATCCCACCTGGGCTGGTGATCTGTTTCACCATAGATAGTATACATTGAATTTGCATGGTTTTGAAATAAATATTTTTGGCTTATTTCTCAATTTCTACTCTTTCGTGGGCAAATCAGCTTCCCTCCCACTACATCTCATGCATATTGTACCTTAGAAAACTGGGGGGACAAAGGTCACTCTGCAATCTGATGATCTGAGAAGAAGAGAGAAGAAAATGAGGCAGTAGGCAGACAGGGTCAAAACAGTGCCAGGCTATCCTGCCTTTAGAGATCTGGATAGCCAGACTGAGAAGCCTGATTTGCCCTTTGAGAGGGAGACACTGGATCAAAAATCAGGGACCTCTGTGGCTGAGCAAAGGAATTCTGCATCAGAAACTAGAGAAGGAGAGAATCTGAGAAAAGAGGAGTGTCCTGGAGGACCAGCCAGCTACCCCAAAGAGCCTGAGTCAAACCAAAGGAGGCTGCTAAAACACTGGATTAGACCGGGTTTTAAACAGTTAAGTTTCCCTCCCCTGACTAACTGCAAAGGTCATAGCTGCTTTAGGGAATAAAAAACTGCATTTCCTCTGTACATCTGTGTTTAGTGTGAATACTCTTGCAACTTCAGGACACTGTTATAGTAAAATATGGGGGCAGATTTCAACTTCCTCCAAAGTTCATCTTCCTTTGTTCTGGTTATTCCTAGGACCTAAGACATCACCCTCCTCCTCCCTCATCTATTATCCAGGTACTGCTCCTCTTATCAATTGAGTCCTATCTGTTAGATTAGTCCTTTATAAAGACTTTCTCTGATCCAAACTCCTAACACTGTTTCAAGCATACAAAATCTTATTTGAGTTCTCTTGAGGCTTTAAACTCCATTTAGTATCCAATTTATCAGTTAGCATTGGAGATATTCATTTAGAGATGAGAATGTAGAGTGATGTTCCTGACAGTAGGGGTCATGACCTGGGAGTCATCTTTCCATCAGCAGAAGGCCAGGCATAAAAGAAGCTCCCAATAAACATAGAAATAATTGACTGATGGATACATGAATGTTAGAGAAGTTATTCATACTTTGCTTCTGATATATTTGAAGCAATATATTTGCTTGGTTCAAATGACCTTCTTATATCACAGAGAAAACAGAAAACACAGTGTAATCAATAGCTTTCAAACCAAGGAATACATGAATAATCTGACACATAATCTGTGCTATTCTTCTGACTCTGAACACCCGTGCTGTGTTCAAAGGAATGTTGCTGTCGTTAAGTCGCTAAGTTGTGTCCGACTGTTTTGCAACCCCATGGACTGTAGGCCACCAGGCTCTCCTGTCCATGGGATTTCCCAGGTAAGAATACTGGAGTGGGTTGCCACTTCCTCCTCCAGAGAATCTTCCTGACCCAGGCATCCCAGGGATGAAACTCGCGTCTTCTCTGGTATTGCAGGTGGATTCTCTACCACTGAGCCTCCAGGGAAGAGCCATTCAAAAGAATAGAACACAGTAAATTAAGACCTCAGATACATTCTAATAACCCCAAGCTTCATTTTAGCTGCTTAATCCCTTATCAATTTTTAAAAAAGCATTCATAACCTCCTGTTGATCAAATTGATGAGAAAAATGAGAAGAAGACAAGGAATAAACAGTGATTGAATGATTCAAGAGTATTATAGGACTTTCCTGGGGGCCTAACGGTTAGGAGTCCACCTTCCAGGGCAGGGGACATGGGTTTGATCCCTGGTTCAGGAAGATTCCACGTGCCACAGGGCAACTAAGCTCCTGTGCCACAAGTACTGAGCCCAGGCTCTAGAGCCTGAGTTGGAACTACTGAGCCCACATGCTGCGGCTACTGAGCCTGTGCAACGAGAGAGGACACGGCGATGAGAAGCCCTTGCACCGCAACTAGAGAGTAGCTCCCACTCACCGAAACTGGAGAAAGCCCATGGATAGCAACGAAGACCCAACACAGCCGATAAATAAATAAACAAAAAGATAATAATGTCCTTCATCATTCTTAATCCAAAAAAAGAGTACTGTATACATTATCTTATGTACGCCTGAGGACAGTCCTGAGAAGTAAGAATTGTTCAACTTCTTCTAGAAACTGTGTCTTCCTTTGTTCTGGTTAATATTTCCATGCCTCACAGAACAAAGCAGAATTAGAAAAATCAAGTCACTCACCATCACACAGAGAAGGAAGAGAGGAGCTGGAAGGAAACACTGTTCTCCTAATGCTCAGTTCAATTTTCTTACCACTGGACAGTGTTTCTTAAGACTAGAGGCTTCACAGTAACTGAGACTCAGTTAGGCAACTTTTCAGTATAAAGTCCTCATATTCACCTCTAATGTGCTGGGAGATAAAGAGATAGCTTTTCTGAGTTGCAAAGCCACTGACGTCCATCAGACAAAAGTGAGCTGGTAGCAAGAGGAAATGGCAACCCGTTCTATCATTCTTGCCTGATAAATCCCATGGATGGAGGAGCCTGGCAGGCTACAGTCCATGGGATCATAAGGACTTGGACGCAACTATATGACTAAGCATTCACGACTCTGCTTTGGAGAACACATTTACACTCCTTCCTTGTCACTTGGGTGACTTTTCATCTCGAACAATTTCACAGGTTTGATCACTTGCTTGAATCGCAGTCTATGGGGCTGACCAGAAAAAAAAACAGAACAAAACAGGGCCTCTGTTATTCCCAAGGATCGTAAATTTGTGCTGGCGAAAGCCCACGGAGGAAAGCTGATGGTCTCTGAGCAGACAGTGTGGTGAGGGTTAGTTTCAGTCTGGAGAAGGAAGGTTGCACGTGGGTTGTATTTTATGCAGGGGCTGTCACGGGGGATGACTCAGCCTGTCTCCACCAGGAGAACGAGTGTGCCCTTCTGCCTCACCGGGGGATTTCAACAGGAACTATGTTGTAAAGCTGACAATCTAAACTGGAACACAAGTAAGACCAGTGCCAGACTTCCTAATTTTTGGATGGAAATATGCATTTTGTGAGCAGGCTATGCTTGTCCTGAGAGAGCTGGTGCCCTCCCAAGGGGGATGTAGAGACTTCACTGTAGTGAGTCTAACAGAGACATCTGCTGGCTGAGTCCTCTGCTTCAGAGTCATCTCTGCTGGGCCCTGTAATGGACCAACTCCCTCAACCCTGACAGTTTGTAGGTAAGGAAATGTGATAGTAATCATTATTGTACTTGTTCATACAGAATTACTCATTGTGCATTTGGCATGCCTGCAGAGATTGAAAAGTTCACAGAGGAGGTCTGGGTGAGCAGGGTTGTTAGAGTCAGTCACCTGCACGTTGACTTTTAAAATTTCTTTATCACATCTGTCCAAGGAACGGTTCCCCTATCTTCAGCTTCCCTATCTAAACTAAGAAAATCAGAAGTTCAAACCTGAAAGTGGAGCACCAGGGATAATGATTTTTCCACCTTAGAGCACCCGAAGATTAGAGGAAGAGACGTGTGTGTGTAAAATATGAATTCCAGCAAAATAAATCTTGCAATAAACACTGAAGTGTCCCAGTGGTGGTTTATTTTCATGCATGCGTGCGTGCTAAGTTGCTTCAGTAGTGTCCGACTCTTTGCAACCCTATGGACTATATAGCCTGCCAGTTTCCTCTGTCCATGGGATTCTCCAGGCAAGAATACTGGAGTGGGTTGTCCATGCCCTCCGATAGGGGATCTTCCCGATCCAGGGATTGAACCCAGATCTCTTATGTCTCCTACACTGGCAGGTGAGTTCCTTACCCGTAGTACCATCTGGGAAATCCCTTATTGTCATATTAAGCACCAATTTATGGGGCAAGTTTAAGATGCTTATGGATCTGTATTTGGGGAGGAGAGATAGTTCCCACAAGCAGAGCCAACCTCCAGATAACATTTTCTTCTGGCATCTGTGCTGTGTGAACTCCTCCGTTGCCTCTGGTGAGATCAGGCCAATACCTTCAACCTTAGGATCCTTCCCTATTAGTCAGCGTGAATAAGCTTCTTCATCTTTACTGGGAGGGATCATGTATTAGAGGACTAAATATAGACAAACAAATCCAATAACTAGACCCTCACAACGAAGACAGAAGCAAATAAAAATCCCACTTGTGTTATTATAATGCCTACCAACCTAATTGAGAACACATTCATTTTAAGCTAAATAAATTACTTGCAACAATTATATGACCTTGAGGTCACCTCCTCTAGGAGATGACCAGCACTTGTATTAACTATTTCACACTTTATTCTAAGTGGCCTCAGCCAATCAATGCTAGATAAATGGTGTTAAAACATGCATTTAATTAACTCGCTTTTTCATTTATTTGCTATTTTAGCCTAGGGATGAAGAAGAAAGTGAAGCTAAACTGTGTGTGTTCTCAAACAAGACTTCAGAATGAAGAGTTTTCCTTTCTCAGTCAAAGCACTGTCTCCCTTGTTAATCTGGTAAAGAAAGCATTCCTTAGACTTTAATAGAACGGTACATCCATCTGAAGAGTGGGGCTTTGCTTGTGCCATATATAACCCCATACTCAACGAAGTAACTCTTTCCATTTTTCTTCGAGAGATGGATTTACCTTCACTGACGGTTTGGTCCCTCTTGGACTGTGAGCAATTATCATAGTAGCCGTCTGAGCATAGGAACACAGGGTACTAAATAACTAATTCATGGCTTTTTACATTACTTCATGGTTTTCAAGAGACAAAGGTGTTTGGGGCTGTGTTTTGGAATTTTCACTCTCTCCCTCCTCCTAACATTATGCAAAATATCCAAAAAGTACTTACTAAGTAATACACAATTCACCAATCTCTTCTTTTGGTTTTGCTACTGCTGTTGTAGGCGCATTATTATTCACTGAATGTTCTCCTGCCTCCCCTGCGTGTCCCAGATGTGCTTGTCAAAACCACATGGCAGGGACTTCCCTGGTGCTCCACTGGTTAACAATCTGCCTTGCAGTGTAGGAGATGTAGGCTTGATCCCCCGTCAGAGAACTGAGATCCCACATGCCACGGTGCAGCTAAGCCTGTGCCGCAACTACTGAGCCTGCCTGCCACAACTGGAGAGTCCATGCATTCACAGTGAGGGATTCCGCGTGACACAGTGGAGATCCTGTGTGCCACAACCAAGACCCGATGCAGCCAAACAGACAAACAAACCCAAATATTTATAGACCCCAAACCATGCGGCATTGGATTATGAATAGAAGTGATATGTGTTACTTAAGGTTTAAGCATTTAAGAGCTGACGTACAACCTTCTCTCTCTCTCTTTTTGTTCCATGATGACCTAGAAGGTTGCAATGATAGAGATACAGAATGGAAGCAGCAAGGTTTGCTGAGTCACTGTAGAGGAGAGAGCTGCTGTGAGGGGGTACTCTGACTTACATCACATTTTGCATGAGCAAGAAAGAAATCTTTGTTTTATTAAACCACTGAGATTCCAAGGTTTGTTTATCATAGCATAATCTAGCCTATGCTGACAAATATAATTGGCTTCTATGGTAATAAACAAATCCATAATCTGTAGTACTAAGTAACCATCTAAACTGTAGTCATTTGGATCTGATTTGCATGAGTATTAATTCTTTTAAACAAGAAAGGAAAATGATGATAGTCCACAGACTTGATACCTTTAGAAAAGCCACTTGTTTATTAATTTTTAATGAGTAACATTCATTATTATGAATTCTTTGACGAGACTTTGATTTTGGGGGGTAAATGATGACCATAATTAAGCTCCTCATAATGAACACAGCAATTTTTAAACAGCACAATTTATATAATGCTTCTCCTCTGGGAGGCTTAGTTTTCTTAATAAAAGGGAGCAGTGGATATATGACTAAGTTTTCATAATGCATGAGGGTTTCTGGTCATGATTACATTCATCTCTACTTCCATTCATGCATTCACTGTATTGATGCTTATTCTTTCTGCACTTTTTTGCAGGACTGGGTTTTACTCAGTCCAAGACTGAATTTTAAAAAAAGAATGTATAATTTAAATACACTATAGAATGTTGGGTTACAGGCAATGTAACTTTTTCCCTCAAAAGTCTTTCTTGTTATCATTGGTTTAATGGCTTTATTTATCTATGTAGTTTAAAATTTTTTCAACTGTTATTCATTTATATGCATACAAATGTATAAACATATATGATAAAGTCAATCATCAATTAAACTACTAAACCTATTTTTTAGTAGCATTTGATGTCAAGAAGAAAAAGAATAAAAACAGAAATGTCTCCTGTTTACTCCAATAGAGAAGCCCTGATGGGTTACATGTTACTCTAGATCACAGCAAAAAATGTTTGCTAAATAGTGCTTATCTACACAAAACAACCTTTTTGTAGTTTCCTAGTGAAATTATTCTGGAAATTATTGTATGATTGCATTGTTCATCTAACCTGCAGTAAAAACAAATGGGAACTGACACGTTTGAAGGAAAAGAGGCTCCAACTAGGCAGGATCCAGTTGACATTAACCCATTGCTTTCCCTTTGTCCTACCAAGTCTAATGTTAGATGTCAAACAGCATTTTGAATTGCAATGGATTTTGCAAAGTTATTATTTTCATTCACTGTTTCCTCTAGGTAAAGTTTGATTCCTTTTAAGAACTTTTACTAGTAGCAACCTTCTCTGCTCTAAATTTAATATTAAAATCTTTATTTTATCCATGCTGCCTTGCATTCCTGATGACCTTAAGCCTATTCTATTTTTTCTCATAGCACTTTTCACTTAAAAAAATACTATGTACTCACTATCAGTTCAGTTCAGTCGCTCAGTCGTGTCCAACTCTTTGAGACCCCATGAAGCTCAGCACGCCAGGCCTCCCTGTCCATCACCAACTCCCAGAGTTTACCCAAACTCATGTCCATTGAGTCGGTGATGCCATCCAACCATCTCATCCTCTGTCGTCCCCTTCTCCTCCTGCCCTCAATCTTTCTCAGCACCAGGGTCTTTTCAAATGAGTCAGCTCTTTGCATCAGGTGGCCAAAGTATTGGAGTTTCAGCTTCTGCATCAGTCCCTCCAATGAACACCCAGGACTGATCTCCTTTAGGATGGACTGTTTGGATCTCCTTGCAGTCCAAGGGACTCTCAAGAGTCTTCTCCAACACTACAGTTCAAAAGCATGAATTCTTCAGCACTCAGCTCTCTTTATAGTCCAACTCTCACATCCATACATGACTACTGGAAAAACCATAGCCTTGACTAAATGGACCTTTGTGTACTTACTATATTTGCTATCTATTGTCACTAAAGAATATAAGTTCTATATGGGTAATGGTTTTTCAATAACTTTGATTCATTAATGTAAACATTGGCACATAGAAGATATTCAATAAACATTTTCAAGTGAATGAATGAGTAAATGAATGGATGAAAATTTCCCTGGTTCAATAAAAATAGTGTTCTAAGACTTATTTTCCAAATGTCCCCTACCCCCCTTCCAAATTCCATTTTGCCACTGGCAACTTGTTCTAGAATTCCATTCATTCATCAGCCGACCTTGTCAGATTATTAGATGACTGACTTGCTTCACAAGTGTCAATTTCTTGGACCCTGATCAATGTATTCTTTTTTTGGCATGATGTTTTTGCAGACAGAAGATCTAGGGAATTTTCCATGTGTGTTCCCACGGACAGTCCTGACTAGAAATGATAAGTCTTAGGGGGAGATTTTGGTGAACATTATAAATTTTGTTCAATTGAAATTATTTAAAAACCTATTTAAAAGTTATTTTTAAAAGATTTTGTTGGGAAAGGTAATATATGCAATAGTGTGATTTAGAAAAGAAGAAAATAAAGTCACCCATAGTTCTACTATGAGATGAATCCAGAGTTCATATTTTAAATTACATTATTTGTTGTTTTTTTTCTATAACTGAACTAACCACTTAGGTTAAAACCAGCCAATTACTACATAAAAGCAGAGTTCAAGTGCTCATATTTTTGTAAATGCTTTTGATTGCTTTTCAGTCATATGGACTTGCATGATAACACTTCTACCAAACAAACACTAAGTAATTACTTAAGATGCCTACATGACTTGAGATACTGCTCAGGTAACCAACTTGTCCCAGTTTGCTTGCAAGACCATGACAGAATCAGCTATCGCATCCTTCAAAGCTTACAGGTGAAAACAGATAAAAAATGATGCTGGGAATTAGGAAAAGGAGAGTGTTTTATAAACGAAGGACAGAGTTGCAAAGACTTCTCTGACTCTAAATCATTATTAAACAAGTTGAACTTGTTTGTATACAGAGCTCGTAATGATAAAAAAATAGCTTGGTGTGGAAATGAAAGCAGAGAAAGTTAAGAAAATCTAAATTTAGGCCAAATTCATCAAACTGTTCAGTATTGGTAGGATGACCAACAATTTTGGTTTCCCTGAGACTAAGGAGTTTCTTGAGATGCTGACCTTCCAGTTCTAAAACCAAGACAGTATCAAGCAAACTGGAACGAGTTGGTTACCCTAGCAGTATCTCGTTAGGTAGTTATCTTAAATAGTTGCTTAATGTTTGGTCAATAGAGGTGTTATCATGAAAATCTGTATGATTAAAAAGCAACATAAAACAACTACAACAGATTGGGGATAAAGGAGGACCCATTTCTCAAAAGTAAATCAAAAAGTAAGGTGGCCCCAAGCAGATGTCAAGAGTTCAGAAGTACCTCATGCAACTGTAGGAAAAACCAGTGCTTAGCAATATCTTTTCATCTGCCAGGCCAGTATCAGCAATAAGGGGAGAAAATGTAAAGAAAGTGATCTGCATTAATTGACAAGCTGGAAAAACCCCTTTTTGCAAGACCCTGACAGGGACAGAATGGTCAGCTATAGCATCCAAAGCAAGCTTCAGACTGAGTCAATCTTAAGTCAACTTAAAAAAAAAAAGAAAAAGGATTGTACATTTTCTACTGTAATTATTTAAGCAACTGTGCTGTCCCTGGCTGATGTATAGTGAGAAAATGTGAAAGTGTTATTCACTCAGTTGTGTCTGACTCTTTGTGAGCCCATGGACTATAGCCTGCCAGTTCCTTCTGTCCATGGAATTCCTCTATCCAGGGATCGAACCTGGGTCTCCTGCATTGCAAGTAGAGTCTTTACCATTGCAGGTAGAGTCTTTACACATCAACCTTGGGAAACCCAAGGTTGATGTGTAATATGAAGGCAAATGGAATGTGACATCTGAGCACTCAGAATACCTCTCTTTTTGCATTTGTTCACTAATTTCCATTAAGTGAGACAATTTCAGAATATTTTATCCATGAAACCAAGTTAGGAAAAATCAAGGAAAAAACTAAAAAGATGGGGGGAAAAAGCCTTCAATTTTTGAAAAAAAAAAAAGATAAAATTAAAAATTGAAACTAAAATCAGGATTTACCAAAAGTCAAAATTTCAAGGGTTAAGAGGAAAGAAGATTATGGAGTTATAACACTGTCATTACTAAAAGCTTTGTAAAAAGTTTTTTAAATAATCTAAACACTAGTTTTATGTTAGCTGTTAGAAGCGCTAAACAGGTGCCTTTTTTTTTTTTTTAAGTAAATGGGTACTTCGTTTTATTAAGTGGTAAAACAAGAATATCCTCAACAGAGGCACTTTTCTACTACAATAATTCTCTTGAATATCAATTATACTAGTTATACTTAAAATAAAACACAAATAGAGAAAAACACAATATAAATGCCAAAATCCAATAGATTGTCCAACCTGGTTGAGCTCAAAATACTGGTTTCCCCCTTGGTAATTAAAACAACTCATACTTTCAAATTTAGTTTCCTAATGGTTTTGTGACTTGGGTGGTAAAATCATTCCCATCCGACACAGAAGGAAACTAAGGCCATGGGTATCTGTGGTTCAGTCAGACTTTTGTTGCTACTAAGTTCAAGGGTTAGGACTATACTCAGGTCCTTTGCTTTTGGATGTTATCCTATAAACATAAAACAAAGTCTCAATTGAATCTTACTGGCTTTTGACTATTAAGGAGACAGCATCTTTTTCAAGATTATCTCTGCCTTACATTAACAGGCACAGAAAGTTCTGGTCACTCACTTAAGCAGTTGCAGTGGCCAGAGACATATTATTTCCTTCATGCTGAGAAACTCATGAAACCTCAGGGGTTGTGGCTGAAAAATCAATGCCAGATGGCTGTAGGATAGTACTCCTGGAGATTCTGCTACTGTCAAGTCACCCCAACAGAAATGTCCTCAATGCTGATAAAGATGGAGATAACACATGAAGGCCATCTGTCCCAGCCACATGGCTTTTAACAAGGAAAATCTCTTAGGGTAAAATGAATGAAGACTAGATACAGACAAAAAAGCATCTAGGATACATTCCTTTATGTCTGCTGGTCATTAGAAAATTGTGGATGAAGATAATTAGGACAAGTTTCTAAAAGTTGCCCCATTTGGCAGGATTAGCTGCTCTTGCTGAACATGGAGAAACATGTTGAGTGATGAAAAATCAATGCCGTTGACAAATTTGCTTCAAGGAAATCCAAATAAGCATCACCATAATTTTTTTACTGGAATGTATTTCTCCACTTTTTTCCAAATATAGTTGAGGTGGCTTCTGGTAAAAGACATAAGTGGAACGAAAGGCAAAACCTGAACGTGGTGAAAAAAGATCACTGCTGGCAGCCAATGTACTGCAACCAAAAGCTACAGAACTGTGATTGTAACAGGACTTTTAAAACAACTTAGGGGCATTTTATGCATTTGAACCTCTCTTAAAATCAAGAAAAGTCTTAATAATTTAATAGTAGAAAGTCCAGAATCAACTGTTTTATCTTTGATAGTGACAAGTGGAAATCCATACATGACTTCTTTCCATCAGTTTCTACCCGACATTGTAATCACACTTGGAATCCTCAAAACCAGATCTCCAGGAAAATGTGCAAGGTAATGAAAATTCTTACCTAGAGGCAGCTAACTGGAAATGCCTCTCAGTAAGAGATGATAGTTGCAGGTGCCCCACTGTTGTTCTTTAGCTGTTGCATTTTGGCAGGGTCAGAAATGTCAAGGCTAAAAGGAAATTTGTTTAGGGCTCCTGCACTTGGTTCACTTTAAAATAAAATGTGTTTTTAAGTATGTGATTCCAAGAAGCATAGCTGCTGATGGCTGACTCTTCAATATGCTTCAGGACCATCATTTAAACAAAGACTCTAAGTTTCTAGTTGGAAGCCACGTTCAGTCGCTTAGCAGTGGTATTTCTGAGTAGCTTCTCATTCTCTGCCATTGTCCAACATTTTTGGTAATAGGATTCCTCCCTGTCATCATAAGAAGGTGTGCTGGGGCATCAATAACCTAGTATAAAACAAACAGGCTTTTCAAATAGTTCTTTGTGGGGACTCAGACCCCTTCAAATTAGCACAAGATCAACTCTAGGACCTTCTAGAGCAAAAGTTCCCCAACACTGTCAGTTCACAGTGACCTAGAGTCTCAGTAATTTTTTTCATGGTGTCACTGGGCCAAACCCCACCCCACCACTGCCCCCCCAAAACTCAACGGTTGTTTATTAAGTACTTAGGTCCAAACAACTCTATATGCGTTTATGTCCTAACAACTTAGTAACCATCTGAAAAAAAGTAGTACACATATTTTGAAAGATAGCATACTATTTTTTATTTTTTTCTTAGGTAACCAAAGTTACTTACTAATAGGTTGAGTGTATCTGTTGTTCATTGGCCTGCTTCTCAAACTTGGACTCAAACTGAACTCTGTCATCCTCATATCTTGGTCCACATATTTACACAATGCTTGTTTTATAACAGAGCAACTGCTTAATACTCAGCTACACAGAGATGTGACATGATCAAAGGCATTTTGTGTGATCTACTGTTGAAACCATCAGCTCCCTAGAGCCAGTAGTTTGCATGGTCTCCACATTTTCTATGACCAAGTATTGCTATGTTCTCTTAACAACTAAAAATATCCTTTGAGTTGGTTGCAGCACAATTGAGTCACTTCAGTTAAGAGATGGGGAGCTATGGTTTTAAAGAGTTGTAGTGAAATACCTGTGAGCAAAAATAATAATACTATTATCAAGATATTATGCTTAAGAAACTGAGCAAATTAAGAGCAAAAGCCAGGTTAAACATGTTTTTAGAAATCACAACTTGTCTGAATTAGAGAAAGAATGTGGGTGTTATGGACAGCCCTGGCTGTGAACTTTGGGAATTGTTTTTGTCTTCCACAAGGGAAAAAAACCCAATTTTTAAAAAATCTTTAATTTTTAAAAAGGTGTTTGTAGGTGGCCTGGCTTTCTGAAGGGCTAAATGAGGAATGTAGTAAGGAGATATTAGACACTTTGGCATATGAATGCATAATCTAAAGTTTCTAAATAAAGAGGGTGAGGCTCTACTCATGTATGCTTCTTCTCTTTATCTTTTTCTTTATATTTTGTCTCAATATCTTTAGGTAGGTATTTAGTTCAAGTAATTGTAGTTAATCACAAGTCTAAAATTTTGACCTGCTAAATACGCTTATCATATGGGCCTCACCACAGACCAACTTACATTTTTGATGCTCTCTAAACAAATGACTCAGCAGCAGTTGCATTACTGTCAAAGATCAAAACCATGAAGACTGCAGTGCTGAAGTTTAGACATGCAGGGAAGTGTTATGTTGATGATACCTCACCATTTCTATATTTTACTTTGTTAACGTTTGCTCAAGAACCTGCGGGCAAGCAAGCAATTGATGAAAACAAGACGCTGGCAGTGATTAAAACCTAAGTAGGCTTTTCATCTTTTAAAAAATTCATAATAACATGTTTTTCAGGAAAGTTTGCTGGATCACATATGTGTAAGAAAATGAAGCATTGTGATGTGAAAGACTTAAGTTTTGTTCTGGCTGAACTGCCAATTAACTTTGTGTTCGTAGGTCAAAGCCATTTTACTTCTCTTCCCCGCATGTATCTAGATACCAAATACCTGGTAGCTCAGATGGTAAAGAGTCTGCCTGTAATGCAGGAGATCCAGGTTCCAGCCTGGCGTTGTAAAGATCCCCTGGAGAAGTAAATGGCAATCCACTCCAGTATTCTTGGCCTGGGAAATCCCATGGAAATGGAAGAGCCTGGCAGGCCACAGTCCAGAGGGTCTTAAAGAGTCGGACATGACTCACAATTTCCCTGCATGTATAACGAAGGGGGCTGGTTAGCTGTCTCTGAGGCCTTTGGGTTCCAACACCAAATACTCAATGAACTTCCTTGCCAGAGTGGATTTCTGATGACTTCTGAGGAGCATAAATATCGTTGACTCAACCAAATAGTTGAATTAAAGAAGACATTACTGTTGAGTTTTAAAAATCATTTTAAACTGTAATATAAATAAATAAACAAGCATAAATTTAAACATGAGATGTACCACCTTAATTATTTCTAACCCTACAGTTTAATAGTGTTCAGTATATGCACATTGTATAACCTATCTCTAGAACTTTTTTAACTTGCATACTGAAACCTCATACCCATTCAACAATAAGTCTCCCTTCTTTCTGTCTCTATGAATTTGACTACTCTTGACAACTTGCATAAACAGAATCATACCTTATTTGTCTTTTTTGTGACTGGCTAATTTCCCTTCGTGTAACGTTCTCAAGATTCATCCTTGTTGGCACATACTGTAGGATATCCTTTGTTTTTAAGACTGAATAATATTTCATTATATGTATATTCCACATCCTGTTTATCCATTCATCCATAGATGTTTACTGATGGACATTTCTGTTGCTTCTAGCTTTTGGCATGAACAAGGGTGTAACTATTACCGAGGTGTTTTTTGTTATTTTGATTGCCTTGTGTTTTCATTGCTACACACAGGGCTTTCTCCAGTTATAGCAAGTGGGGGCTACTCTTCATCGCAGTGCATGGGTTTCTTATTGCCTTGGCTTCTCTTGCTAAGGAGCACAGCCCCTCGTTGTAAGGGCTTCAGTAGTTGCAGCACTCAGGCTGAGTAGTTGTTGTGCAAAGGCTTCGTTGTCCCTTGGCCTGTGGAATCTTCCCAGACGGGGGGTCGGAACCCATGTCCCCTGAATCGGCAGGCAGACTCCTATCCACTGTACCACCAGGGAAGTCCTACTGCTGAGCTTTAAAGGAGAGAAATGCATATTTATTTTCTGCAAGCCCCAGGGAAATTGCAATGTCAATATTCTTCTGAATTCATCTACAGAATTTCCAGAGGTAAGGGAAGTGGGTCACTGGGGTGCTTAAACTCCATTCTGGAGGACCTAGGGGAGGATTATTTGAAATATCTTTTCCAGATGTGTCTTAGGGCTAAAATGTATTTCCTTCTGTTTTATTACCAGTCATTAAAGGAAACAACAGGGAAAGAGAAAAACAAAGTTATGTCTTCCAAAATGTGAAAGGTCTTAGCCATTGGGACAGTTTTATTGTGAACTTGACTCTCCATAGGCAAGTCTCATTTTTAATTAGTTGCAGATCCAAAATCTTGTGGTAAAAAACAGGTCTCTCAGGGATTTAAAAATTTTAGAATATTATTACATGTCCCACTTCAAAAGTTTTACACAAAGAGACAATAATATCTGCTTGACTTTCTTTAAGAAAAAGGCTCAAAACAAACTTGTCAAGGAAGTTTTCTTTCTTTTTTTTAAATGAAAGTCAATCTTTAAGCCAGATTAAGACTCCGACTTCTAGGTGTTCAATCACTAATTAAATACACAGAGTGTATTTTTGACTTAGAAGCAGCCAAGTGTTGCCTGACAACTGCAGTCACTTTTGTGCTTCCCATATTTGCATTTTATTTGTTTGTTTTTGTACATTCTGCTACCTCAAGCACTTTCTCTTCTAAGCAGGCTATATAAAGCTCATGTGGAGAGCGTCTAGAAAATCTTTTAATGAAAAAAGGCTTTCAACATCACTGACAATATATATATTTTTTATCATATTCACATAGAAGATTTTTGGAGCAATGTCATCACGGGAATCCATTCCCAATTAGCTGTTTACTTTGAAAAAGGAAAAACAAGTTCTACTAAAATAAGAAAATACATCACTCAGAATCTATAATTTCCATTTTCTTGGACTTGTGATAAATATACAAGTATAGAGGTCTCATACATACATTATGCCAGGTAAGACTCCACATTTAAGGCTTTTAAATCAGCCTTGTCCATAGAAATGCCATATGGAGCTATATGTACAATTTAAACTTTTCTAGTAGCCACATTAAAAAGGAAATAGATAAATTTAATTTTAATAGTATATTGAATTAACCCACAATATTAAAAGTATCATTTCAAGATATGATCTGTATAAAAATTGTTAATGAGATATTTTATCTTTTTTGGCATTAAATCTTCCAAAAGATTTTGTGTCTGTTACACTTACAACATCCTGCAATTTAGACTAGCCATAGTGGGTCATGCCTTCCATGCTGGACAGCAATAGTATAGATAATTATTTGCACTCGAATTGCTTTGCCCTTCATGAAAAATTATATTTATATGTAATTTTATTTATATCATTTGAATTTGTATATACATTTCTAAATATTCTAAATTTTGAAAAGCTCAGTGTTCAGACATTGATGTGCATCTATCTACTCATCTTACGAAAAGTTTTCTTACTCCATAAAGCAATTCATCACAGGTTTCTTTGAAGAGTAAGAGCTTCAAGTTTATTCCAAATGATTTAATTTACAGACATGTAATTTTCAAACAACATTTTAAGAGCAACACAAACACTATGTGAACCAAGAAACATCTGTATACCTGTACAATAAAGAATCTAATTATAATTCAAACCTCAGTCCTCCTGGGCAATAGAGAAGAGACGAAAAGTGATTCAGGATAACATAACATCTGGAATACCTATTTACTGTGGTTCTCTCTTTACTGTGAGAGGACAATTGCTTTATCATTATTTAGATATTCAAATGGCACCTGTTCTATTTAGATCAGTGGAGAGATTTTTTTCAATGTCTAAAGTGTGAAGTATCGTATCTTCCCTTTGATTCCAGGGTTAAACCCACACACTCAGAGTAGATTAAAGTTGAACAACATAAATGTAAATTACATGTTACAATTTTTGGCTGTTTGTAGAGAGTGATCAAATGTTAAAACTTGGATCTCCTATATTTTCTATTTCAGCTCCTTTGATTTCACAGATGGAAAAGACCAAGAATTACTGATTAACTTGTAGATGATCACACAGCAATTCAACACCTAGCCTCCAACCCTTCCATTTTAATAAAGACAGTGTTTCCTCTTCTCTGCCTCGTTCTTCTTCCTATCACCTACTTTTCTCTTAATCCTAGCTGTCTTTGGCTGTGACAGTAAATGCCAAGCCTATTGGATAGTTAGTGATCATATCAACCAGGAGGGCTTTAGGCTTGGTGATTTTCTCAAAGTCTCATGAGAGCTCATCATTTATCTAGGCACAACTGGCAAATTTTGATGTCTTCCAAGAGATCCCAAACACATTCTGATTTTTCTACTCTTATTTCTACCAAACATGCTTTAGGGCCATTAAGTAATCAACAAGCTCAAGCAGGGACTTCCCTAATGACTCAGGGGCTAAGACTCCCTGCTCCCAATGCAGGGGGCTGCGTTTGATCCCTGGTCAGGGAACAAGATCCTACATGCTCAACTAGGGGTTCGAATGCCATGTCTGGAGATCCCATGTGCTGCAACTAAGGATCCCACATGCTTCAACTAAAGATCCCACATGCCTTGGCTGGGACCTGGCACAGCCAAATAAATAAATGAATAAGGAGTTAAAAACAAAAATTAAGCTCAAGCAGTGGGACTTTGTTAGGGGTTAAAAAAAAACAAAAAACAAACAAACAGAGGAAAGGAATTCCCAAAAGAGATTAACAAGGAGACATGAAAATGCTGCTTGGAACCCTGAAGGGACAGAGTCCATGCCCATGAGACACTGGCAAAAAGTGGAGATAAAATAACCAGGGAAGGTGCAGAAGAGCCTGTTGGTGAATGGTCCTGACTACTAGATTAACTACCAAGTTTGTTCTGGAGAAGTCGGATGGGAGAGATCTGATCTCTCTGTGTGTGTACATGTGCATGAATGAATACATGTGTGTTTTAACCAGAATGGTTTTTAGGTTGAGTTCTAGAAAAATAATTGAGTTAACAGTATAGCAGAAGAATTTGAAACAGGAAGGCCAGATGAGAACAGAAGATTCTGTTACTGCAAGAAACCATGCAAGAAAATTTCTGTTATTTTTCCTATTTTACAGTTAGAAATTCAAAGAAGTTAAGTAGCTTATTGAAGGATGTATGATTAGTTCACAGCAGTTGTGTCTCAGCATTCTTTTAAAATCATGTACCGAATATGTAAAAAAGTTTTGTGTATCCTTTCCCAATATAATTATTTTTACTTATACATTTACATTATACTTTTGATGCATCTAATTTGTTTTTTGACTTGTTTTTATAGAAACATTTGTAATGGGTGAGCTTAAAGTTTCTTCTAGAGATAATTAGTTCATCTGACTTACATTCAAATGAGAAAAATAAGGCACAGAGAATAACAAAATAGCTACTCAAGTTAATTGTAGAGCCTGTTAGAGACTGAGGATTAGAACTCAGATCTCCAATGTTCAGTGTCTTTCTTTCAGAGACACAGGCTACTTTGCTGGTGACTTAATATGTTAATATCTTGAGTGTTCAGATATCATTTTACTGACTTCTTAATGTGACAGATGGGGTATTGAATTATTTAGTAAATTTTACGTAAGTATGATAATTATTTAGGGTGTTGATTTTCAACTCTGGTTCCATTAGAATCACCTGCGGGAACTTTTAAAAAATACTAAAGCCCAGGCCCTCAGTTGCAGAAGTTCTTTTTAAATCATTGTGGGATGGGTGAACAGACATCTATATTTTTAAAAATCCACACAGGTGGTTCTAATGTGCAGTCAGGGTCTAGATCTCTGACTAAGACCTATTCTGACTCAATATCTGTTTTTTTTTAGAGCAACTAGGAGACACACATGAGTAAATATTAGGCCTGAAATTGTTACAAAGTTATTCTTGAACCATATCATATAGGTAAAAGATAGCTAAGCTACAGAGAATTTGAGAAATATAACTCAAAGGATTGACTTAATAAATAAATATTTAATCTTCTACTGTGTTGTTGGAGAAGACTCTTGAGAGTCCCTTGGACTGCAAGGAGATCCAAACAGTCCATCCTAAAGGAGATCAGTCCTGAATGTTCATTGGAAGGGCTGATGTTGAAGCTGAAACTCCAATACTTTGGCCACCTGATGTGAAGAGCTGACTCATTTGAAAAGACACTGATGCTGGGAAAGATTGAAGGCAGGAGGAGAAGGGGACAACAGAGGATGAGATGGTTGGATAGCATCACCGACTCAATGGATATGAATTTGAGTAAACTCTAGGGTTGGTGATGGACAGGGAGACCTGGTGGTCTATGGGGTCGCAAAGAGTCAGACATGACTGAGCAACTGAACTGAACTGAACTGAATCTTCTACTTTGTAATGGAAGAATACATAGTTTTGAAATGACTATGGAACCTATAAACATTACATGATAGGCTTTCAAAACAATGAAAATATTGGGTTGGCCAAAGAATTTGCCTGCGAATGCAGGAGACATGGGTTCGATCCCTGGGTCAGGAAGATCCCCTGGAGAAGGAAACGACAACCCATTCCAGCATTCTTGCCTAGGAAATCCTATGAACAGAGTTGTCTGGAGGGCTATAGTCTCTGGGGTCACAAAAGAGTTGGACACGACTTAGTGACTGAACAAAACAACAACAACAAGTTCATTGCAGTTTTTCTGTAATGTCTTATGCGAAAAGCTGAATGAATTTTTTAGGCAGCCCAATTTAAACCACTTAGCAAGAAATCCAAAAAGAACAATGTGGAACCATCAATGAAGACAACCAAAGAAACTTTTCTGATGCACATTAAAGAGGAGTCTAATAAGAGGAATATTTCATGTTCCTGGATGGAAATGTTCAATATTTCATAAAACCCTAACTGTCTCTGGTTTATTTTAAGAATGTTATCCCATTAAAAGTTACTTTCTTGGGGGCTGGAAAACTGTCAAAGTTATTTTAAAGTTAATATAGAAGAATAAACAGATAAGAACATCAAGGCAAATTTAGAAATAGGATTGCAGCTGTTAAAAAACACTACATAAAGAAGTCGGTACTGTGCAAGAACAAATAGCTAAATCCCCAGAACTAAATATATATAATAAAACAAATTTATATATAAGAATCGAGTGTATTTAAATGGTACCATTTCAAATTAAGGTAGAAAGGAAGTATATTTAAAACCAATGTTTAAGAAATTGTTTAACAATTTGGGAAAAATTATATCCCTACATCATATATTACACCAAAATAAGTTCCAAACATATTAAAAATTAAACAGAAATAGAGCTACTATACAATTAGAAAAAACAGTAGTGATAATCTGACACTAGTCAGTGCATAGACATCTCTAAGCACAAGAGAAAGGTAGAAAATAATTCTGACTACATAAAATATAAAACTTCTGTGTATCTAAAATATATCATAAAGGCAATTAAGAAACAACATACAAACTATTAAAAAAAAACTTATGCAACCTGATGTCAGAGGGTATATGAAAAGTTTTTGTTTATGGAAAACAGTCTGAAGGTTCCTTAAAAAATTAAAAACAGTGCCATCCCACCCTTAGGAATATATCCAGAGAAAACTATAATTCAAAAACATACATGCACCCCAGTGTTCAATGCAACACTTTTTACAATATCTGAGACCGGGAAGCAACCTAAATATTTATCAACAGATGAATGGGTAAAGAAGATATGGCTTTGTTGTTTAGTCGCTAAGTTGTGTCCAAATCTTTTGAGAACCCATGGATTTGTAAGCCCGCCAGGCTCCTCTGTCCGTGGGATTTCCAAGGCAAGAATACTTCAGTGGTTTTCCATTTCCTTCTTCAAGGGATCCTCCGGACCCTGGGATTGAACCTGTGTCTTCTGTGTTGGCAGGTGGGTTCTTTACCACTGACCCACCAGTGAAGTCCCGTCAAATCATTGTCTGCCTCTAATTCCAAACCCTTCTATTGGAAACAGAAATCAAATCTTTCTTGTCCAGGGCTTTGCTAAAATAAAAAGCCTCCAATATAGAGAGCCTAGAAAATTTTAATACTTGAGAAGATTCTATCAAAGCAATATTCAGATGAAGCCATCACCATTTCATGGGCCATGTCTTCTACTCTAGGTAGGACATTTTGCACTCCTTCAGAAGTGCACAAGGTTAAAAGCAGCATAATGACAAAATGTAGCATGCAGGCAAGAACAAGGACATACAAACCCCAGTTTCCTGAGGGAAAGGAATCATTCCTCTGAGATGTAAATGGTGAAATCTGGAGGAACTGGGGAGAAGGATGAGAAAGGCAAGTAAGATGGAGCTGCCTCAGCCCAAAGAAAACTTCTAAAGCCTTTTTCAAAAGCGAGAGCATTTCCAATTTCCACATCCTGCTGAAGCCTAAAGACAGACAAGATGCTGCCTATATTTACACAAAGAGAAGAGACTTATGTGACTTGTAGAAGTCTCTTTCCTCATCAGTGACTCCACCTGTCTCTACCTGGAGAATTTAACCAGGGATGCATGAGCACCATATTTGTGACATCAAAATATTAGCAGCCACTCTTGCCAATGTTATTTTTTTAAATAAGGAAAAATTTAAGAAAAATAAAAGTTAGTTTTAGATTGCTCACTCCCAAGAATATGGGCATATATTAAAGTTAGAAAGGGCACTATTGTAATCCCCTGAGACTGAGAGGATTAACTGGTACAATTCTCATGAAAGGCATTTCAGTAACCCAAATAAGAAATTTAGGATTATTCTTTGATTTAGAAATTCTACCTCTAGAAATTTATGTCAAAGAAACATCAGAGGTGAGTCAAATTTATGTTTTTTTTTTTTTTTTTTTTTATAAATAATCATTGTGAAATACACTCACAGGGTTCTCTGTGAGACAGACCTACATTCCTGAGAAAGGACTTTCTCAGAGTTTTATTCTAGCCGGGAGAAGAGATGTCTTCCCACTCTGTACCTTCTAGACTCCAATCCACCTAAGGTAGGCTAACAAAAAAAAGAAAGAAAAGGAAGAAAGCCATCCCACTGCAGAAATATTTGGGAAGGTCATGGACCAGACAAAGAGTTTCACTAAAAAACTGAGATTCAGTCATAAGATTATAGAACACTACCCCTCCCTCTCACCTTACCAGGACACCAACTGGGTTCCAAACTCATAACAGTGGATTACAGCTGAAAAAGTTGCAAGACACATGTGTTCTGAGGAGGAATATTTAGGGACGCCCTAGGTTAAGAGGGGAGACAAAAACAGGATACAGGAAGAATTTAAAGACTCTGGCATCTACAGGCTACAATCTAAAAGCATAAGTTTACCTGAATAATGTCTGAAGAATGTCTGGCTTTCAAGAAAATATTTCAGGGTTTACCAAATAGTAAGAAAAAACAGTCTAAATAGGCAAAGCAAAGCTGAACTTTCCAGGGGGCACTAATGGTAAAGAATCCACCTGCAGGAGACTCAAGAGACGTGGGTTCAATCCCTGGGTTGGGAAGATCCCCTGGAGTAGGAAATGGCAACCCATCCCAGTGTTCTCCTTTGGAAAATTCCATGGACAGAGGAGCCTGGTGGGGTATAGTCCATAGGGCTACAGAGAGTCAGACATGATTGAGTCACTTTACACACATACACGCACAAGCAACAGAACCAAACTTAGTTATGATATGGGTGTTAGGATTATCACATAGGGAATTTATATTTGCTAAAATTAATATGTTTACGGCTCTACTGTAGGAAATAGTAGGCAAAAATGAAAATTAAAATCTGAATAAATTATGGACTTTATTTGATAATGATGTATGAATATTAGTTCATTAATTATAAAAATATACAATACTAATGTAAGATATTAATAAGGGAAACTGAATGTAGGATATTTGAGAACTCTGTATCATGTTCACATTTTTTTTTCTGTAGTCTAAAACTATTTTGAAATAAAAAGCTTATTCAAAAATATTAATAGAAGCTTTCTCTGAGTAATGGTATTAAGGATAATTAAAAATTTTCTCCTTTGTATTTCTGAGTGTTCTAACTTGTGGATAATACAGCTATAATGAACCTGTGTTGCCTCTAAAGCCAGAAAAAATGTTTTCTCGTGTTAAAAAGTATATATTTTGTTTAAAAGAAAACAATTTTCAGATAATTTCTTATTTATTTTCTTCCAGTTATATGGTACACTTCTTGAAGGTCAGATTAATGCAGTAGTCTTTCTTCCTTTTTGTTCTCTTTCTTTCCAGCAAGCCACCCCATCATTATTTATCATAGTGCTATAAGGGAATGGCTACTCACTCCAGTATTCTTGCCTGGAAAATTCCATGGACCGAGGAGCCTGGCAGGCAGTCCATGGGATTGCAAAGTCAGATATAACTGAGCAACTTGAAACATACTAGTAGTAGGTCAATACAAACTGTTAACTGACACCAACTAGTTATATCAACTTAAATTGTTGCAGTGAAGTATGATCAGTTTGGTATTTTTGTTCAGTTTCAACGAGATCAAATTTATGGTCAAAATATGCATGAAGAAATGAGTCAGTAAAACACAGAAGAACTCAAGAGGAAGTCAAACATAGTTAATTACTGGATGCCTTAGACCTGGCTTTTGTTTAAGGAGGAGCATCTTAATTGTAAGAAGAATTATATCTATGCCAGTCTCTTTGGTGAAGTCGAGCTATATGGTGAATTATGTCAAAAGCCATAAAGAAAGACCCCAACTAAAACTACTGTCACGTCAGGAGCTAGCTTTACAGTCTTTGAAGAGGCCATTCTTACAGTGAGCACTGAAAGGATTATTTGAGTATAAATCAATTTTTCATTGAGAATAATTTTCAGAAACTTCCCTTTGGGGCCAAGTCCTTTTCTCCCAGTCCAGTGTTAAATTCTTTGTCTGCTTTGTGAGGACAGAAAGTTTCTACAAAAAAATGTTGTACAAAACATTTCTGGCCTCCTTTCTGCTACTTGAGCAGGCCAAACCAAACTTCGGTCACACTTGTCTTTATTTTATGAAGATTTAAAGCCAGTGTTGACCCCATGCCCTTCATCAGTGTCTACAAGAAAGACTGCAGCCAACAGCAGGAGGCCCAGACACAGCCAGGCCACCCAAATTCCGTCTGCTGCTTACCAGTGGTGAGAAGACACTTAAGAAGTCCTTCAAGATTTACTTCACACCCAGAAGCATAATGGGAAATGTCTGCAGGTCCAGAGTCTTGCTTTGTGTGTGGATATGTAAAGTAGCATGCTCAGCCTTTCTGCCCCAGAAACGACCCTTCTGCAACATTCCTTGATTTGTAGAAAGAAAATGCAAACAGAGAAAGCTGGACTATAGACACATGTTTATGAAGCTTGGATAATTGCTCACACCTGCTTGGGAAAGAAATTCTTAAATATTCCCTAGATGTTCTAGAGAATTCCAGGTTTGGTTCTACTGCTACCTTTGCACCACTCCCACCCCTGTCCCCAGCCCACACAAACTTGGCATTTGAAAATAATCATCATCAACAGTTCCAGCATCTTTTTTCTTTTTTGTGAGTGTCTTAGCAAAACTGAAATTCAGTTAGCTGAGATGAAATGTACCGCCAACTGATGAAGGAAAGAAACTGGCCAAACATCTCTATCTTGTAATGCTTTATATATTGATAAAATCAGAGAATAGAAAGTAATTTGCTATAATAAAACAGTATAAAGTAAATGTCTGTGCTATATTCAAATTACTCCTTACACAAAACCTTTCATTGGCTCTCCAGTTTGTTAACTTACTATAATATTCTTCTTGATTGCCATGCAACTCTTCTTACTTCGAGGAGTATGCCTTACTGCTAATTTTCTCCCCCATTCAGCTTTAGAATTAACTTGCTCAATTAATCTCATTTTCATTTATTTTACAGTGTTTCATGTTTGAATGCTGATTTTATGAACATCTGTTTCAATCACAGTTGCAAACCCATTACTTTTATGAGCTATACATATTTTAAAGAGATTTACTGCTGACCTTTGTTGGTGAATTGAATGTTTTTGTTGTCAGTACCATTTCTGTAATTGATGCCATTGTTCCTGCCACCCAGATAGCGATTTCAAATGAGATATATTTGGGGGACTCTTTAGACACTTAAACACATTAAACCAGACAGATATCACTTAACATTGTGTAGCTTGGATAAAAGAAGTGTACTAAATCTTGCAGCATGAAGCATAGGTAAATAACCACTCAATTTTCCTGTACTTTGGAACAGTTTTAAAGTTTTTATATTTGCTAAAAGTGATTTTTTTTCCTCGCCAGTATTTGTCATTTAATAACACAATTGGGGGATAAAACTTACATAACCGGTATTGACTATTGATAAATCCATCAATCAAAGTAAGATGAATTGCTTGTTCAGCTTTCCACCCACTTAGAAAAAAAACTGTTTTTCAGAGTCAGGTAGTAGAGCAAAAACCCACAGAAGTGTTCAACCTCCAGCCTCTGGGGAGACGTTTTAAATTCTCTCTGTGTGAAAGGGATCTAGTAAAAAGTGAGAGAAATTTTGTCTCTCCCAGCAGGCTGACAAAAGTGGCAGGTTGTTCAAAATATCTTCCAATTTAATGAGTATGTAGGCTGAATCTTTCCTTCATTCCAGAGATGGTAATCAGAGTTGAAGTACCTTGGAGGAACAGAGTGGAAAAGCCATCCCCTTAAGATGACAAGTTTATTTTCTAATCCTTCTTAGGGAAAACTTGTCTGTACTTGGTGATGGGCATTCCAGTTCTGTGTACCCCAGTTGGTGTCTTCCCAATTCTGGTACCAGAAGAATTGGGTTTATCTTAAAATTATCTACAATTATGTATCAGGCTGTCTGTGTGAATTGAAAGCAAATATCTAAACTCCTCTGATGGACAGTGCATTTTCTTTTTTTCTGTTTTTCTAAGGTCTTCCGTAAACCTTAGTTAATGAGAAAGTCTTTGATTAGCATATGATATGCTGCTAATTGTCATTTCAAGACCTTACAGTATGAACTAATGTCATTAAAGTTCAAAATGAAAGTCAAACTGTTAGTCGCTTGGTCGTGTCCAAATCTTTTTGACCCCTGTACTCCTCTGTCCTCGGAATTCTCCAGGCGAGAATATTGGAGTGGGTAGCTATTCCCTTCTGCAGGGGATCTTCCTGACCTGTGGATGGAACCTGGGTCTCCTGCGTTGAAGGAGGATTCTTCACTGTCTGAGCCACTAGGGAAGCCCTTAAAGTCCAAAAGTACATGTCACTTATGTAAACTCATCAAATTATATATTTAAATTAATTCTCTTCTTACCAAAGAAATACTGTCTTTTTACACTTCACAATCCAAACAAGAGTAAAAATATTTTCATTCTTCAAGCATAGGAAACATTTGTAAATCTTGTAAATCACAATTATTTTAATATCTGTGTTATGTGCCTTTTACCTATTGCATTATCTGATAAGAGTGCATGGCTTTTGCCTTCTTATGTGACCAAGGTGATTCCCTTTCCCCCACTTCCTCATTATAAAAATAATGAATACTTATTGTAGGAATCTTGGAAGACATAGAAAAGTGAAAGTGAAAGTCACTCACTGTGTCTGTCTCTTTGCCACCCATGGACTATAGCCTGCCAGACTCCTTTGCCCAGGGAATTATCCAGGCAAGAATACTGGAGTGGGTTGCCTTTCCCTTCTCCAGAGGACATTCCCAATCCATAGATGAAACTCAGGTCTCCTGCATTGCAGGCAGATTCTTTACCATCTGAGCCTCTAGGGAAGCCCAAGAATACTGGAGTGCGTAGCTTATCCCTTCTCCAGGGGATCTTCCCGACTCAGGAATCCAACCTGGGTCTTCTGCATTGCAGGTGGATTCTTTACCAGCTGAGTTATATTATCTGATAAGAATGTATTGCTTTTGCCTTCTTATTATGTGACAAAGGTGATCCCCTTTTTGCCACTTCCTCATTATAAAAATAATGAATACTTATTTTAGGAGTCTTGAAAGACATAGAAAAGTATCCTAAATAATTCAAAATTATTGCATAAATACTTCAAACATTCAAAAATATTACCTATTGAAAATTATTTTATATCAGTTTGTCTATTATTTGTCAATTATTTCTATTGATTCCATCTTTACCATGTACATAATTTGAACACAGGCCAAGGTCTTTCTGGAGGCTCTCTATGCTGCTTTATTGACTCTTCTTATTTTTGAATTTTTAATAGTCATGATATTATAATGTAATTCATTATTAAAGCAAGTTGAATAACTTTTCCTTCCCCGTCCTCAAGAATACTGCTCCCAAAGTAGATGACATCACAAAATTGTCCAACATGAAAAATTTCACATTCTTTTGTGAAAAGTTTTCTTTCTTTAGTTAGAAGATGTACTCATTTTGAATTTCACCTCTGAAATTGTGATCTGTCGTGCAGTCAGTGTCAGTAAACAGCTGTCATGAAATAGTTATATGTGCATGCACTAACTTGGTCATGGCTATTTATATTGTTGTCACCTCAATTACATTTTTAATTGCTGATATTACATATGGGGCTTCCCAGGTGGCTCAGTGGTAAAGAATCCACCTGTCAGTGAAGGAGATGTAGGAGATGCACGTTTGATCCTTTGGTTGGGAATATCCTCTGGAGAAGGAATGGCAACAGACTCCAGTATTCTTGCCTGGAAAATTCCATGGTCAGAGGAGTTTGGCAGGCTATAGCCCATAGGGTCACAGAGAGTCAGACAGGACTGAGTGCATGAGCACACACATGTGTTGAATTTATACAGTTTAAGATGTACTCAAGATTATACTCTGTGCATTGAATTACGTTATTGCAAATTCAGATGTGAAGACCAAACAGAAGACACATTTGTTATTGGAAAGGGGATTTATATTCTATATTGTTCAGCAAGAGAAACACTTATGTGCTTCATGTGACCTAAGTAAGAAAGACGCCTCTGAGTAGTAGATGAAACTTTTACACACAAAGGAAGGATTGCATATCATGCATTAAGCAAAGCAACTAAATGCAGGAGAAACTGCCAAATCCTTAGGAATAGATACAAGAAGTTTCAAAGCAACAAGGAACATGTGTGATTGCTTCATACACTATGTAGGACTATTCATAAGGCATTAAATTATCAGAAACAATTTGGTGACTTTGAGCAGAACATGCTTAGCTTCTGGCATCATGGGATTTCATTGAGTAAAAGAGTGTTGGTGTCAAAACTTGCAAAATGGATATAAGTGTCTTGGGAGAAAATACTGGAGAGAGCAATGGATTACTTTTCAAAATTTGGAATTATCAATTCTCTTTCATCACCAGGAATAACATGGTGACAAAATTTCTGCCTCTTAAAGAGAAAAGAAGATAACAATAAAATTTAGTTGCCAGCATTGCTACTACATAAAATAATAGTGCATCTTATGATGAATATATAATATCTGAGATTGGAGGAAAAAAGAGTAATTGGCCTGATTCTCTGTTTCTTTAATGACTTAAATGTACATACAGGATGAACTGCCTTTACCTTACAGGAGTCTATGAACAGATTTGGAGTTCCAACAAATACAGTGTTGCTAAAGTTTTTGAAGGATATAATGGCACTGCAACCTCTTTATAGAAAAACCACTGTCTCAATATTAGTAAGCCTGAGAACTTGGAAGTGGTTCTTTCAAATCTAACTCATCTCTAGGGCTCAACGTTCCAAGTTCATTTCATTTACAGTAATATTGCAGACAGCCCCGAGTCATGTGGGACAATTTTGATATCCATCCATGCTTGACTCCAACCTGTTCTTTCTAATAAGACCTTCAGTATCTTTTCTAATTGAGAAGATACTGAAACCCCACCTTTTCCATGATGTTTTCAGAGAATTGACAGCTTCTACTCTCTCATCCTGAGAAATGTTCGAATTTGAATGTCTATTTCTTTCATTCACACACTTAATTTAGATTCCAAATGCAAATTTTATCTCTGTCCTTCTACCTTTATCTATTTCTCTTGTCAGTGCTCCCAACAGCTTTGGACAATTCTCTCTTGTCTCTGGTGTTGGTGTTCCGTTGTTGCCAGAG
The DNA here is from genome assembly GCF_019320065.1 of Cervus canadensis. Classification (NCBI taxonomy): domain Eukaryota; kingdom Metazoa; phylum Chordata; class Mammalia; order Artiodactyla; family Cervidae; genus Cervus; species Cervus canadensis. Next base: position 17,632,072 of record NC_057399.1, read on the forward strand.
ACCTCCTCTGTGTGACTGTCTTTCTAAACCTTCCTGGGTTTTCTTTGCTTTCCCTTTCTGTATAATCTGACATCTTCTGGAGCTCTTAAAAATTGTAAAATACCTGTTTCACCTTTTGCCTTTTCCACCCCATCTTCCTTTGAACTAAAATTGCAATCTCTGGAACATGGTCATTACCCAGAATGCCAAACATAGGTCAATTGCTGTTGCTGTGAAAAGTACTGTAAAAAGAGAAGTATAAGCTTCTTTATACTTATTACAGAAAAAATACAAGCTATACAATGGTTTTTTGAGAAAAAGGTGGCTGTTTGATCCAGAAAAGTATTAAGAAAAATAAAAGTGCATTAAATGGTACACATAATGTATCCAACATATTTAAAACATAATTTAAAATAATGCTTTTTTTCCCCTACTGATTGTGATGCCAGCCTTACCATATACAAAATCCTTGTAGTTACCATATTGTCTTCTATTCTGTCTTATAATTCTATCTTTGATGAAATCTTCGACCATGTATACAAGGCACAGAGTCAGGAATTACTTTAGGGTCGGAACACTCTTGCTTCTTTGTATGTTTGATGGTTTAAAATATATCTATAAAACTTTTGACTTATTTATTGTGGAGTCTGATTGTTTTCATCTTGAGTGAGGGTTGACTTAGCGATATGCTTCTAACAGAATATGTCAGAAGTAATGATATGTGACTTCTCATTGCATCCTCTATCTTGTGCATGCTCTCTCTCTCCATCAGTCTTTCTGGGGGAAAACCAGCTGGCATTTTGAGAGTGTGCTCAAGCCCAGTCCTAAGAAGAGGTCAGGTAGCAATGAACTGAACCTTCCCTCCAACAGCTAGAGGAGAAATGAGTCCTCTTGCCAACAGCCAGGTGCATGACCATATTGGAAGCAAATCTCCTAGGTACTTACCTTCAGATGTTTTAGGCCCCAGCTGACAGCTTATCTGCAACCTCAAGAAGGTCCCTGAGCCAGAATATTTAGATAAGCCTTTCCCAAATTTCTGCTGCACCGAAACTACATCACAATAAATGTCCGTTGCTTTAAAACAGCTAAGTTTAGGGTAACTGTAACTTCGCTACTTCCTGTGCTCCTGACTTTAATGTTGGTCATCTGCTCATGCCTTAAATTTGCCCCTTCCACTGTTTGCACAATTGAATTTCTCTTGGCCACAGACCTTAGCTAACTTTTGCTTATATTTTTCATGTCTTCTCTTGAGTTTGTTGATTAAACACCAATCAGGGACTTCTCCCAGCAGTTAGGCATCTTCCTTGCAATGCAGGGGATGCAGGTTTAGTCTCTGGTTGGAGAACTAAGATCCCACACACTGCAGAGCAACTAAGCCCATGTGCCACAACTAGAGTCCTAGTGTCATGAGGAAAGATCCCACATGATGCAATGAAGACCTGATAGAGCCAAAATAAAAAAAACCCACCAATTAATAGCACCAAGTATTAATTATTAATAATTATCAATTGGCATGATTAATTATTAATACTAAATTACACTAATATAATTATCAATTAATAATCATTCATTGTTATTAATGACCACCAATTGATAACAATGCTTCTCATATGTGCCTTCTCTGTCCATTTTTCTTTTTTATATTTTTCTTCTATAGGAAACTCTTGCCTTCACTTATCATGACCCCTGATTCCGTTCTATCTGTCTACTTTAGACATAAATGACTTGTAAACAGAAAACGAGTGAGGCTCTGTGGACAATGATGCAAAGTGACACAATTTAAAGAATGGTGTTGTGATGAGTGCAATAAAGAAGAAAGAGATCATTGCTAGTGATACAAAATAAATGATCCCAGTGAAAGTTTGTTAATTTTCAAACATTCTTCTCATACACTTGAACATACTTCATCTGATTTTGGGATGACTCATCACTCAAGTCAGAGAAGGCAATGGCAACCCCCCTCCCGTCCTCTGGCCAGGAAAATCCCATGGACGGAGGAGCCTGGTGGGCTGCAGTCTATGGGGTCTCGAAGAGTCGGACACGACTGAGCACCTTCACTTTCACTTTTCACTTTCATGCTTCGGAGAAGTAAATGGCAACCCACTCCACTGTTCTTTGCCTGGAGTATCCCAGGGACGGGGGAGACTGGTGGGCTGCCGTCTATGGGGTCGCACAGAGTCGGACACGACTGAATCGACTTAGCAGCAGCAGCAGCAGCATCACTCAAGAGACTGTAATTCTTTCTTTACCTGATATTACAATGTTCTGCCAGTAGTTGGACATATTTAGGAGTTTGTGATCCAAACAGTCTTATTTTAAGCACAGATAAAAGAGTAATTCTGCCCATTTGATAATTGTTATTTCAAATAAAAATATTTATTGTGAAAGATAAAAATTGTTAATGTAAAAAAGCAAGTTCTTAAAAGAAATAAACACATTGAGATCTTCTCTGAGTTATCACAAAGTCTGACCCTGGTTTATCCCTCAGCTTAACTTAACTGTTTCTTCAGCTTGAATTTGTGAAGTTGGATTCAAAGTGTCCTTGGTATATGTACATGGTCAAGGATTTTGGGCTTTGCTGTCTTTCAAATGAAAGCTTTGCCTGTATTCTTTAAATCAAAAGTAAAGCCCTAGTTTTTCTTTACACCCTTGCTACTTAACAAACTGTTACTTTAAAAGGAAAGGCTCTCTGTGTCATTGGTGAGGCAGGAGAAAATAGAGAAGTTACCACCTTTCCCCAACCTCAACAAACCGTCTTGGAAGACAGGAAAAGAAATCTTACTTGCTGTGCAAGTTGTTAGGCATCATTTTGCTCTAAAGAATCTTGGTAAAGGAGGAACAGGGGACTTGAGAGAAATCAGAGAAGTTAAAATGAGCCACGTATTAAAGAGGCTATACCAGAGACAGATCAGGGAGGAGACAAGAGATGCTACATCACCTAGACGGAGAGAGAGTTCCTGAGAGTTGGACTGCTTATGGAGAAGAGCAGGGACTTTGCAGAAGCTGCCACATGTGGAAAATATTGACAGGATAGGAAAGAGAGTATTTCTAATGTTTTTCTGGATACATTCCCTCTTAGGCGTTTTTTATGAATGGCAGCAATCAAAATTTACTTTTTTCCCCCCAATTATTTTGGATGCCGGACTAATGTCTTCACATGAAATTATGCCCACAAGGGGTCATGAGATGGCTGGCTGGGCTTTGTATGAATGACACATTTCATAAACCTTGTTGATTTTTGGTGAGAGGAGAGAACTGATCCCAAACTACTTCTCAATCTTTAAATATCTTAAACTTATTAGTGATGCTTCCCTTAGCAACAAGCTTTATAATACACAATAAGCTCTTCAAATTGGTTCTGGAAGATTGAAACTCAGGAAGTACCCGGTGAAGCATGACACACAGATGTAAGGAGTGGTGAGTTCACTCTTCAGTGGCTCCATTTGACTTTCTATTCTTCCATGTTCTCTGATTAACCCATCCCCATCTGTCTTCAGTGAGTTAGCCCATGACTTTGTGATTTGCTGATGTTGTTCTGTTTTCCCCATTTGTGACATTTCTAGTTACCTCTTCACTCTTCTGAACTTTAGCTTTAGGACTTGTCATTGAGTTCCAGCTCCCTCCCAGCTGATACCAGTTTCATCATTATGTGGTAGGTCTCATGGGCTCCCTTAGAATACAACTCCTTTTTATTTCCAAACACCTTTTGAAAATGTTTATGGTAAAAAAGCAACAGTTTTTTTTTTTTTTATAATGGAAATGCAATCCCACAAGATTATGCTATCTTAAAGCATTTTACCTGGAAATAACAGTTAAATAGAGTTTCACAGGGCTTAAAATAGAGATGCCCGGTATTGTCAATAAATCACTTATTTTTTTAAAGAAAAATATCAATGAATAAATAATTTGCTATATGTTTGTATATTAGGTTAAGAGCTAATATTTATCATTTCTTAGAAGGATCAGTTAACTATCAACTCAGGACCAAACCTCTGGTTGCAATCACATAAATATGGCACCTGCACAGTGATTATGGCCAAGTGGCCTCAGTCATGATAAAAAGAACTGGCAAAGTGTTTTATTTTGTTACCATAAGGTACTACTGAGCTAAAATATGTGCTAAATTACTTAAAAATGATATTCAATGATAAGAATTCAGTTGTGAAACTGAATCTCTTACTAGGAGGACAAACGAAATCCTGGTTGAAGTTATCTTAAGAAAATGTATACCAGTAATTGAGGAGGAAGATACCCACATATATTTCATAATTGTTTCTAGTGAATTTCAAAGTCTGTGAGAAATATGATATATGGTTAGATGTATCATGGAAAAAAATATTAGTTACAGATCTCAGAAACTTCAGGGCATTTTGTGTGTGGAACTGGGTAGGAGTGGAGATTGATGATATAAGATATATTCCTAGTTCTTTTTTTTAACTGATGTATAGTTGATGTACAATGTTACATGTTTAATATGTACAACATAGTGATTCACAATTTTGAAGGTTATATTTCTGATATCTTGAATGCATATATAGGAAAGATGATTGTTCAAATCTTATCTCTAATTTCTTTCTTATAAATAACTCACTACTTGATTTTTAAAGATTTTAAGTTGGTGTAATTAACAAAATAATAAAAGAACTCTTGATGAACACACATGTACATAATGTAATTCCTTGAGTCACAAAAATTTGAGTTGAACCAAAATTTTATTGACCACCTTTCTCTGCATCCCTAACTCATTATAATAAAGAACTGTCATCTGATTGCTGGCTAAAGGGAATATTTAGAATATCTCATATTTTTAGTGGAGAAGGCAATGGTAGCCCACTCCAGTATTCTTGCCTGGAAAATCCCATAGACAGAGGGTCCTGGTAGGCTGCGGTCCATAGGGTCGCGAACAGTCAGACACGATTGAGCGACTTCACATTCACTTTTCACTTTCATGCATTGGAGAAGGAAATGGCAACCCACTCCAGTGTTCTTGCCTGGAGAACCCCGGGACAGGGGAGCCTGGTGGGCTGCCGTCTATGGGGTTACACAGAGTCGGACACGACTGAGGCGACTTAGCAGCAGCAGCTGCTGCAGCAGCATATTTTTAGATGAAAGAGATCGTGAAAGGGATAGAGAGAGAGAGAGAGAGTGTGTGTGTGTGTGTGTGTGTGTGTGTGTGTGTGTGAGAAAGAGAGAGAGAATATGAAGGGCCTCAATAGGAGAGGAAAATGAAGTCAGCTCTCAGTTACCTGGGCTAATGGAGTGTGGATAAAACAAAATGGCATACGATCACCCTGAGGGTTTTTTTCCTCACCACCACAAAACTTTATTTCTTTCACAGATAGAAAACTCAAATTAGAGGAGAGGTGGGCCTGGGAAACAGCATGGAGAACAATTTCTAGGACGGTGTTCAGGATTCAGATTTTTCTTTTAATCTGACCCCTTTAAAGATTGCTAAGCAAACTTTCTTCCTTTAGCATCCCGTGTTTCCTCCAACCTTATTCCTGTGACACATTCATACCCGTGGCCATCACCACAAAGTATAGTAAAGAAGGAAGAGGGGAGCCCGCTGATATGCTAGTTTTATCTCCCCCAATAACAACAGATGTGCCAAGTCGCTTCAGTCGTGTCCAACGCTTTGCAACCCTGTGGACTGTAGCCCACCAGGCTCCTCTGTCCATGGAATTTTCCAGGCAAGAATACTGAAGCGGGATGCTGAGCCCTTCTCCAGGGGATCTTCCCAACACAGGGATTAAACCCGTTTCTCTTGAGTCTACCTGCCTTGGCAGATGGCTTCTTTACCACTAGCGCCACCAATATAGTTATCACTATTGTCAGTTTCCTTTACTGGAGGAATATATAGAGAAACACCCAGAAGAGATCATATAATTCTAAAATGTAATTCTAACCTGAATAACCAATAAGAAAGGAAAGGGGGAAACGATTATAGAAATCAATACAGGGGCATAAAAAACTATCCAGTAGATTCAGCTTTCAATACAAACAATAGATTAAAAACGGAGGGCCAGCCAACCAAAAGAGAAATATAAGAGAACAGAATGCCAATTAGAAAGGTGTCATGAAGGTTGAAGAGTCAAGTACTTTAACCATTTTATTTGGAGAAAAAAAAATCATGTAGAGGACAGTCATTTGTTGTCTTTTTCACATTTATTCCCTACATCTCCTTTCTATAGTACCCTAATTTTCCTTTGTTTAATTCACTTTATGCATAAGGTTTGTGCAGGACTGATCTCATTTTCAGTTCCAGAGATGGATCCTAATTCACTTTATCCCATCACTTTACCCCCTCCTTCTGACTATCAAGTTTTAGTTCAAGGATTGATATTTGGCCCAATTAGAGTAGTGAGAAAGTGTGAATTCCAGGACATATGTAAGAACCATCAGACACTCTCTTTAAGCTGGTGTTGAAACAGTCTTGAATTATTGTGGCCATCTTTCAAAAAATCATTAGTGGGGAGAGTCTTGAAGTTGAATAGAAATCATAAAAGACAGAGGGGTAAGAAAAGAGAAAAAATTGGTTCAGTGAGTTTCTAAATCATTTCTCTCTTAAATCTAGAATTATCTCTGGAATTCTAAGTTATGTGAGATAATAAATAATCTTCATTATCAGTTCAGTCACCCGGTCATGTCCAACTCCTTGTGACCCCATGGGCTGCAGCACACCAGGCACCCCTGTCTATCAGCAACTCCCAGAGCTTGCTCAAACTCCTGTCCATCGAGTTGGTGATGCCATCCAGCCATCTCATCCTCTGTTGTCCCCTTCTCCTCCTGCCTTCAATCTCTCCCAGCATCAGGGTCTTTTCCGATGAGTCAGTTCTTTGCATCAGGTGGCCAAAGTATTGGAGTTTCAGCTTCAACATCAGTCCTTCCAATGAATATTCAGGACTGATTTCCTATAGGTTAGACTGGTGTGATCTCTTTGCAGTTCAAGGGACTCTCAAGAGTCTTCACCAACACCACAGTTCAAAAGGATCAATTCTTCAATGCTAAGCTTTCCTTATAGTCCAACTTTCACATCCATACATGACTACTGAAAAAACCATAGCCTTGACTAGATGAACTTTGGTCGGCAAAGTAATGTCTCTGCTTTTTATTTTTTTTATTTTTTATTTTTTTTAGTTTCACAAATCTGATGAAGGTCCAGGGAGGTACACATTTGGGCAGACACCCCAAACTTGGCCCCCGGAGGCTTCTCCTGGGGGAGGCCGGCTCTCAGCTGCCTGCACCTTCTGGAGTCCAAACCCCAGGCTGGAGGGGTGCTGGCCTCCCAAGCTTGGGCTGTAGTCACTGCCTGGGTGCAGGCTGGGTTATGAGATAGGACAGGTCCTTGCTGACCAGGCTGGTGCCTGGCCAGGGTCTCAGAGCTCACTCCCCGCTGTGCCGGGCTTTGCCTGTCAGCCGGCGGCGCTGGGTCTTGCTGGTACGAGTGGCGCTCGGGGGCTTCTTGGTGGTGTCCTGGGCCCAGCGAAGACGTTTCCTCTTGACCTTTTTGCGACTGTGTGCATGCAGTGAGGCCGTGAGAGAGGAGATCCGCTGGGACAGCAGAGGGTCTCTGGACTTCTTGGGTAAGGCTCTGGTCGGCTTCTCCACGGATGACGCCTCCTCCTCAGGCCCAGACCCGGCCCCTTGCTCGGGCGGGGGCAGGCCGAGCAGCCGGGCCCCTGAGAGGTCCAGGTCGCTGATGGTGGTCACGGTGACTATGTGGTTGGGGTGGTCATACTGCACCGACTCTGTCTTTGCTGTCACCAGCCGGTCTAGCTCGTCGGCCTCCTCTGTGCAGGGTGGGTACAGGACCGGGCCTCAGCCCCAGGACACAAGCAAGCAGGCTCCAGCACGCACCCCACCCCTGACTCCAGCCCTGGAGTGTAATGGCCCCCTCTACTCCATAGAGCGGCACCCGGGAAGTCACTGGCTCCAGAGCCTGGCCCAGAGCCTCCTCTCTCTCTGCCAGCATCTTCAAGTATTCCTGGTGGCGCTCTTCCCGGAGCTTCTTCTGCTCCTCCTTCAGCCGCTGCTTGATCTCCTCAATGGCTGCCTTCTTCCGCTCCACCTTCCTCTTGTGGAAGCCTGTCAGGTACTCCCGCCGCTTCTCCTCATCGAAGCTCAGGATGAGTCGCTGCTGCCGGTCGTCGCCATCTCGCTTCTTCTTCTTGTTGCCAATGTCTCTGCTTTTTAATATGCTGTCTAGGTTGATCATAGCTTTTCTTCCAGGGAGCAAGCATCTTTTCATTTCATGGCTACAGTCACCATCTGCAGTGATTTTGGAGCCCCCAAAAATAAAGTCTGTCACTGTTTCCATTGTTTCTCCATCTATTTGCCATGAAGTAATGGGACCAGATGCCATGATCTTAGTTTTCTGAATGTTGAGCTTTAAGCCAACTTTTTCACTCTCTTCTTTCACTTTCATCAAGAGTCTCTTTAGTTCTTCACTTTCTGCCATAAGGGTGGTGTCATCCATATATCTGAGGTTATTGATATTTCTCCCAGCAATCTTGATTCCAGCCTGTGCTTCATTCAGCCCAGCGTTTCTCATGATGTACTCTGCATATAAGTTAAATAAGCAGGGTGACAGTATACAGCATTGATGTACTCCTTTTCCTATTTGGAACCAGTCTGTTGTTCCATGTCCAGTTCTAACTGTTGCTTCCTGACCTGCATACAGATTTCTCAGGAGACAGCTAAGGTGGTCTGATATTCCAATCTCTTGAAGAATTTCCACAGTTTGTTGTGATCTACACAGTCAAAGGCTTTGGCATAGTCAATAAAGCAGAAATAGATGTTTTTCTGGAACTCTCTTGTTTTTTCTATGATCCAACAGATGTTGGCAATTTGATCTCTGGTTCCTCTGCCTTTTCTAAATCCAGCTTGAACATCCAGAAGTCCATGGTTTATGTACTTTTGAAGAATGGCTTGGAAAATTTTGAGCATTATTTTGCTAGCATGTGAGATGAATGCAATCATGTGGTAGTTTGAGTATTCTTTGACATTGCCCTTCTTTGGGATTGGAATGAAAACACCTTTTCCAGTCCTGTGGCCACTGCTGCATTTTCCAAATTTGCTGGCTTATTGAGTGCAGCACTTTCACAGTAACCTCTTTTAGTATTTGAAACAGCTCAACTGGAATTCCATCAGCTCTACTAGCTTTGTAGTGATGCTTCCTAAAACCCACTTGACTTTGCATTCCAGGATGTCTGTCTCTAGGTGAGTGATCACACCATCATGGTTATCTGGGTCATGAAAATCTTTTTTGTATAGTTCTTCTGTGTATTCTTGCTACCTCTTCTTAAGATCTTCTGCATCTGTTATGTCCATACCATTTAATGTCTAATAATCTTCATTATTAAAGGCTGTTTAAGTTGGATTGAGTTTTGCTGTCACTTGCAACCAAAATGTTCTTCACTCATCAGAAAATGGAGAATGTGGTGTGAGTTAGCTGCATACTACATTTTGGGGGGTAATTTTAACTTTCTGAATAGTTGAACATTTTAATCCTCATAGAATCTCCAAGAGTAGACAGCATAGGAATAAACTTCAGCCAACCTAGAGCCTTAATATGAGAGGGGTACCCACTTGAGAAATTGACCTTGAGAGGCAGAACTCCCTTGCATTCATCCTTGCAAGAATACGTTAGGGATGTTACTAGTTACTTGTACCTAGTGGATGGAAGGCATGTAGAAGCTAGAAGAGTCAAAAGAACAGAAAAGACGAGAACAGGGGGAAAAAAGAAAAGAAAAATGAAACTGGGTGGTAATGACTAAGGAAGCTTCTTTAAGAACTTGCAAGTATTGTCACAATGATAGGGAGATATCTTGATAGTGGGGTGTCTTTATGGGGTTTTGAAGATCAGAGAAGCTTGCCTATCCAAAGGGACTGACGCTGTCTCTTCCGATCAGTGAAGTGATCTATGTGAAGTCAACTGTGCTTATTTTTTTATTGGAATATCATTGCTTTACAATGTTGTTAGTTTCTGCTGTATGAAAACATGATACAGCCATATGTATAAATATGTCCCCTCCATCTTAAGCCTCAGCTCCCTACCATTCCACCCCTCTAGGTCATCAAAGAGCACTGAGCTAAGATCCTTGTACTATACAGCCGCTTTCCACTATTTTATACATGGTTGTGTGTATATGTCAATGCTACTTTCCCAATGCTTTAGCAATGTTAAAGGACCTTGACTCCCCTCTCTGGCAGTGTCTTTTTGTTAATTGCAATGTTGTTCCTATGAAACATCATGCTATTGTATATCATTAAGTAAAAACTTGACCTCCATGTCAGAAAGGGCACAGAAGTTGCAAGAGCTCGCACAATGAGTTAAGTCGTTCCAGAGCCTGAAGTTTTTACTGTCTTCAAAGCCCATGTGTTTTTCAAAACATGATCTTGCTTCTGTCTTCCCCTGAGGGAGAATAATTTCCAAACTGAGGAGGATAAATAAAGCATCTCCAAGAGGAAATTAAAGTATTAAACAGAAGAGTAGAGTAAGGAAGCACCTGCACATGCTAACTGAGTTTCAGACTTCAAGTCCAGTTGAAATATATAATATGGAGCAGACAAACTTGTAGATGACTTGAACATTTGAGAATGTGTGGAATGGAGATGGTAAACATTGTTCTCCAAAGAGGGAAAAGGTGGATGCTGAAACTTTTGATTGGTGATTTACAATGTTTAGCCTAGATTGCTTCTCTGAATTTCACAGGTAAATATTCTATAACTGTGACATTAGAATTAAGGGACATTTAGATAAGGTTACGGAGAAGGCAATGGCAACCCACTCCAGTACTCTTGCCTGGAAAATCCCATGGATGGAGGAGCCTGGTGGGCTGCAGTCCATGGGGTCGCAAAGAGTCGGACACAACTGAGCGACTTCACTTTCGCTTTTCACTTTAATGCATTGGAGAAGGAAATGGCAACCCACTCCAGTGTTCTTGCCTGGAGAATCCCAGGGACGGCGGAGCCTGGTGGGCTGCCGTCTATGGGGTCGCACAGAGTCAGACATGACTGAAGCAATGCAGCAGCAGCAGCACATAAGGTTAAGCAAAGGTTTCCTAAAAAGTTAGGTTTTGAGTGACCAGTATATGTGCCATGACACATTTTTTATTAAAAAGAAATTTAGTTAGGGCCCTCCAGAGAAACATAAGCAACAGTATATAAATATATATATATGTATATATATATATATTATATCTATAATTTGAAGAATCGGTGCACACAGTTATGAAGTTTAAGTCCCAAGAGGGCTGCTGGTCAGCGAACCAGCCTGAAAACCAGTAGATCAAGACCCAGAAAGAACTGATGTTCCAGCTGAAGTCTGAAGAAAGAAAAATCTCAGCCCATATACCTCCTGCTCCTACACTAATGTAACCTGTGCAACTATCAACATCCTCACCTGAGTAGTACATTTGTTTCAATGGATGACCCTAAACAGACTCATCAGTATCACCCAAAGTCCATAGTTTACATTAGGGTTCACACCTTTGTTGTACATTCTACTGTTCTGACAAATGTATAGTAACACGTATCCATCATAATAGTATCACACTTGATAGTGTAACTGCCCTAAAAAATCTACGCTCTGCTTATTCCTCTCTTCCTCCCTTCCCAAATTCTTTGTCAACAGTGATCTTTTTATTGTCTTCATAGTTATGTCTTTTCTAGAATGCCATATAATGGGAAACATACAGTATGTGGCCTTTTCAGATTATTTTCTTTTACTTAATGTCTTAGTCTGTTTGCATTGCTGTAACAACAACAACAAAAATACCTTAAAATTGGGGCTTATAAATAACAAATGTTTATTTCTCACAGTTCTGGAGGCTGGGAAGTGCAAGATCAAAGTCTAGAGATTTTATGTCCAGTGAGGACACATTTCTGGGTCTTTTCTGCCCTCTACTCAAGTAGGGGAAGGAGGCCGGGTGTTTCTTGATCTCTTTTATAAGGGCACTAATCCCACCCAGGAAGACTGCACCTTCATGACTTAATTACCTCCAAAGACCCTTACCTCCTAATAACCATCACCTTGGGAGTTGGGATTTCAAATGTGAACTTTAGAGGGATACTTCTATTCAATCTATAACACTGAAATATTAACAGACATTTAAGATTCCTACATATTTCTGGTGTGATAGCTCACTTAGTGCTGAATAACATTCCATTTCTAGATACACCACAGTTTATCCATTCACCTAAAAAAAGGGTATCTTGGTTGTTTTTAGGTTTTGGCAATTACAGATATGGCTTCTGTGAGCATCTATGTGCAGGTTTTTGTGTGGGCATAGTTTTCAACTCATTTAGGTAAATGCAAAGATGCATGATTATTGAATCCTATAGTAAGAGTATGTTTAGTTTTGTAACAAAATGCCAAACTGTCTTCCACAGTGGCTTTACTATCTTGCATTCCCACCAGCAATGAATGAGAATTCTTGTTACTCCCATCCTCACCAGTATTTGGTATTGTCAGTATCTTGGATTTTGAGTATTTTCATAGGTATGTGTATTTGTGCTCAGCCGTGTCCAACTCTTCACAACCCCGTGGACTATAGCTGCTAGGCTCCTCTGTCCATGGAGTTTTCCAGGCAGGGATACTGGAATGGGTTGCCATTTCCTACTCCAGGGGTATCTTCCTGACCCACGGATTGAACCCACGTCTCTTGTGTCTCCTGCTTTGGCAGGCAGATTCTTTACCACTACTCCACCTGGGGAACCCTTTCATAGGGATGTGAAAGTGAAAGTCACTCAGTTGTGTCCGACTCTTTGTGACCCCATGGACTCTACAGTCCGTGGAATCCTCCAGGCCAGAATATGGGAGTGGGTAGCCTTTCCCTTCTCCAGAGGATCTTCCCAACCCAGGGATGGAACCCAGGTCCCCCACATTGCAGGTGGATTCTTTACCAGCTGAGCCACAAGGGAAGCCCAAGAATAACGGAGTAGGTAGCCTATCCCTTCTCCAGCAGATCTTCCAGACCCAGGAATCGAATGGGGTCTCCTGCATTGCAGGTGGATTCTTTACCAACTGAGCTAGGAGGGAAGCCTAATACTTCATTGAAATTTAACAATTTCCTAATGACAAATTATGTTATCTTTAAATTTACTTATTTATCATCTATATAGCTTCTTCAGTGAGGCATCTTTTCTGCTTTTTTGCCCGTTTTTAAAATCAGGCTGTTCATTTTATTATTGTTGAATTCTAAGAGTTCTTTGTATGTTTTGAAAACAGTCCTTTCTCAAAAATGCCTTTTGCCAATATTTTCTTTCAGTTTGTGGCTTGTCTTCTCATTCTCTTGAGACTGTCTTTCACAGAGCTCTTTTCTCAAAGATCAGCCAACTCTATCTATGTGGGTCTGTTTCTGCATTATATATCCTGGTCCATGGATCTATTTGTGTGAGTGTGTGCATATATATATACACATATATTTTATATATATATTTAACCAATGCTACACATTTTAATACTGTAGCTTTGTAGTAATTCTTGAAGTCAGGCTGTGTGAGTCCTCTGATTTTGCTCTTCTTCTATATTGAGTTGGCTATTTTGGGCCTTTGCAATATACTTAAACAAGTAATCCAAGTTCACTTTCAGATAACACTATACCACTTCACAGAAGTGCCAGTACCTTATAATATCAAAATATTTTGAATTTCTCCCTTCCATCCCCTGTATCATTACTTTCATTTATTTTACTAATATATAAGCCTACAGAAGTATGCCATAAAAAGCATATATAATTAAATACATACGTTGTCATTATTATTTTGAATAAACTTACTTGTTAGATAATTAAGAATAAGAAAAGTTTTAATTTTACCTATACTTACCCAGTGCTTTTCATTTCTTTATGTAGATAACAATTTTTGACCCATACTGCCTTCCTTCTCCCTGAAGAACTTCTTGTAACACTTCTTTCAAGGAAGGTGTACTGGTAACAAATTTCTTCAGTTTCTGTTTGTCTGAGAAAGTCTTTAATTCTTCACTTTTGAAGAGTCATTTCACAGGGTAGAGAATTCTGGATGGGCTTTTCCTCTTAATTTAAATATTTCTTTCCACTCTCATCTTGCTTGCATAGTTTTTAGATATTCTGTTCTCCAGTCTTTTTTTTTTCTCTCTTTGTTATGTATTTTTAGAAGTTTCTATTGACATGTTCTCAAACTCAGAGATTTTTTTTCTTGGTCATGTCCAGACTACAAATAACCAATCAAAGGCATTTCTCCTGAGGGCAGATTTTGCTAAGAACACAATGTTCTGGTGTGTTTCAAAATGGTCACTTTTCCTCTTCCCTCTGAGAGAAGCCAGAGGGGATTTTTCTCTCGTCTTTACCATGAGAAACGTAGAACTCCCAGGACTAAAATTTAAGAAAGTGCGAGGTGCACTCTGACTTGGTCCGCCTGGAGTTTTCATCTCCCAGACTTGTTCACACTGAACCTCCAGGAATTTGTCAATCACAGCTATGAATTTTCTACCCTAGTACTGTTTCCTATAGAAGTTTCTGGTGTCTAGGTTTTTGCTCCCACAAGTTACCTGTCTCTTCAATTTTGGGGGCTGTGGTTTGCTCATGTGACTTCTCTGACAGATCTAAGAATTGTTGATTTTTCAGTTAGTTCAGTTTTCTGCTTGTTAGGATGGAGAAGACGTCTAAACTCCTTACACTCCAGACCAGAACCCAGAGCTCTATAATCTACTCTTTTTTTTTTTTTTTTTCATTTATTTTTATTAGTTGGAGGCTAATTACTTTACAATATTGTAGTGGGTTTTGTCATACATTGACATGAATCAGCCATGGAGTTACATGTATTCCCCATCCCGATCCCCCCTGCTAGAGCGTTTAGCATAGAATTAATATCTTTTGTGGAAAAGACTCACTTATCCAAAGTTTATCAATTCCTTCTGTTTCCACAATAGATTTCTATCTGTTACAATTATCTTAAAAAATGTATTTTAAATGAAAATATGTTTAAACTCAATGAAAACATTCTTTTCCACTTAAATATTCCTTATCTTTTAATTTGTGAATGAAAATGCGGATGAACAATGCATCTATTTCTGGAGGGTGCAATTTTTAGCAATTTCTTGCTTTCTTTTTTTCTGTGTTGCTTTATTTTTAAAACATATATGTGTATTGACTTTATAAAAACAATAAATGCTTTTAAAAGAAATATCTCAATAGGTTAGATCTGTGGGCCCTTAAGATGAAGAGTAACAAGGACAAATGTAAATTTCTGCTTTTAGTTGTAAAGAATTTTAGAACTAATTCATAAATGGCACTCTCAAAACCACATGAAGGTTTCCATTTCCAAGTTCAGTGTCAGCTTTTCATTAGTAACATCTTACCAGTAAAGGAAGCGTGCAAGGTCCTTGACTAGAGCCCTGAAGCTTCCATAAGGGGGAAACCAATTTATATGCATGATTCTATTCTTTTTCAAAATTACAAGTATTGCAAGTGGTGCTGCTATTGCAATGTTATATTTTTATGCTAAACTTCTACACAAGAATAAAAATAGTACAAAGAATAGCCATGCATTTGCCACTTATAAAATCTTAGCATTTTACCTTCTTTGCGTTAGATCTTTTTTTTTAAAGTTAAGTATTATGGATACAATTGCAAACTCTTGCAAACCTCTCTTCTCCTTGAACCCTCCATCTATCCTGCTCTCTAGAACTAGATATTTGTTGTGTCCCAGCTAAATTCTGGTAGAAATCACATCTAAATATTGATTTAGTGATTTTTTTCTACCTTTCTAGGATACAGTGAAATGGTCTGATCCCTTTTCACTCCCCCCCAAATTTTGTCTATTTATCCAATATTGTTGTAGTCTGTGACACATGCAGTATCTGCTGTAAATCCTGAAGATACCAGAGAGATTAATACTTGAGTCCAACCTTGAAAAATTCAACTGTGGATTTTCATTAAAGTTCATAATTCCCCATTAAGAATTAATAACATTAGTTCCTGTTTTGCAGTTTGTACAAAAACAATGAATTTCATTTGAGGAGAAAAGGAATTGGAACCTATTCATAGGTTTCAACAGTTCTGTAAGACTACATTGCTTTTAGTTCTGTCTGTGGAAACCCCACTCATAGAAAAAGCAGATGATAACATCTGTCTTGTTTAATAATATATGAAAAATAAAACTGGGCAGAAATGACAGTCTTAAGGCGCTAAGGCACAAGTGACCTGACCAAGTTAGAAATTTGTCTTCAGTTTAGAAGGGCATGGTCTCAATCCTAATGACTTACCAGTTACTCTCAAACCAATGGAATAGAAAAGATTTAGAGAATCGTGCACTCATGATAGTGCCAAATAATCAATAGTCTCCCCTGCCTTGATTAGAATTCCATTGGTACCTATTAAAGTTGAAAGTTCAAGAGAGTACTCAGGAAGATCAAGCTATCTCTGTGGTCATCCAATCAAAGCACATAGGGTGAGTGAAGGCAATCCATCAGATGATGTAAATGAGTGAGCAGGGAGAGGCTGAGTGAAATTCAGAGCGTCAGACATTTACAGAGGGAGGAAAAAAGAACAAGAGCCTAACTCTTCCTCTAAGAAAGATCAGGAATATTTGGGGATAAAATGCTTAAGTTCTGAGTTATAGGAGGCTGGCTTCTAGATAAATCAGAGAAGAAAGATGAATAATAAGAGCTCTGTAACTTGTATTTATATGCTGCCTTTCTCTGAGAAGTTCATGGTACTTTATGGCTAACATCTAATTAAACTTTACAACATGCCTGGAAGTGAGGAATCAAGTGTTATTGCCCCTGTTTAACAGATAGGAAACCACTTTACTCTGGGCTTCAGCTGACACTGTTAGTGGCACATTGGAAAGGAGGCTTCAAATTTATCTTCTGTATCAATGCTGTAGCCATTGTCCTTTCTTACTGAGACCATCAAGACTTCAAATAGTGTCATAAGATATCAAGGACAGTAAAAGAAAACCTGAATGAATCATTATTTCCATTTACTGAATGTTTCTCCCTAAATGGATGGCTGCTCTTTCCACATGAGAAACACTTTAATTCCAAAAATAAATATGCAATGTTGAAAAAGAATCCCCATTCAGGGAGGGAAAACTGAGGCTCAGAGAATGTGAGCAATCACCCACTTTTACCAAGTATGTGGCAGTGCCAGGATCTAAACCAGCCCTTCTCAACCCTAAAACTCAAGCTGTCTTAATACAATATAGGGTGAGATTTCTACATTCCATATCATAATGTTAAACACTTTGGACGGGGCTGAGATGCATGGATAAACATCCTCTTTAACATCCTTAGAAAGTACCTCATTCTCTGGCCTTTGAGTATCTCTCTAGTCAGGTCTCTGAATATATTCCATACCAACAAAACTGGATTAACCTTCCACTCTCCACTGTAGCCTTCCCACCCTACACCTGAGTCTTCTTTTCTCTCTAACACCCCACTCGCCCTTTTATCTGCTAAGCTGTTCATTATCCCCAGGTCTCAGTTTAGGTGTCACTTCTTGGAAATATTCTTTGACTCCCAAGATTAGACAAGGGACCCTTCTTCTGTTTCTATCAAGTCTTGGATCACCACCATTACAGTACTTTTCACTCTGTATTTGTAATTGCTTTTTACCTGTAAACTCCAACATCAGAGGGACTGTTTCTCTTCTGCAAATAACTGAAGCCTTTAGAACATGGCACAACGGCTGGCAATAGTAGGCATTTAATAACTTCATGTTAAATGGAGAACCCTGAGCCTTCAATTATTTACATTATCCATCCCCCAATATGACCCAGACTTTCATGTCCTTTACCAGAATCAACCAGGGGCTGCCAGGCCATGGTCAGGCCTATGGCCTTGATTATCTCCTCTCTCTGAGCCTGCAAAGTTTGATAGTCTTAGCTTGTTCCAGCAAATAAAATAAGACATACCAATTAGCTCACCAGCGCTGCCGCACCCTCACAGGACATCTACACTGTCTGTGTCCCTGGTGCTTGCATTTCTTGGATGCCTGGTGAGATCCACACAGTCAAAGGTTTTGGCATAGTCAATACAGCAAAAATAGATGTTTTTCTGGAACTCTCTTGATTTTTCGATAATCCAATGGATGTTGGCAATTTGATCTCTGGTTCCTCTGCCTTTCCTAAGAACAGCTGATTCTGGAAGTTCACTGTTCACGTACTGCTGAGGCCTGGCTTGGAGAATTTTGAACATTACTAGTGTGTGAGATGAGTGCAATTGTGTGGTAGTTTGAGCATTCTTTGGCACTGCCTTTCTTTGGGATCGGAATGAAAACTGACCTTTTCCAGTCCTGTGGCCACTGCTGAGTTTTCCAAATTTGCTGGCATATTGAGTGCAGCACTTTCACAGCATCATCTTTCAGGATTTGAAATAGCTCAACTGGAATTCCATCACCTTTACTAGCTTTGTTTGTAGTGATGCTTTCCAAGGCCCATTTGACTTTGCATTCCAGAAAGTGTGGCTCTAAGTGAGTGAGCATACCATTGTGATTATCTGGGTCATGAAGATCTTTTTTGTATAGTTCTTCTGTGTATTCTTGCCACCTCTTCTTAATATCATCTGCTTCTGTTAGGTCCATACCATTTCCGTCCTTTATTGAGCCCACCTTTGCATGAAATGTTCCCTTGGTATTTTGAGAAATCTGTATGCAGGTCAGGAAGCAACAGTTAGAACTGGACATGGAACAACAGACTGGTTCCAAATAGGGAAAGGAGTACGTCAAGGCTGTATATTGTCACCCTGCTTATTTAACTTATATGCAGAGTACATCATGAGAAACGCTGGGCTAGATGAAAAATAAGCTGGAAGCAAGATTGTTAGCTGAAGTATCAATAACCTCAGATATGCAGATGACACCACCTTTATGGCAGAAAGCAAAGGAAGAACTAAAGAGCCTCTTGATGAAAGTGAAGGAGGAGAGTGAAAAAGTTGGCTTAAAGCTCAACATTCAGAAAACTAAGATCATGGCATCTGATCCCATCACTTCATGGGAAATAGATGGGGTAACAATGGAAACAGTGACAGACTTTAATTTTTGGGGCCCCAGAATCACTGCAGATGGTGACTGCAGCCATGAAATTAAAAGAGGCTTACTCTTTGAAAGAAAAGCTATTACCAACCTAGGGAGCATATTAAAAAGCAGAGACATTACTTTGCCAACAAAGGCGTGTCTAGTCTAGGCTATGTTTTTTCCAGTAGTGAGAGTTGGACAGTGAAGAAGGCTGAGTGCCCAAGAATTGATGCTTTTGAATTGTGGTGTTGGAGAAGACTCTTGAGAGTCCCTTGGACAGCAAGGATATCCAATTAGTCCATCCTAAAGGAAATCAGTCCTGAATATCCTTTGGAAGGACTGATGTTGAAGCTGAAACTCCAATACTCTGGCCACCTGATGCAAAGAACTGACTCATTGGAAAAGATCCTGATGCTGGGAAAGATTGAAGGTGAGAGGAGAAGGGGATGACAGAGGATGAGATGGTTGGATGGCATCACTGACTTGATGAACATGAGTTTGAGTAAACTCCAGGAGTTGGTAACGGACAGGGAGGCCTAGTGTGCTGCAGTCCATGGGGTCACAAAGAGTCGGACACGACTGAGTGACTGAACTGAACTGGTGAGATTACTTGCACTTCCGCCTCTGGACCACTGCTATCCTGAACACTAAGTGAGCCTGCCCGGTGCCACCACTCTGGTTGACTGAATGGCTCCTGATCAGTCTAGTTCATATTCTTATTGATTTCTTTTCAGACATTCATTCATATGACTCCTTGGGACTCACATTTACTCTACTCCATCACTCATTATACCCTTCACCCTCATCAGATCCTCTGAATACCTCCACGTCACCCAGACTGCCTGTAATTGATCTCTGATTGTTGCTTCCATACTTCCCTGCACTCTATTCCAGGCTGTGGTTTCTGCCCTAATTTTACTGTTTCTTTCTGGCTGACTTCCTATGAAAGATGCTTTCTATGCAATCTCCTTGTTACTAAAAACCCCAGCTTCCACCAGCCACTCTGCCTTTCTCCTGAATGCACTCCATTTAAGCAGGTTCCTCTCTACTCCTGATAACCCCTAGTGGGGGATCAACCCAACCTCAGTTTGGCAGTGCAGTCTGACAGCACGCTTTATATATAAAAGACTTCCCTGGTGGCTCAGATGGTAAAGTGTCTTCCTGCAATGCAGGAGACCCAGGTTCGATCCCTGGGTTGGAAAGATCCCCTGGAGAAGGAAATGGCAACTCACTCCAGTACTCTTGCCTGGAAAATCCCACGGACAGGAGAGCTTGGTAGGCTACAGTCCATGGGGTCACAAAGAGTTGGACACAACTGAGTGACTTTACTTTATATAAAAAGCCTGAACAGAGACTTCCCTGGTGATCCAGTGGCTAAGAATCCACCTGCCAATGCAGAGGACAGAGGTTTGATCCCTGGTCTCAGAAGATTCCACATGCTGCTGGGCAACTAAGCCAATGAGACACAACTACTGAGTCTGTTTTCTAGAGCCTGTGCTCCACAACAAGAGAAACCACAGCAATGAGAAGCCCGCAAACTGCAATTAGAGAGTAGCCCCCACTCACTGCAACTAGAGAAGTGTCGTGAGCAGCAACAAAGATCCAGTGCAGCAAAAAGTAAATGAATTACACATTTACTAAAAAGGAATAAACCAAACATTAAAAAAAATAGAAACAGAATGTGCAACAAACAATATTCCCATGGCTGGTTTTAGTTAATTCATTCATCAGGGACTGCAGGGTCAAGAGAACAGGCAGAACAGTGGACCATTGTCCCCTTTTTTGCCTGTTCTTACTGTCATAGAACAACCAATGCTAACTAACATTTTCAATTTGGAGGAAAGAAAACCCCAAGAAGTCAGCAGCCATGGTCTTAATAAAGTGTATCTAACAACATGGAGCTTCCATATAATGTACTAGCATTATTCATAAGGGAAGCAAGGCTACAAAAGCAGTGGTGAGAGCAAATAAGTATTTTAAAAGAAGCTTTCCCCAACATATAAAGTAAAATCATGAATGTTAAAATATTTTATTGTCTATCCTTTTTTATACATTTTAGAGATGGCATTGTCCCCTTTTAGTATCTGTATTAATCCATTCCTTCAACAGTAATTTACTGAGTCCCTACTAGGTGTTTGGAATATCTTTAATACTATATAAATAGCAAACGCTTAACAAAGTAAGTGAATCCAAATATTTATAAAGTTTTCCTTTGCAGAGTAAAATGCTTATCTTAATTGCCAAATGGATACATGTTACACTGTTTTTCTATTTCTCTCCAACTCATCTGAATATTCTCTACTGCTCAAGTGGCCACATCCTTCATGATCATCTACAACATTCCTTTCCTCTTCTTCCATTTCTTATCACACCACTGCAGGACATTAACATAAGTCACCAAGGATTGGTTTTGATGCCAGAAGTCACTCTTCTGTGAGGTGGGCTGGAGAAGGGATACAAGCATCCTTTCAATGTATGGGGAGAGAGACTTCCTCATAGACAATCCAGAATCCAGATGGAATTCCTACAGAATCCAGATGGAATTCTAAAATACGAAGCTGTTAAAGTGCTGCACTCAATATGCCAGCAAATTTGGAAAATATAGCAGTGGCTGCAGGACTGGAAAAGGTCAGTTTTCATTCCAATCCCAAAGAAAGGCAATGCCAAAGAATGTTCAAACTACCACACAATTGCACTCTTCTCACTCCCTAGCAAAGTAATGCTCAAAATTCTCCAAGCCAGGCTTCAACAATACATGAACCATAAACTTCCAGATGTTTAAACTGGATTTAGAAAAGGCAGAGGAACCAGAGATTAAATTGCCAACATCCATTGGGTCATCAAAAAAGCAAGAGAGTTCCAGAAAAACATCTATTTCTGCTTTATTGACTATGCCAAAGCCTTTGACTGTGTGGAGCACAACAAACTGTGCAAGATTCTGAAAGAGATGGGAACACCAGACCACCTGACCTGCCTCCTGAGAAATCTGTATGCACGTCAGGAAGCAACAGTTAGAACTGGACATGGAACAACAGACTGGTTCCCAATCGGGAAAGGAGTACGTCAAGGCTGTATGTTGTCACCCTGCTTATTTAACTAATATGCAGAGTTTTACATCATACTAAATGCTGGGCTGGATGAAGCACAAGCTGGAATCAAAATTGCCAGGAGAAATATCAGATACGCAGATGACACCACCCTTATGGCAGAAAGCGAAGAACTAAAGAGCCTCTTGATGAAAGTGAAAGAAGAGAGTGCAAGAGTTGGCTTAAAGCTCAGCCTTCAGAAAACTAAGATTATGGCATCTGGTCCCATCACTTCATGGCAAATAGATGGAGAAACAATGGAAAGTGACAGACCTTATTTCCTTGGGCTCCAAAATCACTGAAGATGGTGACTGCATCCATGAAATGAAAAGATGCTTGCTCCTTGGAAGAAAAGTTATGACCAACCTAGACAGCATACTGAAAAGCAAAGACATTACTTTGCTGACAAAGGTCCATTTAGTCAAGGCTCTGGTTTTTCTAGTAGTTATGTATGGATGTGAGAGCTGAACTATAAGGAAAGCTGAGCACTGAAGAATAGTTCCTTTTGAGACATGGTGTTGGAGAAGACTCTTCAGAGTCCCTTTGGCTACAAGGAGATCAAACAAGTCCATCCTAAAGGAAATCAGTCCTGAATATTCATTGGAAGGACTGATGCTGAAGCTGAAAGTCCAGTACTTTGGCCACCTGATGGGAAGAACTGACTCATTTGAAAAGACCCTGATGCTGGGAAAGATTGAAGGCAGGAGGAGAAGGGGACAACAGAGGATGAATGGCTGGATGGCATCACCAACTCGATGGACATGAGTCTGAGTAGGCTCCGGGAGTTGGTGATATATAGGGAAGCCTGGTGTTCTGTAGACTATGGAGTCACAAAGAGTAGGACACGACTGAGTGACTGAACGGAGTCCAGAATCCAGGTCCTAATCGAGAACTATTATCAGAACCATGGACAAGCTTCAAAAGTGCCCCATGCAAAACAACTGCACCCTAAAAACAGGAGCAGTAGAGTGTTGTGTTGCAAAGTGCTGAAGCTTTCAGAAAGAACTCAGAATTAGACCAGCTCTGCAGAGCTCAGAGATCAGCAGGATGGATTTTCCTCTACATTTGATTTGTTAGAAACCAAATCCAAGGAGATTTTATAGCCTTTTAGTACTCATAACTCCTTTCATTCTGTCCCTGTTTTATAGCCCTCCTCACTGAGACCATAATGCACAGGGGAGACCTGCCAAGATGCCTGAGCTTATCCGTTGTGTGTGTCTGTTGACAGGAATCCATTCAGTTGTCAGTTGCCACTTTTGTGGAAGGAGAAGTGGTGACTTTAGGAGATCAGGCAGCCTGAGGTGATGAGAAGAGACAGGCTTCAGAGCCCAGAGACCTAGCACCAAATCTATGTAACCTTTACCTGCCACCTCTTACAGCATTTTTATCGCACTCGATTTGCCCCTTTGCAAAATGAATAGATAATACCATGCATCTCACAGAGGGGCTATGGGAGCCTAATGAGGCAATACATGCTCTTGTCAGACGTGCTCCGCTGGGTTTGTTTCTGTAAAGGGGAGCTAGTAATAGGACCCACTTCAGAGGGTTATTGTGAGCAGTGAGTGAGTTATTATGTAAAGTACTTAGGATAACACCTGGGGTGCACATTATGGGCCCCATAAGTACTATTTTAATTAAGTAGTATCAGGACATTACCACCATCATACCCCTCCTCTATTTTGGATAAGGGATTCTATTTTCTGAGAGATTTTTTAAAAAATTACATGGCACCTAGTACATTGCAGACCTCCTGTTTTCTCTCCATAAAGTGACCCGACTGATTTAGAAAGGGCAGTGAGTTCTAGTTTGGTCCATGGCACCTGCTGCTCACTAAACCACCCTACCTGAGTCAGAACATTCATTAACCCCCAGACTACTGAAACAGCTCATTTCGCTTTGATTCAGTAGCTGTGGTTTTTGCTATTTATGAGCTGTTTACTGCAGATTGAACTTTCGTGTAAACTATTAATATAAAGACGGTCATCTCCATGGTGGGGCCACAAAGTATTGAAGGTCTAAAAATACCTCCTCAAGCTCTGTCAAAATGTCCCAAATTCTCAGCATTAGAGCCACAGTATTGGGACAATAAGAAAGTATGTTAACTGGAAGAGGACAGAGAGTCAATATTCATAAACGTGTGCGTAACCTAAAATTTCCTTCTTAGAGAAGGTGGCTGTCACTCAGCCCCTAGGGACTGGAACACAGGACAGCCATATTTTGAAAGGAAGTGGCGATCCATGGTTGGCCACAGTCCATGGGGTCACAGAAGAGCTGGGCATGACTTAGCAACTAAGCAACAGAAACAACAATAGGTCTATGGATTGGCCAGGGAGTGGAGAGAAAGAGGGTATTAGTCACTCAGTCGTGTCCAACTCTATGGGATCCCATGGACTGTAGCTCACCAGGATCCTCTGTTCATGGGGTCTCTAGGCAAGAATACTAGGATAGAATACCTATCCTTTCTCCAGGGGATCTTCCTGACCCAAGGATTAAACCCAGGTCTCCTGCATTGCAGGCAGATTGCTTACTATCTGAGCCACAAGGGAAACCCCATGGGAGGCCTGGGTAGAATACCAGGCTGGTGTGGGGAGGAGAGCCTGATGGGGTCCATTGGCAATGGGGACCATCAAAGAGAAGTAGGAAGGTATTACCAAAGCCAACTTTTGAAGCCTCATTGTGCCTCAGTTTGGCCCTAGCTGTAAATCAGTACATTGTACATATAGTCTCTTCAATTTGGACAGGCTGACACACAATTCTGCATTCTAGTTTCCACAAGTGAACACAGAAAACTTAACCACTCTTGACAGACCCAGATCCTCTCTCTCCTGCTTTCACCTCACATGCCTGTCTTCTCTCTCTTCAGTGATGTTTTATAAATCACAGATCTACTCCTCTTAGAAAGAGGCCAGGAAAAGAAAAAGAAAGGAAGAGGGTGAGGCTCCTCAAGTCAGCTTGAATGGCTGGGTCTCATCACCTCCTTCTAGCCCTCTGTCTTGTGAAGAGTTGAGTCTCAATGTGAGAAACCCTGCTTGGGCCAGACTTAAGCAAAGGCAGTGTAGGCAGCTGTCTGATACTCCACTTTGGGGTCCTACCCACATTTACCGGGCTCTGACCATCTGCCAGGTGCTGGCTGATGTGTCCTCACAGACTTCTTTTGTTTCATCCTCATAATAGACCCGAGGCCACAGGAAGTGAACTGCCTCCCTCACGGTCACACAGCTGCTATGTGAAGGTTTCAGGTTGGCCTGACCACAAAGGCTTTGACCTTCCTTAAAAGTGGCAGGTGTGGCATTTTCTGGGTGGTGAGAGTGAATCTCAGGGGGAGGTGAGGGTCTGAAGCATGTGAAAATGGAAAGATTCTTGAGGGAGCAGTAATCCTCTGAAATGAGACATTAAGCAATGAAGGCTTGGTTGAAGATAGATTCGCAAAGTTTCTTGACTTTTCTGTAATTCTTTTGCTCAGTAGTAGAAATGGAGAAAATGGTGAATGACCAAAGACTGACGATTTGTATAGAAATATGAGGTCAAGATGAGATTCATAAGCAAAATAATTGACAAATTTCAAGGAATTAGACTTTTTTTGAGTCTGAGAGAAAGGAGGTGCTGGTTGGAGAAATAGAGAGAATTTTGAGTGAATACTGGACTCCAAATGTGGCTTTATCAGTGAGCAGCTTTAATGGTACAGAGATCAAAGTGACTAGATTTCAGGAAGATGACAAACCGAGAGGTCAGAATGTTGGGGGAATTGCCCGTGTAGTGATAGATAAACTGAAACTGCTGTGAATTACAAGCAAGGTAGAAAACAAATCAGAAACTAAAGACATTGCTTATATTTCTATCGCATATTTCATTAGCTCTAAGAAATACATATCACTTTCTTCAAGAAAAGCAGGGCACATATAGCAGCTTATTTAATGTTGGAATTCTACATTTCAATTATTTAGGTTTATGTGATAGCTACAAGCACATGTATCCCATTCAATATTTACACAGTGTCCCATGTATCTGAGGTGAACAAAGGATGGTATTGTTTAGGTCATTTGTATCTAAACTTCTTTGTTAGGTAGACCTAATGTCTCTGTTATCTACTATAAGCTGATGACCTAATCCTTACTTATCTATTATGAACTAAAGCTGTTCACACATATCATGTAACTTTTGAGACTTGGAGTTAATGAGTGAAGTATTGTCTTTTTCTTTTCTTCTCCTTACTAGAAACTCAGTAGACCTTGTTTCTTTCATCACAATTAAGCTACAGATTTAAAGCCACTCACTAGAATATGCATGCAGATTAGTATTTGTAGTACCATCATAATTATTTTTCAAATCTATATGTAAAGACTAGAAGGAATTATGTAAAAATACTAATAAAGTAGATGAGGATAGTAGACTACATAAGTTTTATTTTTTTTTAACAACTTTAAAAAATATTTTCTATAATGGCAGTGTGTTATTTTTATAACATCAAACCAGCAGCATTTATACATGATATATAATAAATGTGTAAATAAGATACTTTCGTTTTCATGCAGATTCATTATGCCTTGCAAAGGATACTATCAAGAATTAAGATGCTGTTCAAAGTATGAGATTCCTTAAACAAGTAGGAATAAAACTACCATATGACCCAACAATCCCACTATCAGGCATATACCCTGAGAAACCATAACTGAAAAAGACACATGTACCCCAGTGTTCTTGAGAGTCCCTTGGACTGCAAGGAGATCCAACCAGTCCATCCTAAAGGAGATCAGTCCTGGGTGTTCACTGGAAGGACTGATGCTGAAGCTGAAACGCCAATACTTTGGCCACCTGATATGGAGAGTTGACGCTTCGGAGAAGACCCTGATGCTGGGAGGGATTGGGGACAGGAGGAGAAGGGGACGACAGAGGATGAGATGGTTGGATGGCATCACCGACTCGATGGGCATGAGTTTGAGTAAACTCCGGGAGTTGGTGATGGACAGGGAGGCCTGGCGTGCTGCGATTCATGGGGTCGCAAAGAGTCAGACACGATTGAGCCACTGAACTGAACTGAACTGAACCCCAGTGTTCACTGCAGCACTATTTACAATAGCTAGGATATGTTAGCAGGTTATATGTTCATCGAAAGATAAATGGATTAAGAAGCTGTGGTACATACATACAATGGAATATTATTCAACCATAAAAAGAAACACATTTGAGTTAGTTACAATGAGGTGGACAAACCTAGAGCCTATTATACAGAGTGAAATAAGTCAGAAAGAGAAAAAAATATATTAATGTATATATGTGAAATCTAGAAAGATGGTACTGATGAACCTATTTTCAGGGCAGCAAAGGAGACACTGACATAGAGAACAGACTTGCGGACACAGTGTGAGAAGAAAGGGTGGGATGAGTTGAGAGAGTAGCATGGAAACATGTAAATTACCATATGTAAAATAGATAGCCAGTGGAAATTCACTACATGATGCAGGGAGCTCAAACTGTGCTATCTGCCAACCTAGAGGGGTGGGATGGGGTGGGACATGAGAGAGTTTCAAGAGGGAGGGGATATATGTATACCTATGGCTGGTTCATGTTGGTGTATGGCAAAAATCAACACAGTATTGTAAAGCAATTATCCTAATTAAAAATAAATAAATTAAAAAAGAAGATGTTGTTCATAGAAAAGGAATCAGAACCTATTTAGAGTACTTGCTGGTTTAATAACCACTCCTTCAGGGTGAGACTGCATATGGGAAGAGTAGCCAGTAAATCTTCTCTCACTTGGTATACGGTGCCTCATTTGGAAACATAAATGTTTGGGGATGACACACTTTTGCAAGCAGATGAATGAGCTGAGACAAACCTCTCATACAACAATGAAGCATCATCTCCCTTAATTAGGCTCTGATGCAATATGTTACCTTAGAGAATTAGAACTATATCCAAAACTATGTTATGGGTTGAACTGTGTTGCCCCAAAAGGTAAACTGATCTAATTCCTAGTACCTGTGACTGTGACCCTATTATCTTTGCAGATGCAATCAAGTCAAGAGGAAGTCTTTTAAATGAGCCCTAGTCCAGTATGACTGGTGTCTTTTTTAGAAGAGGGGAAGACACACAGATATATAGACACAAGAGGAAAGAATACCCTGCGATGGAGGCAGAGATCAAAGCACTGCAGTTACAAGCTAAGGAACCCCCAAGGATTGTTGGCAAATGAGCAGAGGCAAGAGAGGGTTTAGAGAAGATGCTCCCCTATAGGTTTCAGAGGGAGCATGGTCCTGTCAATGCCTTGATTTTGAACTTCTAGACTGCAGAACTGTAGGATAATACATTCTGTTATTTTAAGCTATCCAGACTATGGTACATTGTTAAGTGAGCCCCAGGAAATTAAAACATCATGAAATTACAATGGCTTATTTAGAACTCCAGATATTTATTTGATAAAATTATTTTATATCTCTGCTCAAAACTTTGATGCTTGCAAAGGTGTAGAAAGGAAATGTTTAAATGAACCAGGAGTCTGCTAAAGATATTAATAGTGTTGCAGTGTCTATGTGGATTGAAATATTCAAAATAAAATAGGGTTACAAATTCTAGGCACAAGAGGCAGTTAACCAAGGTATTGAATGGAAGAAAACTCACTAAATTAAAATCAAGTGATGGGTAAATCATGTTTTATATGGATAGAAAGCATCAAGTTCTGAGCAAAGGGAAACTAACCTGGAGAAACGCCCCAGAGACTAGGTAAGGAAAAGGTTGATCACAGGTAGCTCTCATGGTGTCAAAGAACTTCCAGTGATTACTGGTACCAAGATGGCAGTTTCTATGTCTAGTTCCACCTCCAGCATGATTTCCATCAGTAGTGGGCTACTGCCAGGAGCACTGTGAGGAGCAGGATCCTAAGGCTGACATTAGGGATGGAAAGACAGAGTGCTGAGATTGATTGTTAATATCTGCCATGGATATGGTATGGGGAAATGATGATCAAAGGGCTAAAATATATTTAAGTCTGTTAGCAGTTACTTTTTCAGCTAAATGATCACAGATCATTTCTTATAGATGCACATATAAACACTGTTACATAGACAAGCTTTTGGTAGAAGTGGGAAACCTTCAAGACCAGGGCTTTTTCACAACTATATTATGGTAGGGGAGAGAAATAGGTAAATATAATCTCTTGAGTGAGTTAAAAGAAACGAAAAAAATTTAAGATAATTCCTTAGGGTTACCTTGGTATTTGAGTTTATTTAGATTCTGTTTATTTTTTGAAATGAAAAGTAATAGACTAGGGTTAATAATTGTTGAACTATTATTGAATTGTTCTAGAACTAACACCCCCAAAAGATGTCTTTTTCATTGTAGGGGACTGGAATGCAAAAGTAGGAACTCAAGAAACACCTGGAATAACAGGCAAATTTGGCCTTGGTGTACAGAATGAAGCAGGGGAAAGGCTAATGGAGTTTTGCCAAGAGAATGCACTGGTCAGAGCAAACACCCTCTTCCAACAACACAAGAGAAGACTCTACACATGGACATCACTAGATGGTCAATACCAAAATCAGATTGATTATATTCTTTGAAGCCAAAGATGGAGAAGCTCTATACAGTCAGCAAAAACATAACTGGGAGCTGACTCTGACTCAGGACATGAACTCCTTAGTACCAAATTCAGACTTAAATTGAAGAAAGTCGGAAAAACCACTAGACAATTCAGGTATGACCTAAATCAAATCCCTTACAATTATACAGTGGAAGTGACAAATAGATTTAAGGGACTATATCTGATAGACAGAGTGCCTGGTGAACTATGGATGTAGGTTCATGTCATTGTACAGGAGGCGGGGATCAAGACTATCCCCAAGAAAAAGAAATGCAAGAAAAGCAAAATGGCTGTCTGAGGAGGCCTTACAAATAGCTGTGAAAAGAAGAGAAGTGAAAAGCAAAGAAGAAAAGGAAAGATATACCCATTTGAACGCAGAGTTCAAAGAATAGCAAGGAGAGATAAGAAAGCTTTCTTCAGTGATCAGTGCAAAGAAATAGAGGAAAACAATAGAATGGGAAAGACTAGAGATCTCTTTGGGAAAATTAGAGATACCAAGGGAACACTTCATGCAAAGATGGGCTCAATAAAGGACAGAAAGGGTACGGACCTAACAGAAGCAGAAGATATTAAGAAGAGGTGTCAAGAATACACAGAAGAACTGTACAAAAAAGATCTTTATGACCCAGATGATCACGATGGTGTGATCACTACCTAGAACCAGACATCCTGCAATGTGAAGTCAAGTGGGCCTTAGGAAGCATCACTACAAACAAAGCTAGTGGAGGGGGTGGAATTCCAATTGAGCTATTTCAAATCCTAAAAGTTGATGCTGTGAAAGTGCTGTACTCAATATGCCAGCAAATTTGGAAAACTCAGCAGTGGCCACAGGACTGGAAAAGGTCAGTTTTCATTCCAATCCCAAAGAAGGGCAATGCCAAAGAAGGGCAATGCTGTACAATTGCATTCATCTCACACAGTAGTAATGTGATGCTCAAAATCCTCCAAACCAGGCTTCAGCAGTACATGAACCGTGAACTACCAGATGTTCAAGCTGGTTTTAGAAAAGCAAAGGAACCAGAGATCAAATTGCCAATATCCCTTGAATCATCAAAAAAGCAAGAGAGTTCCAGAAAAATATCTATTTCTGCTTTATCGACTATGCCAAAGCCTTTGACTGTGTGGATCACCACAAATTGGAAAATTCTGAAAGAGATGGGAATACCAGACCACCTGACCTGCCTCTTGAGAAACCTGTATGCAGGTCGGGAAGCAACAGTTAGAACTGGACATGAAACAACAGACTGGTTCCAAATAGAGAAAGGAGTACGTAAAGTCTATATATTGTCACCCAGCTTATTTAACTTATATGCAGAGTACATCACGAGAAACGCTGGGCTGGATGAAGCACAAGCTGGAATCAAGATTGCTGGGAGAAATATCAACAACCTCAGGTATGCAGATGACACCACCCTTATGGCAGAAAGTGAAGAGGAATTAAAGAGCCTCTTGATGAAAGTGAAAGAGGAGAGTGAAAACTCAACATTCAGAAAACTAAGATGATGGTATCTGGTCCCGTTACTTCATGGCAAATAGATGGGGAAACAGTGGAAACAGTGGCTGACTTTATTTTTTTGGTCTCCAAAATCACTGCAGATGGTGACTGTATCCATGAAATGAAGAGGCTTACTCTTTGGAAGGAAAGTTATGCTCAACATAGACAGCATATAAAAAAGCAGATATTACTTTGCCAACAAATGCCCGTCTAGTCAAGGATATGGCTTTTCCAGTAGTCGTGTATGGATGTGAGAGTTGGACTATGAACAAAGCTGAGTGCCGAAAAATTGATGCTTTTGAAGTGTGGTGTTGGAGAAGACTCTTGAGAGTCACTTGGACCGCAAGGAAATCCAACCAGCCCACCCTAAAGGGAATCAGTCCTGAATATTCAATGGAAGGACTGATGTTGAAGCTGAAACTCCAATACTTTGGCCACCCGATGTGAAGAACTGACTCATTTGAAGAGACCCTGATGCTGGGAAAGATTGAAGGCAGGAGGAGAAGGGGACGACAGATGATGAGATGGTTGGATTGCATCACCTACTCAATGGACATGAGTTTAAGTAAACTCTGGGAGTTGGTGATGGACAGGGAGGCCTGGTGTGCTGTGGTTTATGGGGTCGCAACAAGTCGGACACGACCGAGCGACTGAACTGAACTGAACCTGAATAATTGTTGGCATTTGCTGTTTTAATACCTATGTTCTATTATTTTTTCTTTTTTTTGGGAATAATCACATAAATGGAAGAGCTTGCTAAATTAATTTGGATGTGGCTAACCATGAATATGGAAGCCAGATTATATGGAATACAAGGCTGGGATTTGTTCATGATGTATACGTGGTAGCAGTGTGTCCAGTTTTTGATTATATTATTGAGAAGGAAAGGAAATATTCTTTTGACTGGTGCCTTGTAAATTGAAGCTCTGACATGGAAGATTGAAGTGAGAATTAATTCCAAAATGTCAACCCAACAGGGGTTAAGGAAGCAGCTTATAGATCTCTCAGCATGAGCAGGCACACAGCCTCCTATTTGTTGGTGTCCTGAGTAAAGGCATGTTTGTGCCAGGGTCTGGTGGAAGCTTGGTGGTTGTGCTCTCAGGGTGAGACCCTTCCCAGCTCCCTTCCACTCTACTCTTGTGGAGTAGTTCAAGTGTGAGAGCAGCTTTATCAGTGGGAGATCAGAAAGACTGGATGCTAAACAGACTTAAGGGACAGGTGTTTACAGTAATGAATGGAAAAACCAGTTACGCCATCCGTGGAGACCGTAAGAGATGTGTGAAGTTTCAACATCTCCTATCACAGGGGAGATACCTCTAGTCTTAACTAGTCATTGCCAGGTAAGCCAGAATGCTCATGCGGACAGTTTTGGAGTTACAGAAGATTGTATTTCTGTTAAAAGACTTGGGTCCTTTTCTGCTTAGTTTGTCTTTGTGGGAGGATTATAATTTCTGCTCCATTGGTATGTCGGTTGGCACTGTGACTTGCTTTGACCAAAGGTCCATGTGTGAAAGTGACACGTGACACCTGTGGGTAGAGACTCCAAGAGCACTGTTGGCTTTGCCACCCCTCTTTCTTCTTGGCCTTGAGCTGGCATGTCCCAGATGCGGGCTTCTCCTTCAGACCATGTTCCCAGACAAGGATGGCATAGTGTAGGGTTACAGCCAACATGTGACATGAGTGAGTGAAAAATGAGCCTTTGTTGAAGTAAGCTGTTGAACTGATGGGTTTATTCCTCCCGCCCAACCTAGCAAAGCAAAAGTGAAAAGTGAAAGTCACTCAGTCGAGTCCAACTCTTTGCAACCCCATAGACTATACAGTCCATGGAATTCTCCAGGCCAGAATACTGGAGTGAAGTAGCCTTTCCCTTTTCCAGGGGATTTTCCCAATCCAGGGATTGAACCCAGGTCTCCCACATTGCAGGCAGACTCTTTACCAGCTGAGCCACAAGGGAAGCCCAAGAATACTGGAGTCGGTAGCCTATCCCTCCTCCAGGGAATCTTCCCCACCCAGGAAACAAACCTGGGTCTCCTGCTTTGCAGGTGGATTCTTTACCAACTGAGCTATGAAGGAAGCCCCAGCCTAGCTGACTGCAACACCACTCCACAAAGGCGCAAACCAATTAAGGTAGTTATGGGAATATCTCCCATAGTAGAAGGCAATAGAGGAAACTGAGGCAGAATTAAAGGACTAGATGTCTACAAATAAACTGCGGCTCCAAACTAATGTTTCAAATGATGGATACATTTGAATAGAAATTCTCAAGTAGAAAAGAAGACAAAAAAGCGAAAATTGCATGTAGGAAATAACTGTTAATATTGTTAATAAAGCATCAATACTGGTCTGTCAGAAAAAAAGAGAAAGAGACTGAGAGAGAAAGCAAGAATGCTTGTTTAAGTGGGTTATAAAAGAATTTAAGATGGGTTGGCTTAACAATGGTTTGTTTTACAAACAGACTGGTATTTAAGCATCTAATCACCAAATTAGTTGGTGAATGGGATAATCATTTCATTTAAAGAATGAATTGGGATGCTATAAATAGGAAGTGGGGCAAGAAAGAAATGCAAGAGAAAGAAAATATGAGATGATAACTGATTTACAGGAGAAATGGGGGTTGAGGCAAATATTTGGCTAGTGAGAAATAAGGCAAGATTCAGTCATAGAGGTCAGAATGAAACCCAATCTCTGAGCTACTGAGATTCTGAGGTTAGAGCTGAAATGGGGGTAAACTTCATCAGTAGTACGGCAGTGCACTACCAGCTTTATATTTTCCCTCCAGAAAACTACATGGAGTCTGCAGGGGTCAGAAATGCAGACAGAATGTAGGTAGTTTTATCTGGGTAGGTTATAGGGTGGAATTACTATGCTCTGATGTTTATGATAGAATAAAGGAGCAGGCCAATAATTGTCTCTGTCTTTTAACAGATGTATGTATCACACTAGGCCAAAAAAATTGTTTTCTGTTTCCCTAATTTTAGACTCATTTCCCAAAGCTGAAGCTCCAATACTTTGGCCACCGAATGTGAAGAGTTGTCTTCACTGGAAAAGACCCTGATGCTGGGAAAGTTTGAGGGCAAGAGGAGAAGAGGGTGACAGAGGATGAGATGGTTGGATGGCATCATCAACTCAGTGGACGTGAGTTTGAACAAACGCTGGGAGATAGTGAAGCCTGGTGTGCTGCAGAGTTCATGGGGTCATGAAGTCAGACACAACTGAGTGACTGAACATCAACAACAACCCAAAGCTATAGAAATTCTGAATGTAAAATTCAAGATGGCTTGTGGGTAGGATAGCTTTTCCTTTAATTTACAGACTTCTAGAGCCAAATAATGTGGTCTAATGTGCCCCCATCAAATGAATGATCAGAGCTTTTCATAAGACAGAATTGTTTTTTTCTTTGTATTTCAGCATCAGTGGGGTTTTACAACTGGTTAGTCTGAATTAAAGCTACATTTAAACTCTTATTGGAAGGATCAATCACATTTAAAGAAAATGGTGTGGCAGAGACTGATATCTATCTCAATATGCATACTTCCCTTCATCTCATTGTTTAACCAAATTTTTAATTTTAGCTAGGAACATAGCCACCTAGAGCAAAGGCAATATTTCCCTTTCTTAGGGTTTGATGTGGGCACCTGGCTAAATTCTGGACAATAGAATGCGTGAAGATGGGACATCTGTCAGTTCCTAGGGATAAAGGGACATTCCCCTATTTTCCTTTTCCCTTCTGCAATATTTGCTGGCTGGACTGGGACAAGGAATAAGTCAACTTGGACCATGCAGTTGAAGGTGGTGCTTTAGGGTAATGGCAAAGAAACAAGATTGAATAGCTGAATCCATAGCCCAATTAATATCAGTGGCAAATCAATATTTTAGAGAGTCTCTAGAAGGTTGAAATATGCTGCTACATGAGTTAAAAAGTTAGAACTGACTTTGGAGAGAAGGAGACACAACTGAGGATTTTGTCTTCTCAATTAATGAGGAGAGGGCTTCCCAGAATCCCTCTGCTAAGAGGATTCCCAAGAATCCACCTGCCAAGCAGGAGACGTGGGTTTGATCCCTGGGTCAGGATGATCCCCTGGAGAAGGAAACAGCAACCCACTCCAGTATCCTTGCCTGGGAAATCCCATGGGAATAGGAGTTAAGCAGACTGCAGTCTGTGGGATCGGAAAGTGTCAGGCATGACATAGCGGCTAAACAACAACATCACTGAGGAGTGGACAGAGGAAGCAGGTTGTCCTATTCACTTTTTCCTGCTGCAACCATTCCATCATCACAGAGTTGTATTGTCTTCGTAGGAGGTCTAAACTGAATTTCATTATCAAACTTCCCATTTCTTTAGGTTGATTGGAGCCTGGGGTGTTCACCCAAACTTGTCCACTTCTCTGTTACCACTGCCCTCATAAGGAAGAATTACTGACCCGATATATACATCTCTGCTTCTTTTCCCGCCTCTTCCCCTATTTAATTACTCATCACAAGTTAGTTTAATTTTCCATAAGGAAGCATTCAGTGGTTAAGCCTAGACTCCTGCTATGTGTTCTTAAAGTAAACCCTACTTCTCCTATCATAGCACTAATAAAACTTTAAAATACCTCAATCCTTGAAGAGGTAATACACTCCATGGAGCCCAGATTGGATCTATCTTGCTCTCCACTGAATCTCTAATACCTAGTGTGGTACTTTCCCCAGGTGGCACAGTGGTAGAGAATCTGTTTCCCAGTACAGGAGATGCAAGAGATGCAGGTTTGATCACTGGGTTGGGAAGATCCCCTGGAGTAGGAAATGGCAACCCATTCCAGTATGCTTGCCTGGAGAACTCCATGGACAGAGGAGCCTGGAGGGCTATGGTCCACAGGGTCACAAAGAGTCAGACATGATTGAGCACAAGCACACCAGTGTAGTACTTGCACATTTGTGCACATTATTTGAATGAATGATTGGATAAATCAGATGGCTGTCTATAAAATATGCAATGGCTAAACTCTTCTAGATTCTTCCTGGCAGTCAAAGTTCTTATGATGCATCTTAGCTCCCCCAAGGTAGTTTCATGTCATGCTCTATCCAGGAAAGATCTATTGAAAAATTCTGAGCACAACTTCCCTTCTAACTTCTTACAGAAAACTTAACCAGTCTACTGTCCCACCCTTTCAAATGCTTAAGTAAGTAAGTGAAGTCGCTCAGTCGTGTCTGACTCTTTGTGACCACATGGACTGTAGCCCACCAGGCTTCTCTGTCCATGGGATTCTCCAGGCAAGAATACTGGAGTGGGTTGCCATTTTCTTCACCAGCAGATCTTCCCGACCCAGGGATCGAACCCCGGTATCCCACGTTGCAGGCAGACGCTTTAAACTCTGAGCCACCAGGAAAGCCCAATTTGTACTAAGGTGCTGAGGATTGTTGTCGTTTAGTTGCTAAGTTGTGTCCAACTCTGCAACCCCATGGACCTTAGTCTGCTAAGTTCCTCTGTCCATAGGATTTTCCAGGCAAGAATACTCAAGTGGATTGCCATTTCCCTCTCCAAGGATGCTGAGGGTTATAAAAGGCAATGTAGGCATTACTAGGCTAATATGGTTATCACTGGATTGTTTTGCCAGTTTTGGATTTT
Organism: Cervus canadensis; assembly: GCF_019320065.1. Classification (NCBI taxonomy): domain Eukaryota; kingdom Metazoa; phylum Chordata; class Mammalia; order Artiodactyla; family Cervidae; genus Cervus; species Cervus canadensis. The sequence goes on from NC_057399.1 coordinate 17,668,814, forward strand.
TACTGAATAGCTTGACAGTGAAATGATTTGAAAAAAGTGATCAAGATTTAAAGATATGTCATTTTCATTGGCAGTGGTAAGCTGCACCATCATCCCAAAGATTCTAGAAATATAATTTTCAATATTTTCATTTTAAAAGGCTATTTTCATTCTTCTCAGAAGTACTGAGGACGGAAAGGACTGAAATAATGCTGGAGTCTACTCTTGGGCTCTGATGAACTTTCCTGTTTGTTTGTTTAGCAAGTGGGATGTATAATTTCCTAGCTCGGCTCATAAAGTTTGCCTTGTGTGCTGCTCCAGATTCTTCTCCTTCCGGCCGTCTGGGATGGTAACCCCACTTCCCCAACCCGAGAGTGGCCTTAGAAGCCATGTGTTCAACATGGGAGAGGTGCCACCAATCTGGATTCCCGAATTACACCCACTCGCATGCTCACCTCTGAAATGATGGCAGAACTTCTACATGGGTCTTGTGTTTCTGTAGATTTCTAAGCAGAGGTACTGTCAGTGTTTTTTCCAGACTATATTTTTTAATAAATCCTTTTATTTCAAGGTAATTGAATATTCACATGAAGTTGAAAGAAATGATGCAGAGAGACCCCACACGCTGTTTACTCAGTTCCCCATGTAGAACCCTGGTGCATATCACAGCAAGGATACTGACATTGATGCAACTGACCCATCTCATTCATATGTCCCCAGTTTTACTTGTACTCATTTGTGTGTGTGTGTGTGTATTTCATTCTATTCAATTTTACCACATTAATAGGTCATGTAACGACCACCACCCGTCAAGATACAGAAGCAGTTCTATCATCACAAAGATCTATTGTGTTGTCTTTACAACCCCATTCCCTGTCTTCTCTCCTCCAGCCTAAAACCTAGCAATATCTTTTCCATCTCTACACTTATGTTGTTTCAAGGATGTTATATAAACTGTAATTGTACAGTATGTAACATTTGGGGATTGATTATTTTTGATTCAGCAAAATTTTCTTGTGATTTATTCAAGTTACTGCGTATATGAAGGGTTTGTTCCTTTCTTATTGCTGAGTAGTCTTCTAGAGTGTGGATACACATCAGTCTGTTTAACCACTCACCCATTAAAGAACATATGAGTTTTTTTCAGTTTTGGCTATTACAAAGAAAGCTGCTACGCACATTCATGTACAGGTATTTGTATAAATGTAAGTTTTCATTTCTCTTGACTGTATGCCAAAGAGTATAACTGCTGACTTGTATGGTTCATTTAGTTTTGAGAAAAATTGTCACATTCACTTTCAAAGTGGTTGAACCACTTTGTATTTCTACCAGCAGTGTATGGATGATCCAGTCTCTGCATTTCTGCCAGCATTTGGTGATACCACTATTTTGTGTGTTAAGCATTCTGCTAGGTATGTGTGATATCTCACTGTGCTTTAAATTTGCATTTCCCCAGTGGCTAATGGTGCTGAACATAGTTTCATATTTATTTGCCATCTGTATATCCTCTTCAGTGAAATTTCAGTTTGTGTCTTTCACTCATTTTCTAATTGGATTTTTTTTTTTTAACCACTGAGTTTTGAGAATTCTTTATATATTCTGGATACTAGTCCTTTGTTGGATATATGATTAGCTAATGTTTTCTCCCAGGCTTTAGCTTGTCTTGTCATCTTTTTGTATCTTGCTTTTTTTACAAAAAAAATTCTCATAATTCTCTTTTAATTGAATGAATGACTTTGAAAGAACAGAGATGATTTTAGGACATTTCTGTTCCAAATAAGCCAATTTTAAGGCATACAATGAAAGCAGTATTACTGCAATTGTACACATTATACCCTTCACTTTACTAACTTCATTATAATTTGGAGATATATAATTGGAAATTTTGAATGACTTCCCATTACCTACAGGCTAAACATTCTATCCCCAAACTGAAACAGTAGTTTTTTTTTTTATAGTACTCATTAATCAGATTTTTTTTCCCCCCCACTCTCCTCTCAACACACTGTGGGCATTCTGGACATCTTATCTTTGGTTACTATCATTGCCCTTGCCAAACCTAACTCCCACCTGTGCTTTGGGAAGGAGTGCAATGGCCTGAAGTATGCAGGTGGGTAGGGAGGAGAAGAAGAGACCCACGTGGGTTTCTGGTTAAGAGCTAGATTTGCTGATCCAAAGAGAGACTGCCCCACCTGATCTCAGGAAATAGTTTTAGAGGTGAAATGATGAACCAAAATTCTGGGAGGAGGCCTGATTGACCAGGTGGCTTTGGGCTATGGGAGGTTATCAAGCAATCTCTTAAAAAGAGAAATTAGGACATTGCACTGAGAGAAAAAGTGACACACACAGTTTTTAGCTCTGCTTCTCTCACCGTCTTTCCTTTCTTGGATGCTGAGCAGGCTGTGGAGTCTGCGCTGCGCACTGGTCCATGTGCTCCCCCACCCTCCCCTTTTGAGGATTCCTTAAATCCCACTGCTCCTGCATCTAGACAGCTGTTCTCAAGCTCTAAGCCAGCTATGAGGAAGGCGCAGAATACTCTCAACTCATTCATTTTTCTCTCTTCCCCTTTTCCACTCTAGAAGTGGGCAGTATTGCTTTTGCCACTCTCTAGGTCTGTTATAATTAATAGGATGGCCTGAATTGACCTCTTGCTAATAACTTTTGAAAGGTGACAACTCCCTTTAGCCTCAATCGTCTATGCGTAGTGCAGCGCATGGCCTTTAATGCAGCAATAATGGAGCTACAGATCCAAATCATACTATAATCCTAAAGTATCCCGCAGATGACATACTCTCCCAACAACAGTTAATGCAGGGAATTATTACAACAGTTAATGCAAGCCTGATCCTCAGTTCAAATAACCAGGGGTCATACTAGCGTCCGTTGTATGTATGTGTATGCATTCTCATTCATGTCCGACTGTTTGCAACTCCAAGGATCCCAAGGACCCACCAGGCTCCTCTGTCCATGAAATTTTCCAGGCAAGAATACTGGAGAGAGCTGCCATTTCCTACTCCAGGGGGTCTTCCCAACCCAAGAATCGAACCCACGTCTGTTTTGTCTCCTGCTTTGGCAGGAGGATTCTTTACCACTAATGCCACCTAGCATGAGTTACTGGACAAATGATAGATTTTTATGACGCTTTTAGACAAAAATTTCTCTTTTCTATTTTTTATTGTTTATTTCCTCCCCATCTCCCCCAGTCCTGGCCGACATACCTTTCTCTTTAAACAGAAACATAAGTCTGCCATTTAATAAAATCCTAATAATGATCCTTCTTGAAAGGACAAGGGCTAATAATCACTTCTCGTTTAACATTCCAGTCACATGATAATAAAGGAGAATAAATCAGTTAAACAGCAAGATACAGCGCAACTAATTTTCATGTAAAAGGGGGGTGATTGCTTTTTAAAATAAACCATTGTGATTTTTTAAAGCTGTTCAAACCCAAACATCCTTGTCTATCAGTTTATGAATTATTAATAAAAAAAAGAAGAGAAAAGAGGCTTTCTTTCTCTAAATATCATCTGTTAAGCCACCAAGGCCTGAAGAGGCTCACACTGATTTCTGATTTACATAGTCCCAGTTGGAAGTTAATGACGACCGCTGAGCCACCTTTCAACGTGCAGATAAACCTTCATGTATTTAAAAGCAGGGAATCTGCGCTTGTTCCTGGCAAATTATTCATCTAAGATCTGAAGTTTCTGACACCGCCTGCGTCAGATAAACTGTCACCCAAATTGCAAACTAATTAGTGATTCAAACATTTTCGAGCTGATTGATGACAGAATAATTTACGCTTGTTTCTCAGTTTCCAGCTGGCACAGGCTGCTGACTGGAGCCCTAATTAACGCGAGTACATCAGTCATGTTCTGCCAAGGCAGCACGTACAATTAAAAGGCAGTTTAAATGGAATATCACATTAAAAAGGCTGGGAGATGCAAATGTGAGGAAACAGCGCTTTAGGAAGAAATGACAACAAAAACCCACAAACCAAAACAGAATGGAAAAAAGATTTTTTTTTTTTTTTAAATGGAGAAGTAAATTGTACTCTGCATTGAGAATTTAACAAAAAAATAACTGAGAGGAGCCAGACTGGGCATACTAAATATTTTTGTATTTAAGGAGTTTTATTGAGATGAGTGTTTACTGCTCTTTTTAGTGCCAACAGTTCGGATAATAGCCTTTTGAATTTGTTCTTGGATAAAAGGGGGCTTCCTCCTCCTCCTTCATCCTCAGCCGTGTTTGGATGGGTGGGATTCCCTGTAGACCTCGAATTGAATTGTTCTGGTTCCTGGAGCCATTCCAGTCCTGTTTTTTAGGCTGTGCCCATGCACCTTTGCTACTTTTGCATTGATGGCCCTGGTCTCTGCTGATCTCCTTGCACTTTGGTCTACCCCACACCCTAGACACTTAGGACTGCTTTGCATTGTGAGTATTTTTTAAAAATATACTTTATTTTTAGGGTCACAGAAAAATTGAACAGAAGGTAGAAAATTCCCAGATACCCTCTGCCTCACTGCATGAATAGCCTCCCACACTATCAATACCTCCCATCAGAATGGTACACTTTTTACCACTGATAAACCTATACTGACTGACACATCGTTATCACCCAAAGTCCACTAGGGTTCACTGGATGTTGTACATTCTGTGGGTTTGGACAAATATACAGTGATTTATATCTCCATTGTAGTAGCACACAGAATAGTTTCAGCTGCCCTGAAATTTTTTTGTGCTCTGCCTATTCGTCTTTCCTTCCCTCCTCCCCCCTGGCAATCACTGATCTTTTTATTATCTCCATAGTTTTGCCTTTGCCAAAATGTCATATAATTGGAATCATACAGTATGTAGCATTTTCAGATTGTTTTCTTTCATCTAGTAATACACATTTAAATTTCCTCCATGTCTTTTCATGGCTTGATATTTCATTTAGTTTTAGTGCTGAATAGTATTCCATTGTATGAATGGACCATAGGTTTATTTATCCATTCACCCTTCACAATTCTAAATAAAGATGCTTTAAACATGTGCATGTAGGTTTCCATGTGAACATAAGTTTTCAAGTCATTTACGTAAACACTAAGGAGCACAACTGCTGGATTTGTTCATTTTTAACATTCACACATAGGGATTTCCCTGGAGGTTCTGTGGTTAACAGTCCATGCTTCCTCTGTAGGGGGTGTGGGTTCAATCACTGGTTGGGGAAGTAAGCTCCCCCATGCTAAGATATGTGGGCAAAGAAAAAAAAAATTTTAAAATGCATACACATTATTCTCTCTTTGAGGTTGTAAGCTGCTCAAGGGCAAGGAATATGTGTCATAGCTCTTTGTATCTCTTTGCATTTTCAGCAGAGCATGGTAAGATGTTTTGTACAGAATAATAATACCACATGAGTTTATAATTTCTAGTTTATAAGCTTTCCTATTGCTTGTCCATCTCCTCCTTCTTTCTTATATTTTGTGATCATTTTAACAATCCAAGGATACAACTCATACAATCATACTCATAACAATTTGTAGGTGGGTACAATTATTGCTTTTTATTTTTGATAATGGAGAAGGCAATGGCAACCCACTCCAGCACTCTTGCCTGGAAAATCCCATGGGCGGAGGAGCCTGGTGGGCTGCAGTTCATAGGGTCGCTAAGAGTCGGACATGACTGAGTGACTTCACTTTCACTTTTCACTTTCATGCATTGGAGAAGGCAATGGCAACCCACTCCAGTGTTCTTGCCTGGAGAATCCCAGGGACGGGGGAGCCTGGTGGGCTGCCGTCTATGGAGTTGCACAGTTAGCAGCAGCAGCAGCTTTTTTGATAATGAGATAGACTCAGATTAAATAAATTGCCCAAGACCACATAAGGACGAAGTGAGAGATCTGGGCCTCTAAACACTGGCTGCTGCTGCTGCTGCTGCTAAGTCACTTCAGCTAACACTGGCTAGATAGCCTCTTTTGAGGTTGAAGACTTCTCTTTGCACTCCTAACTTTCTGAGGATTTGGGGCTGGTAAGTGGCCAAGCCAGAGTTGGAAATCAGATCTTCAGAGTGCTACTGATCCATTGCATGTTAAGATATTTATGCTGAGCAGACATGGAGAATCTATTTGGTTCATGCAGTGTTTTTGATTCTGGACAGGACTCTTTTCTGCATTTCAGCAGAGAGTTGACTCTCATTCTACCAAAAAATTAGTGAGCACCTGTTCCAGGCACAGAACTTGGCTCCAGGGACACTGTTGTAGACAAGCTGAAGGTCTGCTCTGTGAGCCCACTGTTTAGAGGGAGAGATAGACCTCATGATGCCTTCAAACAGAAGGACTTACACCAGTGGCCCGCAGGTTCCTGGGTCTGAAGAAGAACTGAATTATACTATTGCCCTTCTTGGGGCTCCAGCTTGCGGATAGAAGCTTGTGGGGCTTTTTGGCCTCCATAACTGCAGGAGCCAATCCCTATAATGAGTCTTCTCTTTTTTCTTTCTTTCCTATCAGTTCTGTTTCTCTAGAAGACCATGAATAAAATACATCAATTATATATCAATGAGTGCTTAATGAATTATGACTGTGACAGGTGTTAATAAGGGGAGAGTGCAGTGACAAGGTAAAATGGGAAAGAGGTGTTTAGTCTGCTTGCATCATGAGAAAGTTACTTTTCAGCACAGACCTGACCAAGGGTGTAGACTGAGGCAGCAGCACACTCCAAGGCTCCGAGTGATGGTCTGTTAGTTACCATGTTCGGAAGGCAATTCATACAATGAGAGAGAAGTAGATGACTAATCATGGATTAAAATTTCAAAAGCTGTGGAAGTTGTAACTTTGCAGAGTTAGTAATTCCTTAAGCAGGGAGTAGGTAAATACCAATTTGAGGTCTGCAGATTACTTTATCTAAAAATCCCAAGGCAAAGACATGTCATGGCAACTGGCTTCTTTAGGTGGACCCAGTCCTGAATGGACAGTCTAGTCAGGATCTCCTGAACATCACGTGCTGCATTCTGCCTGGTATCCTATTGAGTGCAGACAGTAGAGAACCCACTGCAACCATAAAGGGGAGTGACTGGTTATTTTAGCCTTAAAAAAAAGGTCACATAAAAATGTAACAAGCATTAGAAAAAATTTTAAAAACCCATAATAAATAAATATTTACCAGTCAATAAAAGATGTTATAATTTTGCCACATTTACTTTCACTCTTTCTCTGTTTTAAAGAAATAACTATAAGATTTTAGCTAAGGTGCAACATCCCATATATGCCCTTTCCCTCCCTTTTCAGAGGTAACTATCATCTAAACCTGACATCTATGTTTTTCTAACATTTACTTAAACTTAAATTTATAATTTTACTATATAAAAATGTCCTCAAACACTTATACTTCCAGATATTAAACTATTTAAATAAATGGTATGCTACTGGGTATTCTTCTTGCAATTGCTTGTTAATTCATCATCATGTTTTTGAGATGTATCCAAGTAGAAGTGGTTAATTCATTTTAACTCATATAATTTTACATGTATGAATAATCCCTAGTTCTATTATCCAGTTCCCTACTAACAGAGGCTGTTTCCAGTTTTCTCTGTTAAAAACAGGGATTCAGTGGACATCTTTGGACAATCTCCTTATTCTAATATGTGAGAATTCCTGTAGGGTACATTTCTAGAAATGAAATTGCTGGGTTGTAAGATGTGTATGCAAGGAGCCAACCTGCCTTGGAACTACCAAATTATTTTCCAAAGTAGCAATAAAAATTACATGCCCACTAGCAAGAAAGTTCCTGCTTTCCCACATTCTCACCATGATTTGAGATTTTCAGATTTTAAAGTTTTGCCAGTCATTTGGATGTTAAATGAACTAATTATTGCTTTAACTTGCATTTGCCATTTTCATGTGTTTACTGGACATTTAGATTTTGACTTTGGTGAACTGCTTCTGCCTATCCTTTTTCTATATTCTTATTAATATACTTATCTTTTTTAGATTGACTTGTAATTCTGTATCTGTTCTGGACACTAATAGTTGAGGAACAATTATTTTCTTCTAGTATATAATTTGTCTTTTAACTTTATTAAAAGACCTAGGGTATAAGCTACTGAATTTTTACCATCTCAAGGGGCATATATTTTCACAAGTAATATTTTTCAACATCATTTTCTTAGGGGTTTCTATAATTGATCCTATAATGCTTGCACAACTAAAATATTTTGTAATTTTTATTCTGGAGGAGGGTACAGCAACCCACTCCAATATTTTTGCCTGGAGAATCCCTTGGACAGAGGAGACTTGTGGGCTACAGTCCATGTGTTCACAGACTTAGACACGACTGAGCGACTAACATACCCACACATACATTTTGGAACTGCATTCAAAATCAATTAAAAAAGAAAATGAATTTTGTTCTTTTAGAGAAGAGGTCAACAAAATTTTCTATAAAGAGTCAGATAATAAATATTCTAAATTTGCCAACCAAGTGGCAGCTACTCACTTCTGCTCCTATCTTCTGCTCCTATACTGTGTGAGAACATCCACAGACCATATGTAAACAGTGAGTGTGGCTGTGCGCCAATAGGGTGGTCAGATTTGCATTAGAGTCACTGCTTTAGAGTCACATATTAATTTTGATTAGTAACTTTACTGCTTAATTTTTAAACAGATTTTTGTAGCTTTATTAAATCTTCAGTTACAAAATTTGGCATCAAATTTCATTTGTTTGTTGCCAATACTCAAATTCACCCTGGACAATAAAAAGCCACCTCAACTGAGAACATGAACTTTAAAAATAAAGTAAGATAGGATCCAAAGGAAATAAAAACAAATAGCTGGAAATATTCAAGCTGCTTCAATGGAATCGTTTTTGGGTCTTTATGACTGACTAAATTCTATGGAAATCTCAGTGAATAACACATTTATTTCTGCCTTTCTTAGCAGCCAGTGCAGATAGAAGGGGCCAGAGGGACATGCTCTGCTTCATGCAGTCACTTAGGGATCCAATTTCTTTCTCTTCAGAGGCTCAATCACCTCTTAGATGGTTTGAAGATCTTCAGCAGATTGTCTATGTGTGGTCAATAGTTCAGGAGAAAGGCAATATGGATGATTGTGCAGAGGGTTTATTGGCTGACCTGGTGGGGAATGGTTCCCTTCTGCCCACATTTCATAGGCCAGAGTTCAGGTACATGGCCACACCTAGTTGCAGTGGATGCTGGGAAATGTAGTCTAGTCATAAGCATAGGCAGGAGAAGAAATGGGTTCAGGGTGAACATCTAGCCAGTCTCTGATATATCCTTTACAGGTCTGAGTACAGGACCTTTGAAGGGTAAAAGCTATAGAGAGCATGTGTGTGTGTTTAAATGGATATATTTCTATATAACCACATTGAGAAGGAAATGGCAACCCACTCCAGTACTCTTGCCTGGAAAATCCCATGGGAGGAGCCTGGTAGGCTACAGTCCATGGGGTCACAAAGAGTTGGACATGACTGATCGACTTCACTTCAATTCAAAACTAATAAACGGTCAAGAGTCTAAGTACCAAGGACCAGATTAACATGTACGCCTGAATTTTGTGATGAAAATAAATGCTTCATTGGTTTGGCCTAGTGTGTGCTTAATGTAGGAAAGGAAGTAATATGCTGCTGCCAGATTTTTTACTTCATGTTCTTCTGAAAGGGAATCAGCATTTCTAGATGTTTACCCTGACCAATTTAATCTTAGGCAAGAATGACATAAGGCAAATCTGTAACTGACCAATGTTATTTTATGAAGTTTGCCAGAACTATGCTCAGGGTAAGATGCATGGAAAAGAAAACCAATTTTTCTGGGCAATATGTGACTTTGAAGCTGGATAACCTTATTTTTGGAAGTAGGCAATTCATGTGCACTAGGATAAATATATTTCTACTAAAGATCTCTAGAAGATTCTAAAGTAGAAGAATCAGAGGATTTGGAGTCTTAGTTTTAGTTTCTAGCTTCTATAAAAAGTATCTGTGAGACCCTTGGTAAGTTTTCTTTACTTTCTTTAAGCTTCAGGGTGTTTTTTTTCTTTTTTTGAAAATGGAGATAATATCCACCTTGAAAGGTTATTGTGAAAGTTAAATTAGAAAATGTAAATGGAAGCAGGTATTCTATTATAGGTTCTTTCCCTTCCTCTACTGCTAGCTCAGTCATCGACTAGTTGTTTGAACTTGGGAATCATCTTTACCTTTCAGGATTCGGTGTTTTCATCCATAGAATGAAAGCATTGGATTATATAGTGTCTAAATTCTTTTGAGCTCTAAAATTCATGGACAATATATGAGAGTTTCATATACATGACTTTGGTGTAATTGGTATATTTTGGGGTAAAAATAGAATTTTGAGAATAAGGTCACCCCTGAAAAAATGCCTTTTGTGATCTGTCACGTGTATGTATGTGTGTGTGCATGTCTGAGGCAGAATAAAGACAGACAAAGGGCCCAATGTGCACTAACCCTGATTTTCAGTTATTATATAAAGTAGGATGAGGATACAAGATAGATCACAAGCCTCCATCTCCATGCCTTTTATATCTTCCCCTACTTTGAATATTTGCTGAACTTGAACATCTCATATGACACTGATCTTGCTTAATCTGTCCTCAGAATACTTGCACACATCCTATTCCTTTCCTATATTGTACTTTCCTGAAGAGCAGAGTCTGTGTATCATCTGGTTATAGTAATAGATCCTTCCACAGTGACTGGTATAATTGGGTTTGCCAAGCTTTCTCTGTAAGGGGCCAGGTAGTAAATTTTTGGCTTTGCAGGCCAAAACTATTGTCACAGATACTCAACTCTGCTCAAAGCCACAGGCAGTACATAAATGAATGATGATGGCAGTGTTCCAAACAACAACAACACAACAACAAACACCCCTTATTTATGGACAGTGGAATTTGAATTTCATATGGTTCTCACAAAATAGTCTTCTTATTTTGATTTATGACTTTTAAGCTTTGAAAAATGTAAAAAACATTTTTAGCTCTTGGGTTGTGTAAAAACAGGCAGCAGGCTGGATTTGGCCCACAGGTGATAGTTTGCTGACCTCTGTTGCAAGCTATAAATTCTTATTAGTGTTTTCTGCTGAATTCAATTAAGTATGGATTTATGTATAATTTTTTATTTTCAGAAAATGGCATGTAAAATGATATTCTTTCCCTATCCTGTTAGATCCAGGATTTCATACAAGTGACTCAGATATCTACAGATTATTAACCTAAAGATCCAGGATTTCTCACAAGTGACTCAGATATCTACAGATTATTAACCTAAACAGAAATAGAAACAATAGCTTCATATAATTTTTGCAAACAATAAGAGCAATTACCAGTGACTGTAATAAGCTTTTCTCATGAATATAATGAGAGTGGGTGTTGGGTTTAGCTTTTATGTAGCTGATTAAGTGAAAAATATTAATGTTTATGACAAAAGAGAAAGAGTAGATTTTGGTGTCTAGAACAGAATCCTAGTTCTCCTTCTTGCCAGCTGTGTTCTTGGGAAAGCTACTTAACTTTTCTGAGTCCCTGTTTCCTTTTCTGGCCTGTGGGGATAATAATACCTTTCTTACAGAATTGGTTTGAATTAGTGCTAATATATGTGTACATCTAACAGTTCCTAAAGCATGATTCATTTTTAACAAATATTAGTTACCATCCTTATTCTCTCTTCTGCTCCTTCTGAAGAGATCCCAATAGTCTGAAACATCTTTGTACAATAAGAACAGGTATCGAGAATTCCCCATGGATATTTGAACCTAGAATGCAAACATGGGAGTGTTTCATGACTGTTTTTATAACTTGCTGCCCTATGCCACTCCATCCAATCAGAGCTTGGCACTGGGGTAAACCGAATAGAAACACTATACCCATGCTATCAACAAGTTAATTTGGAAACAAAAGCAGACTACCTCTGTTATGAACAAAGTCTTGGTTCTCATCTATTGTTAATTATTAGAGAACTTCTTGAGCCCAAGAACTTTCTGCTTTTGCATTTCATGGGGGGAAAAAAAAAGGAAATTAAAGAGAATGCATGATTGAGACAGGAAAATGCACTAAATGAGAAATCTATAGTGACTAGAAAAGGCTATGAAAACTTTGAGGTCAAAGTATACTCCACTGATTGGGGATATAAATCAATTCTTCACACTTAAAATTAACTTATTAAAGGCAAACCTGTCTTGAATTGTGATTCAGCCGCCAAGCATCCACTCCGTTCAGCTTTCTACTTCTCTAACTTGCGAATGTAGTTGCTGAGGGTTTACAGGGTGGGGGTGATTCTGAGAGGAAACAGCTGCTTTAACAGCACGTTGTGGGAAATGCCACCACAGGGGGGTCAACCTAGATGACTCATCTAGGTCAAAACGCAAATCAGAAAAAAAGCCAGCTTGACTTATAGATGGAGTCAATTTACTCATCAGAATGTATAGTCCTGGCTATAGCTTTAAAACATCTGTGGCCAAACATTTTGCTTATTAATTGTCCAGTTACAAAAACATTTTTCCTGAACCCACTCAGAGTATCTGGTGAATGAAATGTTTGCCGCCTACATTTACTGTGCCCTCTTTCAGGCAGGACAAACGTGTTCTGCTTTTTCTGTCTTATAGGTTTGGGTAGAGGTTTGCAATTTCTAGAGCACAATTAATTTCAGCTCAACAGATGTTTATTTAGCATCAATTATGGGTTGAATTATGCCTTTCCAGTTCAAGCCCTAATGCCTAGTACCTATGAAAATGACCTTATTTGGGAATAGGGTCTTTTCAGATGATCAAGTTAAGATGAGGTCATTAAGCTGGTTCCTAATCCAAAGAGGAAATTTGGACGCAGATATAGATACGGGCACGGGGAGAACTCCATGTGACCACAAAGGCAGAGGTTGGGGTGAAACATCTACAAACCAAAGAATACCAAAACTTGCCTGCCAGCACACTACCAGAAGATAGACACGAGTTTGAGCAAACTCTGGGAGATAGAGAAGGATAGAGATGCCTAGCATGCTGTAGTCCATGGAGTCACAAAGTGTCAGACATGACTTAGCAAGTGAACAACACCAGACGATAGGTGGGAGCCGTGAACAGATCCTCTTTCACAGCCTTTAGAAGAACCAACCCTCCCAACACCTTGGTCTTGGACTTCTAGCCTCCAGAACTGTGAGACAATAAATTGTTCTTGTTTAAGTCGCCCAGTTGGTGGTACTTTGTCACAGCAGCCCCAGCAAGCTAATATAGCATCTATGTGATGGTACACAAAATATTCCTGTGTCATCATTGCTCAAATTCTGAAAAAGGTGGTGGAAGAGACTGGATAAACCACTATGAGTTTGGAAGAAAGACAAAATCAAAGATGTGTGCTCTTTAGTTTTCAATAGCCAAGGGGGTTTTAAAGACTATATCCGAATATATACAGAAGAGTATTGAAGCTGAGGATCCAACTGAAATGACAGCATAGCTTCTTAAAAGTTTAAAATTAGGTAAAACAGTGGTAGTGACGAAACCATTGTTTGATCAGGTCACATTCACAAGATGGAGATGAAGGCAATAGTTGTTTTTGACCCCTGCAAAGAGTAAGAGAAAAGCATTTTTTCATAGCTCTAATCATGAAACCTGGTGGCTCAGACGGTAAAGAAGTTGTCTGGAATGCAGGAGACCTGGATTTGATCCTTGGGTCAGGAAGATCCCCTGGAGAAGGGAATGGCAACCCACTCCAATTTTCTTTCCTGGAGAACTCCATGGCCAGAGGAGCCTGGTGGGCTACAGTACATGGGGTTGCAAGGAGTTGGACACGACTGAATCACTAACATACACACAGAGGCACAGTTCATATTATGTGAATCGATTTTTATTCCTCTGAAAGTTGTAGTAAATAGTATTCAGCATATTTTTATAATCAAGAAGATACTAAAAGAACTCACTTGGGACTTCCCTGGTGGCACAGTGGACAAGAACCCACCTGCCGATGCACAGGACAAGGGTTCGATGCCTGGTCCGGGAAGATTCCACATGCTGCTGAGCAGCTAAGCCCATGTGCTATAACTTATGAGTCTGTGCTCTAGAGCCTGGAGCCACAACTACTGAGCCCACATGCCACAATCACTGAAGCCTGCGTGCCTAGAGCCTGTGCTCCACAAGAGAGAAGCCACTGCAATGAGAAGCCCACATACCACAACAAGGCATAGCCCCTGCTCGTTGTAATGAGAGAAAAGCTCGCATGTAGCAATGAAGACCCAGCGCGACTAAAAGTAAAGCAAAAGAACTACTTGAATTAAGACGTGCTTTTCTCCATCATTGTACATCATGCCTTCTGCATGTGTGACTTGATTGACCTTTTCAAAGAGGCAGATTCTTGTTGCATTAACATGGGATCATGCCCACCCCCACCCCCCCCTTTCTTTCACCAGCGATAGCTTGTATTTCAAATTCCCGATGCATTTCTGTGGAAGCTAAAATTTCTGGAATCAGGAGTTAGGGTCTCAGGTAAAGGTGCAGAAAAATTGACCTCACTAAAATACGGAGCCCTAGTTCACATCATGGAGTTGATGGTCACAAAGGAGATGACAGTCAACATGGATTTCCATGGATTCATAGTCAAGGGTGTCTGGGGACCAGGCGTTCTTTTCTATCACAGCCAAGCTGGTAAAGCAGAAGAGGAAACAGGAGGATGACCCCAACTTTCAGTCAACTCCAAATCAACTGTCTTCCCTCTTGAACTCTCACAATTTCACTGACCAGCAAGTCTAACCTGCTTGAGTTTCTGTGTTTTTGTTTCCAGAACTGTTTTTCAGAGTCTACATTGAAACAATGACAGAGTGGGCACCTATTCAGAAGAGAGAAAAAAGATCAGTCATGATTCTCAAGAGGCTTGTTTGTCCAAGTCTACAAGGCTGATGAGGTGTTTGCCTCCGAAACACTCTGCAGTAGCCAAGGGGTGTGAAATGTGACTCATAACAGCACTTGAACTCTGGCTCACCGGTGTGCAACGCCAACATGTTCCCTCTACAAGAGGGAAGCCTGTGGAGCCGCTGCAGCCAGGCTCTCCAATTCCACAGCCCTCTTCTGCTGCATTACAGATGATTCCAGCATTGCTGGCTGCTCCTCTGGGCAACTGCACTTCTACGGAGCATGCTTTAGGAATGGGGCTTTTGTGTGAAGCAAGACGGAAAATCATGTATTTAAAGTTAGAGAAACATGCAAAAAACAGTTGTGAACCAGCCTAACCAGAAAGCAGAAGTTTTTCCTTCTAAAGCCGTGTGCATTAGGGAATCGATCTTAAGAAGGTGAGTTCTTCTTTGGGGCAATCACCTGCCCCCACCTTGTCGTCCTCATTTCTGTTTACAAGCTTTGCCTGTGCTGACTCTTGGCTGCCAGAGGCAATTTTCATAATACTTGGTAAGTCACTTACGTCAAAGCCTTTGCCAATGGCAGCTGATTATCTCCTCTGTATGTATCTATAGTGCCCTGTTAGCATAGCTGGCTGTCCCTCCTTCTGCCACCTCAGTGACAGTCTGTACTCTGTGTTAGGACTCATAAAACTGCTACTCACTGGAGTTTTGATTCTGAAAATTAAACTCACACGATGATGGTACTTATATGCTAACCATAACCCTATTGTAAGTGTTTTGAAATATGTTTTCTAAATGTTTTACCAATAATAAAAATGCACACCATTTGAAAGTTGCTCTTTAATCAATAGTATTTTCCTGGGCTTCCCTTGTGGCTCAGTTGATAAAGAATCCACCTGCAATGCAGGAGACCTGGGTTTGATCCCTGGGTTGGGAAGATCCCCTGGAGAAGGGAAAGGCTACCCACTCTAGTATTCTGGCCTGGAGACTATACAGCCCGTGGGGTCACAAAGATTTGGACACAATTGAAACACTTTCACTTTGATCCTTTACCACAATAATCAATAGTATTTTCCTGAGATACAATCACTAAAGTTATGGCTTTTCTTTTTGACTTAAGCCATTTTCTCTAACTTTCAATGAACCCTGGGGGGAAAAGTGTATATGAAATGGGCAGATTCCACAAATAATTCTTACGGAATATAACATAACTACCTTTACTTTACAAAGATGGGGTGCTGCATTGAAACCAGAGGTTTTTCATGTTGATGTTTGGTAGAAACCAACACAGCACTGTAAAGCAATTATCTTTCAGTTAAAAAAAAAAGCAAAGCTAGAGGCTTTATCCTTTTGCTGAAATGAAAGATTTGTGTGCATAGAGGGGGAAATACATGAGTAAATGAAGGAAGGAAGGAATGAGTTAATCTAAAAGTGCCAGCTTGACCT
The DNA here is from genome assembly GCF_019320065.1 of Cervus canadensis. NCBI lineage: Eukaryota > Metazoa > Chordata > Mammalia > Artiodactyla > Cervidae > Cervus > Cervus canadensis. The sequence continues at coordinate 17,685,067 of NC_057399.1, forward strand.
TCTATAGAGCTTGGTTTAAGTTCATATTTTTGAAGTTGCTTTCAATCTTTCAAGTAATCCCTAGGAGCCTGGTTGATGGTGTTAAGTACTAAAGTGTTCTGGTGGTACTCAAGCACTGATGTAATTTCCAGAGTCTACTACAAATTGTTGTCAGGATAGGAACTCACATGGAGGAGCAACTTCTATCTTCCTTCCTGTGTGAGCTGAGGTTATGAGCTGATGACACTGAAAACCATATGACCTTGGAGAAGTCCTTAATTCTCATAAATGCACAAGAATGTATCAACAAAGACTGGTTTGAATGTGTAAAAAAAAAGACTGTCTTCAACCATGTTATTTTGCAAATAATTAAATTTAGAAGAATGTGTATTTTTGGAGTGGTTGTTTACAAAATAAATAGTGCTTTTCACTTTGATTTTCCCCTACTAGTGTGTGTTTGTAGACACAACTGAAGTGCCTGCATATGTGGCTCGCTGAGAAGGAGGCAATGGCTGATGGCGAGAGGGCTTTAAGTGTTTATTGCTGTGATGATAGACTAGCACACTTGAAGAAATGGTTTACTAAAGAGACCCTCCTGGCTGGAGAGAGTGGCTGAACACGTTGTGTGGGGCACATCTGATCCATTCACTCTGATCAGGTTCACATGCCATAAAGATTGTGATCTGCCCTAATTGTCTGGGGAGTTTGGTCACCAAACCACTAATTATATCTTAAGGGTTTTGGTGTTCCAAAAAAAAAAAAATAGTGAAACTAGGTATATTGTTTCGACAAGATCACCAAACTTTATTTTAAACTGTGATAAAAATCCATACGTATAAGGGAACCAAAAAAGATGCTTTCATAACCACAAAGCTGAGGGAATGATAGGAGCTGGTATAAATAACTGAAGACAAATCCTTGGTATGTGCATACACTGAAGCCAGTTTAGAAGCAAGCTAACAAAACTTGTCCGTTCTTTGAGTTCTGGAAAATTCTTAAGATGCAACAGAGTGATGGCAGCCTTGTCAGAAGGAGGTAAAAATGGACAACTGTAGATTCTTTACCAAGTGTCTAAATACAGTGCTCAGATTTCCACCTATCAACCAGAGGAAATGAATAACTGAAATCACATTATCCCTATATTTTCTGAAGTTAAACCTGTCAACATTACTGTCATTGACGATGTTCCGACTGAGCTGGAAAGAGAATTTGGCAGTTCACAATCTGTTAGCTCATATTTCCACACTTTTGGGGAAATGGCCTCAATACTTCAAGACCCAGTATACCTGGATTGTCAGGGAGAAATCAGGGTCAGAAGTAGAGCCACTGATCTAGTTCTTTCAAAGTTCCAGAAGAAAGACATAGCACATGTCACCAGATCTGGTCAAGAAAAAGGCACAGATCTGATTTAGATAAATGTGTAAGTCACGTTGCATGCACAGAGTATGTTTTTTACATGGAGAACTGTTTGATGTTCATTTATTGATGTCTATTTATTAAACACGATTCCATACACTCTTCTAGAGGTTGTAAATATAACAGCGAAGATGCACATACCCTACTCCTTGGGAATTTACACTCATATTTTGTGTGGTGTGAGAGCAGGAGGAGCAGAGATGCTATGGACATGCATGCATGCATGCTAAGTTGCTTTAGTCGTGTCTGACTCTGTGTGACCCCATGGACAGCAGCCCACCAGGCTCCGCTGTCCATGGGACTCTCCAGGCAAGAATACTGGAGCGGGTTGCCATTTCCTTCTCCATGGACATGCAACTCACAGGGAAAACATAAACAAGCTATTTCAGATTGTAATAGGTGCAAAAAGGCAGTAACAGGTTTAGCACAGAGAGCGATTAGTGAGATAATAGTTCTTCAGAAAGAAAATAGAAAAGTCCCCTTTGAAGAGGTGGCCTTTGAACTCTGACATAGGTCAGTGTATAAGCACACTGGGCACAGACAATCACACTTGTGTGTCTAAGCCTTTAGGGACCTGATCACAGTGAAGTCAGTCCGTGATAAGCTTGATGTGCCAGGGAGCTGAAGTTGGATATTTTATTTGAGGAACTAAGGGCTGAAGCAGTCATTTCTTTGATCTTACTTTTGGTTTTATGCATCATTTATGTATATTCCCAGGTAAGTATTTAATGACCATGTTTTAAACATGAACATAGGGAATTTTGTGACTGTGTTTTCTTACATGTAGAGATTATGTTTGTCTTTTTTTTTTTTTTACATGTAGAATTTAGTGACCAAGCTTTATACCTGGACATAAAGACCTCTGCTTTTTAATGTGTGTCTCTACATAATATATAAAACATTCATAAAAGTAAAACTATAGGGTAAACACTCATAGCACAATGCCTAACAATGCCCATGGGATGGTATTACTATTATCTTTGTTTAGTAAAGAGAAAAACATTGGGTTGGCCAAAAAGTTCATTCAGTTTTTTCATGACATCTTACGGGGGAACACTAACAAACGTCTTGGCCAACTCAATTCAACATAGATGGGTATGTTAAATCTGCTCCAGATCTGGGAGAGGAGGAATCCAAACCATATGACTTTAAACTTGATTTTCTTCCCACTGACCATGCTACCTTGTTTGGGTACCACTGATCATATTGGGAGCAGAACTCTGTATTCAAATATATTCAGGCTTATATATAAAGAGTTATATGATCTAGATATGTAAATTAAGATAACAAGCAAAATCTAAATTTCAGAGGTATTTTGATTTTCATTTGGCAATTACTTTGTAGGGTGATGAGGCTCAAGCTTAGATGAATGATGCCTTCATTTGATAAATGTTAGTGGAATATTGCTGAGATTTTCATTTGTAAAATTTGCAATTTAAATGAATAAACAATCTCCCTGTGTATTAATATTTTGCAAAATATTATTCATTAAATTGCCAACACATTAAAAGTACAATCTAACTTTTTAAATGGGAAAATCTGTCTGTCTAGCTATCTGTCTATCTATCACACTCTTTTCTTTCTCCAAGGACTCAAAATGTTTCAGGAGCTTTCCCTCAGACATTCTCAAAATGATGCACCTTTAAACTGAGATTATGGATAGCACATGTGTTAAAAAATACTGACAAAGACTTAATTTCCAAAACATACAAACAGCTCATGCAATTCAATAACAAAACAAAAGAATGCAATAAAAAATACACAGATCATACAAATGGACATTCCTCCAAAGAAAATATACAGATGGCCAATAGATACATGAAAAGATGCTCAACGTAGCTAACTATTAGAGAAATGCAAGTCAAAACTATTCTAACCCTTGGAAGTATCATCTCCAAGGGTCAGAATGGCCATCATTATAAAGTCTACAAAAAAAAACTAACACGCTGGAGAGGGTGTGTTCCTGATACACTACTGGTGGGAATGTCAATTGGTGCAACCACTAAGGAAAACAGAATGGAGCTTCCTTAAAAAACTAAAAATAAAGTTGCCATATGATCTACCGATTCCATTTCTAGGGATATATCCAGAGAAAACTAATTTGAAAAGATAAATGCACCCCTGTGTTCATAGAAGCATTATTTACAATAGCAAGACATGGAAACAACCTGTGTCCATCGACAGATGAATGGATAAAGAAGATGTCACACACACACACACACACACACACACACACACACTGGAATACTACTCAGCCATGAAAAAGAATGAAATAATGTGATTTGCAGTGACTTGGCTGGACCTAGAGATTATTATACTAAGTGAAGTAAGTTAGACAGAGAAGGAAAAAAAAATCACATATTATCACTTAAGTGTGGAATCTAAAATATTAATACAAATGAACTAATTTACAAAATAGACTTACAGACATAGAAAACAAACTTATTCTCAAAGATGAAAGGGGGGATGGGAAAGGGATAAATTAGGAGTTTGGGATTAGCAGATACAAATTACTTATAAAAACTAGGTAAACAACAAGAACCAACTCTACAGCACAGGGAACTATATTCAATACACTGAATAAACATAATGGAAAAGAACATGAAAAAGAACACATATATGTATAACTGAATCACTTTGATGTATACCAGAAACTGACACAACATTTAAAATCAACTATATTTCAATTAAAAAAAAATGCACCATCTGTTGCCTCTAAGTAGGCCTCCTGTGAGATACAGTGATGAAGTGCTCAAAGTCAATGTTTATTGCACCCAGATTCTTGGGTTAAAATTCCTTTTCCTTTGGGTAATTTTTCTCCTTGCACTTTCAGAAATTTAGTGACCTGGTGGTTCCTCACCTCTGCCTGACTTATCCAAACATAATCTCAGGGCAGACCCTGACATTCACTAATTCAAAGATACAAATGAATATGTTCACAGGACAAATGCTGACATTCATTAACCCTAAGGTACAAATGACTGAAAATAGCTTAAAATATTTATTTCCCAATGGACATTTATGTTTTAATAAGGACGATTTTTGGCCCTTGTTTTTACAAACTCAAACAATAGAATTTCAGATATCTTGAAGGGTGGATAATATTAATATGAACCTCTGTGGGTAGTTTTCTAATCTACATTTTTCTGAAGTTAGTTGCTTCTATGCAACTTAAAACATGCTCTCTGTAAAATGCCAGAAAAATGTAACTACCCTTATCTGTTAATAATGAACAAAATAAAATGTATGTCTGCTAGATTTTCTCACAGCACTAGCTCTTTACCTCATGGCCACACAAGTTCTGACATGCACTCAAGTAATTAAATGCCATGAAGCATCCTCAAATTTTCTTTATGCTCAGTCAAACTCATATCTTCTTCCACACCTCTTAGTAGGTGTGGAGCCAGAGCCTGAAGGAAGATTGCACACATTATTCTCTTCAAAAATGATGAGCTAGCCATCATCAAAGTAATGTTCCTTCCTGCATGGGGCAATCTCCACAGTCATAGTCTGTGTGGGGACTTCTCATCATTTTATCCTACTGAGTTTTGGTTGAAACAGACATCAAAGGAAACCTTGAAATAAATGGAGACATAGTAAGAACAATCACCACAGTGTTGAGTATTTTATTCCCCCACATCTCACAGAATGCTCACAGTGAGACTGCGAGGAGGGTGGTGTCATACCTCCACCCAGCTTACACATGAGGAAATAGAGACACTGGGCAGGGATGTCAGATCACATAGGCAGGCAGCAGATACAGGGATTGGGACCCAGGTGAGGCTGACTCCAAAGTCCTTTTCCTCAGCCTCTTCCTATGTGTTGAGGAAGTGAGCATCAGCAGAAGGAAATAATACATGTTTTCAAACATTTTATATTGGAGTGTAGCCAATTAACAATGTTGTGATTGTTTCAGGTGGATGGCAGAGGAACTCAGCCATACACATACATGTATCCATTCTCCCCAAAACTCTTCCCCTCCAGGCTGCCACATGATGTTCATCAGAGTTCCTTGTGCTATACAACAGGACCTTGATGGTTATTCGTTTTAAATACAGCAGTGTGTACATGTTGATCTCAAACTCCTTAACTATCTCTTCCTCCCATTCTAGAAGGTGATAATATTTTTTGCCAGGTGTTTCTAAGTGGGGACTTGCTGTCATGAGTCCAGATATAGCTTTCTGTTTTGGTTGTTTCCTTAAAGTAATTTCTTAATGAAGATCTCCTTAGCATCTTGTTTATATTTTGTAATAGCAGTTGTCAAAACCACTTACCATTGGACTATGAACTTATTAAGAGCAAGGATCAAATTTTTATTTCCTTTCTTCCTTTTCCCCTTCCTTTCTCTTAGTCTTTACCATTACCACTCACCCTTTGTCCTTTCCTCCCATCCTTCTATTCTTCCTTCCACTGGGAAGGCGTGTATGAATCTATGATGGGCACACAACTCCAGAGCCAATGGGTTTTTAGTGATAATCTTGAATCTAAAACTCATTGTTTACATTGTACTTTTTTCTTTTTATTCCTCCAAAAGGTCCCTGTATAATTTCATGATGGTTAATATGACACCTGCTGACCTCTCCTGACTTTTCCCTTAAGAATTTGAGAAATTGATACTATGATTAGAGTATCATTTGATAGAATCAGGATTATTTTATTTTCTTATATTTGATATGTAAGGCCTATTAAATTTAATGAATACCAAGGGTTATTATTATAGAATATGGCTTTCCTGGTGGCTCAGAGCCAGGTTTAATCCCTGGGTTGGAAAGATCCCCTAGAGAAGGAAATGGCAACCCACTCCAGTGTTCTTGCCAGGAGAATCCCATGGACAAAGGATCTTGGTGGGCTATAGTCCATGCGGTTGCAAAGACTTGGACATGACTGAGCAACTAACACACACATTATGGAATAATATGGCTCAGAATATTCCTGCGGGCAAGTTACTGTAAAGGTTTTGACCCCGAAGGGAAGTTTCAGGTGTTGATTGGTTGTGATGCATGCCAATGCATAGGAAGGACCTATAGAGAAGATGAGACCACTAGATGAGTACTATGAGTTTAGACATCCCCAAGTTATCCCTGCAATTAATGGTCCCCATTGCTTATAATGGGAAAGATGTTGTTATGGTGATGGGAGTAATGATATTGCAAAATGAAGGCATCTGACCTATTAAAAACTTCTCTGAAAGCCTACCCCTATGAGATATCTGAGATGTGACTTGGTATCTAGTCTCATGACTCTAGTGAGAATTTTTACCACATTTTCCTGATAACCACAAGGAGGTCAAAAGCACTCAGGGTATAGATATGATGAGGGAAGGGTCCATCTGATTATATAGTCATTCACTTAAAGAAAGTAAGCAGGAAATTACAACACAGGATGATTTGTAATGAAAGGTTGAGCATGCACACATTAAATGGAAGCATAATGTACTTGTGCAGAGTTAAGGAAGGCTTCTGGAAGAGATGACATTAGAGCTAAGTTCCAAGGATAATGTAGGAATTAAGCAGGTGAAGGAAGAGGAATGGGGCTAAGAAAGCTGTACTAGGCTTTGAAAGGGAATAACTGAAAGTTTAAAATAGTCCTGAGAGTCCAGTGATAAAAAATGAAATGAGTCCTCTGGATTTATCAACAAAGAGCTTGTAATTGAAGAAGGAATTCATAGGGCCTGGACTCCATCTCAGGCCTGTCTGTGCTGATCATGCGCGGCCACCTCTCCAGTGGACTCTGAACTCTGTGCTTAGCGCCTGTGGGAATGACAATGGAAGGATAAGACCCCGCTCTGGGCAGGGGAATCTTGAAGAACAGACACTAATCACCCCTGCCTCCGGACACTATCTATCAGAATGTAAGCACAGGCTTATCAGTTATTAACTATTTGGAATGTAACTGCGGGCTTATTGATTATTGACTGTTTGAACACATAACACGTGAATGATGGGGTTATTGTAGTTGTATTTACCCTTCCTTTGTTTATGTAAGTCTCAAGGGAATTGGGGTAGTGGGTTTGGACACATGGGGTATAAAAGATTTTCACAAATGCTGGTCGGGGCCCTTGGCTAAGAGGAGACTCTGCCTTGGGCCTGCCGGTGTAATAAACTGCACTCCACTATCTGCATTGTCCTTCTGAGTGAGTCTGTTTCCCGGAAAGTGTGGCTATAACATAATGATCTTGGGAAGGTATTATCATTAGAAATAAGGAAGTAGAAGACATATGATAATGGTTGAAGACTAAATGGCAGATGAAAGAGTGGAGGTGACTCCTGAAAGTTTACCTATGAAATAAATGATAATGTTAAGATGGCAATGTTTTTGAGGGAATTAAAATAGCTTTTTCCAGCACAGTTCTGTTTCATATGTACTGGGAGGACATAGAAGACTGAAGGATTTGGATTATTTGAAAGAGTACCATAGAGGCAATGGACCATGCAGGTTGGGCTAGAAAGAGATGGTAGTGCAGAGAGAGAGAGCAGAGATGGGAGAGAGTGAAGGGTCCAAAGATGACAAATCTCAGTAAGGTCTAAGTATCTGTGATGAGTGAGTGAGAAGGCCGGAGAGATGGGAGGGAGTGGTAGCATGTTTGAAACAGTGACTTCTGTTGTAGAAGAGTCTTGATAAGATTCAAGGTGTGGTCCTGGGTATTGGGAACTGAAGCAGGACTGGATGGGTGTGGTGAAGATGAAGCTTATTGGAATTGAGGAAGTCAAGGGAGAATTACATTATTAGGTTGTTAAAAGGTGGGTTCTCCACTGGGAAAGTGAATACATACTTGGTATTGAGAAGTCAAGGATGGAGAGGAAGACTACCGATAAAATCTTAACTAAACATGGGAAGTGGCTATGAGTTTTGTAAATGACTTTGAAAGAAGAGAAGGTGGGTGTTACAGTCAGATGACAGGAAGTGCAAAGGAACAAGATTTTTAAGTGAGGGTGGAAGAATAACATTTGAGAAGTTGTCTTTCTATGTTTGAGCTTATTTAGCACAATTTCTGGCATATAGTAGATGTCAGTCAAAGCTTGTGGAGGTGAATTAAGAAGGAGTAAAAAGGTAGAAGAAACCTCAAGTGATCTGAGTAGACAAAAGAAAGTCATAATGGAGGAAAGACCAAAATCAGTGGTAGAGTAAATTAGAGAACAGATAAAGGGACAATTCATTTGTTAATAATTTCCTCCTGATTCTGGTTTATTGCCTTTTAGTGCTTTTTGAAGAGAGATTAGAGAGTGCAAAGGTATTCCTTTCACATCACGGCAAATCTTGGCAAGGAACACGTCTTATCAGCGTCTTCTAAACCTGGTGCCTAATCTTATTAAGGACACAGCAACTGGCACACACAGCATCAGACACTGTTTTGAGTGCTTTACACTTTTAACCCATTTAAAATCTCCTCAGGAATGCTCTGAAGCTATTCAGCTCAGGAACTGATGTGGCAAAATCCAGGAAAATGCATTTTCCTGTGCATGCCAGGGCTTCGGCTCTTCTCAACCATGACACATGGGATGTTGTTAAGTGAAACACACTCTCAGACTAAAATTGTGATAGAAAGTTCAGACAAATAAAAAAACCCAAACTACATTTCAAGTAACTTCTCACAAAGGTTCCTGCATGGACAGCAGAGGAGAGGTGGGGTGGGGGGATATTTTCAATGACTTCCTGGTGATTTATATGGCCACTTCTTTCAGGTTTACTCCAGAAAGCTGACATGTAAATGAGGAAGATAGACATTACTTTAGGAATGCCTTTGTAGTTTGTCAGATCCATAACAAACAAATGAACTATTTACAAATGTTGGTGCTTTAGCTTTTATTAGAAACGTCATCCTTAAAGCTATTTACGAAAGTGAAAGTTGCTCAGTCATGTCCAACTCTTTGTGACCCCACTGGAATTCTCCAGGCCAGAATACTAGAGTGGGTAGCCTTTCCCTTCTCCAGGGCATCATCCCAACCCAGGGATTGAACCCAGGTCTCCCGCATTGCAGGTGGGTTCTTTACCAGCTGAGTCACAAGGGAAGGCCAAGAATACTGGAGTGGGTAGCCTATTCCTTCTCCAGGGATCTTCCCGACTCAGGAATGGAACCGGGGTCTCCTGCATTGCAGGTGGATTCTTTACCAACTATCAGGGAAACCCTGATAAAGCTATTGTATGATCCAGCAATCCCACACCTGGGCATATATCCAGAAAAAGATGGAAACTCTAATTTGAAAAGATACATACACCCCTATGTTCACAGAAGCACCATTTACAATAGTTAAGACATGGAAGCAACTTGAGTATCCACTGACAGATGAATGGATAAAGAAGATGTTGTACCTTATATACAAGGGAATATTATTCAGTCATGCAGCAAAATGGATGGACCTAGAGATCATTGTGGGTTTATCATAATAAATGAAGTAAGTCAGACAGAGAAAGACAAATCTCATATGATATTACTTATGTGTGGGGCCTAAAAATAATAGAAATGAACTTATTTATAAAACAGAAATAGATTCACAGACATAGAAAATAATCTTACGGTTCCTAAAGAAGAAGAGTGGGAAGTGATAAATCAGGAGTTTGGGATTAATATACATACACTACTATATATATATAACATAAATAACCAACAAGGGAACTATATTCAGTATCCTATGAAAACCTAAAATGAAAAAGAATCTGAAAAATGTATCTATATGGTATATAGAACTGAACCACTTTGTTGTACACCTGAAACTAACATGACACTGTAAATCATCTATATGTCAATTAAAGTTTTTTTTTTTTTTTTTAAAGAAACAACACTCCTGCATAGTTACCTCCTCTCCCCCAACCATCTGCAACTCATCCACGTGTCTGTCACATGTTGGGGTCAAGTTGAGAACACCT